>NC_136611.1:0-328724 GCF_933228915.1 Telmatherina bonti | reverse complement strand
GGATGTAGGCATCTGGATGTAGGTGTGAGGGTGGGATGTAGGCATCTGGATGTAGGTGTGAGGGTGGGATGTAGGCATCTGGATGTAGGTGTGAGGGTGGGATGTAGGCATCTGGATGTAGGTGTGAGGGTGGGATGTAGGCATCTGGATGTAGGTGTGAGGGTGGATGTAGGCATCTGGATGTAGGTGTGAGGGTGGGATGTAGGCATCTGGATGTAGGTGTGAGGGTGGGATGTAGGCATCTGGATGTAGGTGTGAGGGTGGGATGTAGGACATCTGGATGTAGGTGTGAGGGTGGGATGTAGGCATCTGGATGTAGGTGTGAGGGTGGGATGTAGGCATCTGGATGTAGGTGTGAGGGTGGGATGTAGGCATCTGGATGTAGGTGTGAGGGTGGGATGTAGGACATCTGGATGTAGGTGTGAGGGTGGGATGTAGGCATCTGGATGTAGGTGTGAGGGTGGGATGTAGGCATCTGGATGTAGGTGTGAGGGTGGGATGTAGGCATCTGGATGTAGGTGTGAGGGTGGGATGTAGGCATCTGGATGTAGGTGTGAGGGTGGGATGTAGGCATCTGGATGTAGGTGTGAGGGTGGGATGTAGGCATCTGGATGTAGGTGTGAGGGTGGGATGTAGGCATCTGGATGTAGGTGTGAGGGTGGGATGTAGGCATCTGGATGTAGGTGTGAGGGTGGGATGTAGGCATCTGGATGTAGGTGTATGGGTGGGATGTAGGCATCTGGATGTAGGTGTGAGGGTGGGATGTAGGCATCTGGATGTAGGTGTGAGGGTGGGATGTAGACATCTGGATGTAGGTGTGAGGGTGGGATGTAGGCATCTGGATGTAGGTGTGAGGGTGGGATGTAGGCATCTGGATGTAGGTGTGAGGGTGGGATGTAGGCATCTGGATGTAGGTGTGAGGGTGGGATGTAGGCATCTGGATGTAGGTGTGAGGGTGGGATGTAGGCATCTGGATGTAGGTGTGAGGGTGGGATGTAGGCATCTGGATGTAGGTGTGAGGGTGGGATGTAGGCATCTGGATGTAGGTGTGAGGGTGGGATGTAGGACATCTGGATGTAGGTGTGAGGGTGGGATGTAGGCATCTGGATGTAGGTGTATGGGTGGGATGTAGGCATCTGGATGTAGGTGTGAGGGTGGGATGTAGGCATCTGGAGGTAGGTGTGAGGGTGGGATGTAGGCATCTGGATGTAGGTGTGAGGGTGGGATGTAGGCATCTGGATGTAGGTGTGAGGGTGGGATGTAGGCATCTGGATGTAGGTGTGAGGGTGGGATGTAGGCATCTGGATGTAGGTGTATGGGTGGGATGTAGGCATCTGGATGTAGGTGTGAGGGTGGGATGTAGGCATCTGGATGTAGGTGTGAGGGTGGGATGTAGGCATCTGGATGTAGGTGTATGGGTGGGATGTAGGCATCTGGATGTAGGTGTGAGGGGTGGGATGTAGGCATCTGGATGTAGGTGTGAGGGTGGGATGTAGGCATCTGGATGTAGGTGTGAGGGTGGGATGTAGGCATCTGGAGGTAGGTGTGAGGGTGGGATGTAGACATCTGGATGTAGGTGTGAGGGTGGGATGTAGGCATCTGGATGTAGGTGTATGGGTGGGATGTAGGCATCTGGATGTAGGTGTGAGGGTGGGATGTAGGCATCTGGATGTAGGTGTATGGGTGGGATGTAGGCATCTGGATGTAGGTGTGAGGGTGGGATGTAGGTATCTGGAGGTAGGTGTGAGGGTGGGATGTAGGCATCTGGATGTAGGTGTATGGGTGGGATGTAGGCATCTGGATGTAGGTGTATGGGTGGGATGTAGGCATCTGGATGTAGGTGTGAGGGTGGGATGTAGGCATCTGGAGGTAGGTGTGAGGGTGGGATGTAGGCATCTGGATGTAGGTGTGAGGGTGGGATGTAGGCTATCTGGATGTAGGTGTGAGGGTGGGATGTAGGCATCTGGATGTAGGTGTGAGGGTGGGATGTAGGCATCTGGATGTAGGTGTATGGGTGGGATGTAGGCATCTGGATGTAGGTGTGAGGGTGGGATGTAGGCATCTGGAGGTAGGTGTGAGGGTGGGATGTAGGCATCTGGATGTAGGTGTGAGGGTGGGATGTAGGCATCTGGATGTAGGTGTGAGGGTGGGATGTAGGCATCTGGATGTAGGTGTGAGGGTGGGATGTAGGCATCTGGATGTAGGTGTGAGGGTGGGATGTAGGCATCTGGATGTAGGTGTGAGGGTGGGATGTAGGCATCTGGATGTAGGTGTATGGGTGGGATGTAGGCATCTGGATGTAGGTGTGAGGGTGGGATGTAGGCATCTGGATGTAGGTGTGAGGGTGGGATGTAGGCATCTGGATGTAGGTGTGAGGGTGGGATGTAGGCATCTGGATGTAGGTGTGAGGGTGGGATGTAGGCATCTGGATGTAGGTGTGAGGGTGGGATGTAGGCATCTGGATGTAGGTGTATGGGTGGGATGTAGGCATCTGGATGTAGGTGTGATGGGTGGGATGTAGGCATCTGGATGTAGGTGATGGGTGGGATGTAGGCATCTGGATGTAGGTGTATGGGTGGGATGTAGGCATCTGGATGTAGGTGTGAGGGTGGGATGTAGGCATCTGGATGTAGGTGTGAGGGTGGGATGTAGGCATCTGGATGTAGGTGTGAGGGTGGGATGTAGGCATCTGGATGTAGGTGTATGGGTGGGATGTAGGCATCTGGATGTAGGTGTAAGGGTGGGATGTAGGCATCTGGATGTAGGTGTGAGGGTGGGATGTAGGCATCTGGATGTAGGTGTGAGGGTGGGATGTAGGCATCTGGATGTAGGTGTATGGGTGGGATGTAGGCATCTGGATGTAGGTGTATGGGTGGGATGTAGGCATCTGGATGTAGGTGTGAGGGTGGGATGTAGGCATCTGGATGTAGGTGTGAGGGTGGGATGTAGGCATCTGGATGTAGGTGTGAGGGTGGGATGTAGGCATCTGGATGTAGGTGTGAGGGTGGGATGTAGGCATCTGGATGTAGGTGTGAGGGTGGGATGTAGGCATCTGGATGTAGGTGTATGGGTGGGATGTAGGCATCTGGATGTAGGTGTGAGGGTGGGATGTAGGCATCTGGATGTAGGTGTGAGGGTGGGATGTAGGCATCTGGATGTAGGTGTGAGGGTGGGATGTAGGCATCTGGATGTAGGTGTGAGGGTGGGATGTAGGCATCTGGATGTAGGTGTATGGGTGGGATGTAGGCATCTGGATGTAGGTGTGAGGGTGGGATGTAGACATCTGGATGTAGGTGTGAGGGTGGGATGTAGACATCTGGATGTAGGTGTGAGGGTGGGATGTAGGCATCTGGATGTAGGTGTGAGGGTGGGATGTAGGCATCTGGATGTAGGTGTGAGGGTGGGATGTAGACATCTGGATGTAGGTGTATGGGTGGGATGTAGGCATCTGGATGTAGGTGTGAGGGTGGGATGTAGGCATCTGGATGTAGGTGTGAGGGTGGGATGTAGGCATCTGGATGTAGGTGTGAGGGTGGGATGTAGGCATCTGGATGTAGGTGTGAGGGTGGGATGTAGGCATCTGGATGTAGGTGTATGGGTGGGATGTAGGCATCTGGATGTAGGTGTGAGGGTGGGATGTAGACATCTGGATGTAGGTGTATGGGTGGGATGTAGACATCTGGATGTAGGTGTGAGGGTGGGATGTAGGCATCTGGATGTAGGTGTATGGGTGGGATGTAGGCATCTGGATGTAGGTGTGAGGGTGGGATGTAGGCATCTGGATGTAGGTGTATGGGTGGGATGTAGACATCTGGATGTAGGTGTGAGGGTGGGATGTAGGCATCTGGATGTAGGTGTGAGGGTGGGATGTAGACATCTGGATGTAGGTGTGAGGGTGGGATGTAGGCATCTGGATGTAGGTGTATGGGTGGGATGTAGGCATCTGGATGTAGGTGTGAGGGTGGGATGTAGGCATCTGGATGTAGGTGTATGGGTGGGATGTAGACATCTGGATGTAGGTGTGAGGGTGGGATGTAGGCATCTGGATGTAGGTGTGAGGGTGGGATGTAGACATCTGGATGTAGGTGTGAGGGTGGGATGTAGGCATCTGGATGTAGGTGTATGGGTGGGATGTAGACATCTGGATGTAGGTGTGAGGGTGGGATGTAGGCATCTGGATGTAGGTGTGAGGGTGGGATGTAGGCATCTGGATGTAGGTGTGAGGGTGGGATGTAGGCATCTGATGTAGGTGTGAGGGTGGGATGTAGGCATCTGGATGTAGGTGTGAGGTTGGGATGTAGGCATCTGGATGTAGGTGTGAGGGTGGGATGTAGGCATCTGGATGTAGGTGTGAGGGTGGGATGTAGACATCTGGATGTAGGTGTGAGGGTGGGATGTAGGCATCTGGATGTAGGTGTATGGGTGGGATGTAGGCATCTGGATGTAGGTGTGAGGGTGGGATGTAGGCATCTGGATGTAGGTGTGAGGGTGGGATGTAGGCATCTGGATGTAGGTGTGAGGGTGGGATGTAGACATCTGGATGTAGGTGTATGGGTGGGATGTAGGCATCTGGATGTAGGTGTGAGGGTGGGATGTAGGCATCTGGATGTAGGTGTGAGGGTGGGATGTAGGCATCTGGATGTAGGTGTGAGGGTGGGATGTAGGCATCTGGATGTAGGTGTATGGGTGGGATGTAGACATCTGGATGTAGGTGTGAGGGTGGGATGTAGGCATCTGGATGTAGGTGTGAGGGTGGGATGTAGGCATCTGGATGTAGGTGTGAGGGTGGGATGTAGGCATCTGGATGTAGGTGTGAGGGTGGGATGTAGACATCTGGATGTAGGTGTGAGGGTGGGATGTAGGCATCTGGATGTAGGTGTGAGGGTGGGATGTAGGCATCTGGATGTAGGTGTATGGGTGGGATGTAGGCATCTGGATGTAGGTGTATGGGTGGGATGTAGCCATCTGGATGTAGGTGTGAGGGTGGGATGTAGGCATCTGGATGTAGGTGTAGGGTGGGATGTAGGCATCTGGATGTAGGTGTGAGGGTGGGATGTAGGCATCTGGATGTAGGTGTATGGGTGGGATGTAGCCATCTGGATGTAGGTGTGAGGGTGGGATGTAGGCATCTGGATGTAGGTGTATGGGTGGGATGTAGGCATCTGGATGTAGGTGTGAGGGTGGGATGTAGGCATCTGGATGTAGGTGTGAGGGTGGGATGTAGGCATCTGGATGTAGGTGTGAGGGTGGGATGTAGGCATCTGGATGTAGGTGTGAGGGTGGGATGTAGGCATCTGGATGTAGGTGTGAGGGTGGGATGTAGGCATCTGGATGTAGGTGTATGGGTGGGATGTAGACATCTGGATGTAGGTGTGAGGGTGGGATGTAGGCATCTGGATGTAGGTGTGAGGGTGGGATGTAGGCATCTGGATGTAGGTGTATGGGTGGGATGTAGGCATCTGGATGTAGGTGTGAGGGTGGGATGTAGACATCTGGATGTAGGTGTGAGGGTGGGATGTAGGCATCTGGATGTAGGTGTGAGGGTGGGATGTAGGCATCTGGATGTAGGTGTGAGGGTGGGATGTAGGCATCTGGATGTAGGTGTATGGGTGGGATGTAGACATCTGGATGTAGGTGTGAGGGTGGGATGTAGACATCTGGATGTAGCTGTGAGGGTGGGATGTAGGCATCTGGATGTAGGTGTATGGGTGGGATGTAGGCATCTGGATGTAGGTGTGAGGGTGGGATGTAGGCATCTGGATGTAGGTGTATGGGTGGGATGTAGGCATCTGGATGTAGGTGTGAGGGTGGGATGTAGGCATCTGGATGTAGGTGTGAGGGTGGGATGTAGGCATCTGGATGTAGGTGTGAGGGTGGGATGTAGGCATCCGGATGTAGGTGTGAGGGTGGGATGTAGGCATCTGGATGTAGGTGTGAGGGTGGGATGTAGGCATCTGGATGTAGGTGTGAGGGTGGGATGTAGGCATCTGGATGTAGGTGTGAGGGTGGGATGTAGGCATCTGGATGTAGGTGTGAGGGTGGGATTGGGATGTAGGCATCTGGATGTAGGTGTATGGGTGGGATGTAGGCATCTGGATGTAGGTGTGAGGGTGGGATGTAGGCATCTTGGATGTAGGTGTATGGGTGGGATGTAGGCATCTGGATGTAGGTGTATGGGTGGGATGTAGGCATCTGGATGTAGGTATGAGGGTGGGATGTAGGCATCTGGATGTAGGTGTATGGGTGGGATGTAGGCATCTGGATGTAGGTGTGAGGGTGGGATGTAGGCATCTGGATGTAGGTGTGAGGGTGGGATGTAGGCATCTGGATGTAGGTGTGAGGGTGGGATGTAGGCATCTGGATGTAGGTGTGAGGGTGGGATGTAGGCATCCGGATGTAGGTGTGAGGGTGGGATGTAGGCATCTGGATATAGGTGTATGGGTGGGATGTAGACATCTGGATGTAGGTGTGAGGGTGGGATGTAGACATCTGGATGTAGGTGTGAGGGTGGGATGTAGACATCTGGATGTAGGTGTGAGGGTGGGATGTAGGCATCTGGATGTAGGTGTGAGGGTGGGATGTAGACATCTGGATGTAGGTGTGAGGGTGGGATGTAGGCATCTGGATGTAGGTGTGAGGGTGGGATGTAGACATCTGGATGTAGGTGTATGGGTGGGATGTAGGCATCTGGATGTAGGTGTGAGGGTGGGATGTAGGCATCTGGATGTAGGTGTATGGGTGGGATGTAGACATCTGGATGTAGGTGTGAGGGTGGGATGTAGGCATCTGGATGTAGGTGTGAGGGTGGGATGTAGGCATCTGGATGTAGGTGTGAGGGTGGGATGTAGGCATCTGGATGTAGGTGTGAGGGTGGGATGTAGGCATCTGGATGTAGGTGTGAGGGTGGGATGTAGGCATCTGGATGTAGGTGTGAGGGTGGGATGTAGGCATCTGGATGTAGGTGTGAGGGTGGGATGTAGGCATCTGGATGTAGGTGTGAGGGTGGGATGTAGGCATCTGGATGTAGGTGTGAGGGTGGGATGTAGGCATCTGGATGTAGGTGTGAGGGTGGGATGTAGGCATCCGGATGTAGGTGTGAGGGTGGGATGTAGGCATCTGGATGTAGGTGTGAGGGTGGGATGTAGGACATCTGGATGTAGGTGTGAGGGTGGGATGTAGGCATCTGGATGTAGGTGTGAGGGTGGGATGTAGGCATCTGGATGTAGGTGTGAGGGTGGGATGTAGGCATCTGGATGTAGGTGTGAGGGTGGGATGTAGGCATCTGGATGTAGGTGTATGGGTGGGATGTAGACATCTGGATGTAGGTGTGAGGGTGGGATGTAGGCATCTGGATGTAGGTGTGAGGGTGGGATGTAGACATCTGGATGTAGGTGTATGGGTGGGATGTAGACATCTGGATGTAGGTGTATGGGTGGGATGTAGGCATCTGGATGTAGGTGTGAGGGTGGGATGTAGGCATCTGGATGTAGGTGTATGGGTGGGATGTAGGCATCTGGATGTAGGTGTATGGGTGGGATGTAGGCATCTGGATGTAGGTGTGAGGGTGGGATGTAGGCATCTGGATGTAGGTGTGAGGGTGGGATGTAGGCATCTGGATGTAGGTGTATGGGTGGGATGTAGGCATCTGGATGTAGGTGTATGGGTGGGATGTAGGCATCTGGATGTAGGTGTGAGGGTGGGATGTAGACATCTGGATGTACGTGTGAGGGTGGGATGTAGGCATCTGGATGTAGGTGTATGGGTGGGATGTAGGCATCTGGATGTAGGTGTATGGGTGGGATGTAGGCATCTGGATGTAGGTGTATGGGTGGGATGTAGACATCTGGATGTAGGTGTGAGGGTGGGATGTAGGCATCTGGATGTAGGTGTGAGGGTGGGATGTAGGCATCTGGATGTAGGTGTGAGGGTGGGATGTAGGCATCTGGATGTAGGTGTGAGGGTGGGATGTAGGCATCTGGATGTAGGTGTGAGGGTGGGATGTAGGCATCTGGATGTAGGTGTGAGGGTGGGATGTAGGCATCTGGATGTAGGTGTGAGGGTGGGATGTAGGCATCCGGATGTAGGTGTGAGGGTGGGATGTAGGCATCTGGATGTAGGTGTGAGGGTGGGATGTAGACATCTGGATGTAGGTGTGAGGGTGGGATGTAGGCATCTGGATGTAGGTGTGAGGGTGGGATGTAGGCATCTGGATGTAGGTGTGAGGGTGGGATGTAGGCATCTGGATGTAGGTGTGAGGGTGGGATGTAGGCATCTGGATGTAGGTGTATGGGTGGGATGTAGACATCTGGATGTAGGTGTGAGGGTGGGATGTAGGCATCTGGATGTAGGTGTGAGGGTGGGATGTAGACATCTGGATGTAGGTGTATGGGTGGGATGTAGACATCTGGATGTAGGTGTATGGGTGGGATGTAGGCATCTGGATGTAGGTGTGAGGGTGGGATGTAGGCATCTGGATGTAGGTGTATGGGTGGGATGTAGGCATCTGGATGTAGGTGTATGGGTGGGATGTAGGCATCTGGATGTAGGTGTGAGGGTGGGATGTAGGCATCTGGATGTAGGTGTGAGGGTGGGATGTAGGCATCTGGATGTAGGTGTATGGGTGGGATGTAGGCATCTGGATGTAGGTGTATGGGTGGGATGTAGGCATCTGGATGTAGGTGTGAGGGTGGGATGTAGGCATCTGGATGTAGGTGTGAGGGTGGGATGTAGGCATCTGGATGTAGGTGTGAGGGTGGGATGTAGGCATCTGGATGTAGGTGTGAGGGTGGGATGTAGGCATCTGGATGTAGGTGTGAGGGTGGGATGTAGGCATCTGGATGTAGGTGTGAGAGTGGGATGTAGGCATCCGGATGTAGGTGTGAGGGTGGGATGTAGGCATTTGGATGTAGGTGTATGGGTGGGATGTAGGCATCTGGATGTAGGTGTATGGGTGGGATGTAGGCATCTGGATGTAGGTGTGAGGGTGGGATGTAGGCATCTGGATGTAGGTGTGAGGGTGGGATGTAGACATCTGGATGTAGGTGTGAGGGTGGGATGTAGGCATCTGGATGTAGGTGTATGGGTGGGATGTAGACATCTGGATGTAGGTGTATGGGTGGGATGTAGACATCTGGATGTAGGTGTATGGGTGGGATGTAGGCATCTGGATGTAGGTGTGAGGGTGGGATGTAGGCATCTGGATGTAGGTGTGAGGGTGGGATGTAGGCATCTGGATGTAGGTGTGAGGGTGGGATGTAGGCATCTGGATGTAGGTGTGAGGGTGGGATGTAGGCATCTGGATGTAGGTGTGAGGGTGGGATGTAGGCATCTGGATGTAGGTGTGAGGGTGGGATGTAGGCATCTGCATGTAGGTGTGAGGGTGGGATGTAGGCATCTGGATGTAGGTGTGAGGGTGGGATGTAGGCATCTGGATGTAGGTGTGAGGGTGGGATGTAGGCATCTGGATGTAGGTGTGAGGGTGGGATGTAGGCATCTGGATGTAGGTGTGAGGGTGGAATGTAGACATCTGGAGGTAGGTGTGAGGGTGGGATGTAGGCATCTGGATGTAGGTGTGAGGGTGGGATGTAGGCATCTGGATGTAGGTGTGAGGGTGGAATGTAGACATCTGGAGGTAGGTGTGAGGGTGGGATGTAGGCATCTGGATGTAGGTGTGAGGGTGGGATGTAGACATCTGGATGTAGGTGTGAGGGTGGGATGTAGGCATCTGGATGTAGGTGTGAGGGTGGGATGTAGACATCTGGATGTAGGTGTGAGGGTGGGATGTAGACATCTGGATGTAGGTGTGAGGGTGGGATGTAGCCATCTGGATGTAGGTGTGATGGTGGGATGTAGGCATCCGGATGTAGGTGTGAGGGTGGGATGTAGGCATCTGGATGTAGGTGTGAGGGTGGGATGTAGGCATCTGCATGTAGGTGTGAGGGTGGGATGTAGGCATCTGGATGTAGGTGTGAGGGTGGGATGTAGGCATCTGGATGTAGGTGTGAGGGTGGGATGTAGGCATCTGGATGTAGGTGTGAGGGTGGGATGTAGGCATCTGGATGTAGGTGTGAGGGTGGGATGTAGGCATCTGGATGTAGGTGTGAGGGTGGGATGTAGGCATCTGCATGTAGGTGTGAGGGTGGGATGTAGGCATCTGGATGTAGGTGTGAGGGTGGGATGTAGGCATCTGGATGTAGGTGTGAGGGTGGGATGTAGGCATCTGGATGTAGGTGTGAGGGTGGGATGTAGACATCTGGAGGTAGGTGTGAGGGTGGGATGTAGGCATCTGGATGTAGGTGTGAGGGTGGGATGTAGACATCTGGATGTAGGTGTGAGGGTGGGATGTAGGCATCTGGATGTAGGTGTGAGGGTGGGATGTAGACATCTGGATGTAGGTGTGAGGGTGGGATGTAGCCATCTGGATGTAGGTGTGAGGGTGGGATGTAGGCATCTGGATGTAGGTGTGAGGGTGGGATGTAGACATCTGGATGTAGGTGTGAGGGTGGGATGTAGGTATCTGGATGTAGGTGTGAGGGTGGGATGTAGGTATCTGGATGTAGGTGTGAGGGTGGGATGTAGGCATCTGGATGTAGGTGTGAGGGTGGAATGTAGGCATCTGGATGTAGGTGTATGGGTGGGATGTAGGCATCTGGATGTAGGTGTGAGGGTGGGATGTAGGCATCTGGAGGTAGGTGTGAGGGTGGGATGTAGACATCTGGATGTAGGTGTGAGGGTGGGATGTAGACATCTGGATGTAGGTGTGAGGGTGGGATGTAGGCATCTGGATGTAGGTGTGAGGGTGGGATGTAGGTATCTGGATGTAGGTGTGAGGGTGGGATGTAGGCATCTGGATGTAGGTGTGAGGGTGGAATGTAGGCATCTGGATGTAGGTGTATGGGTGGGATGTAGGCATCTGGATGTAGGTGTGAGGGTGGGATGTAGGTATCTGGATGTAGGTGTATGGGTGGGATGTAGGCATCTGGAGGTAGGTGTGAGGGTGGGATGTAGACATCTGGATGTAGGTGTGAGGGTGGGATGTAGGCATCTGGATGTAGGTGTGAGGGTGGAATGTAGGCATCTGGATGTAGGTGTATGGGTGGGATGTAGGCATCTGGATGTAGGTGTATGGGTGGGATGTAGGCATCTGGATGTAGGTGTATGGGTGGGATGTAGGCATCTGGATGTAGGTGTATGGGTGGGATGTAGGCATCTGGATGTAGGTGTATGGGTGGGATGTAGGCATCTGGATGTAGGTGTGAGGGTGGGATGTAGGCATCTGGATGTAGGTGTGAGGGTGGGATGTAGGTATCTGGATGTAGGTGTGAGGGTGCGATGTAGGCATCTGGATGTAGGTGTGAGGGTGGGATGTAGGTATCTGGATGTAGGTGTGAGGGTGGGATGTAGGCATCTGGATGTAGGTGTGAGGGTGGGATGTAGGCATCTGGATGTAGGTGTGAGGGTGGGATGTAGGCATCTGGATGTAGGTGTGAGGGTGGAATGTAGGCATCTGGATGTAGGTGTGAGGGTGGGATGTAGGCATCTGGATGTAGGTGTGAGGTTGGGATGTAGGCATCTGGATGTAGGTGTATGGGTGGGATGTAGGCATCTGGATGTAGGTGTGAGGGTGGGATGTAGGCATCTGGATGTAGGTGTGAGGGTGGGATGTAGGCATCTGGATGTAGGTGTGAGGGTGGGATGTAGGCATCTGGATGTAGGTGTGAGGGTGGGATGTAGGCATCTGGATGTAGGTGTATGGGTGGGATGTAGGCATCTGGATGTAGGTGTATGGGTGGGATGTAGGCATCTGGATGTAGGTGTATGGGTGGGATGTAGGCATCTGGATGTAGGTGTGAGGGTGGGATGTAGGCATCTGGATGTAGGCGTGAGGGTGGGATGTAGGCATCTGGATGTAGGTGTATGGGTGGGATGTAGGCATCTGGATGTAGGTGTATGGGTGGGATGTAGGCATCTGGATGTAGGTGTATGGGTGGGATGTAGGCATCTGGATGTAGGTGTGAGGGTGGGATGTAGGCATCTGGATGTAGGTGTGAGGGTGGGATGTAGGCATCTGGATGTAGGTGTATGGGTGGGATGTAGGCATCTGGATGTAGGTGTGAGGGTGGGATGTAGGCATCTGGATGTAGGTGTGAGGGTGGGATGTAGGCATCTGGATGTAGGTGTGAGGGTGGGATGTAGACATCTGGATGTAGGTGTATGGGTGGGATGTAGGCATCTGGATGTAGGTGTATAGGTGGGATGTAGGCATCTGGATGTAGGTGTGAGGGTGGGATGTAGGCATCTGGATGTAGGTGTGAGGGTGGGATGTAGGCATCTGGATGTAGGTGTATGGGTGGGATGTAGGCATCTGGATGTAGGTGTATGGGTGGGATGTAGGCATCTGGATGTAGGTGTGAGGGTGGGATGTAGGCATCTGGATGTAGGTGTGAGGGTGGGATGTAGGCATCTGGATGTAGGTGTGAGGGTGGGATGTAGGCATCCGGATGTAGGTGTGAGGGTGGGATGTAGGCATCTGGATGTAGGTGTGAGGGTGGGATGTAGGCATCTGGATGTAGGTGTATGGGTGGGATGTAGACATCTGGATGTAGGTGTGAGGGTGGGATGTAGGCATCTGGATGTAGGTGTGAGGGTGGGATGTAGGCATCTGGATGTAGGTGTGAGGGTGGGATGTAGGCATCTGGATGTAGGTGTGAGGGTGGGATGTAGGCATCTGGATGTAGGTGTATGGGTGGGATGTAGGCATCTGGATGTAGGTGTGAGGTTGGGATGTAGACATCTGGATGTAGGTGTGAGGGTGGGATGTAGACATCTGGATGTAGGTGTGAGGGTGGGATGTAGGCATCTGGATGTAGGTGTGAGGGTGGGATGTAGGCATCTGGATGTAGGTGTGAGGGTGGGATGTAGACATCTGGATGTAGGTGTATGGGTGGGATGTAGGCATCTGGATGTAGGTGTGAGGGTGGGATGTAGGCATCTGGATGTAGGTGTGAGGGTGGGATGTAGGCATCTGGATGTAGGTGTGAGGGTGGGATGTAGGCATCCGGATGTAGGTGTGAGGGTGGGATGTAGGCATCTGGATGTAGGTGTATGGGTGGGATGTAGACATCTGGATGTAGGTGTGAGGGTGGGATGTAGGCATCTGGATGTAGGTGTGAGGGTGGGATGTAGGCATCTGGATGTAGGTGTGAGGGTGGGATGTAGGCATCTGGATGTAGGTGTGAGGGTGGGATGTAGGCATCTGGATGTAGGTGTGAGGTTGGGATGTAGGCATCTGGATGTAGGTGTGAGGGTGGGATGTAGGCATCTGGATGTAGGTGTGAGGGTGGGATGTAGACATCTGGATGTAGGTGTGAGGGTGGGATGTAGACATCTGGATGTAGGTGTGAGGGTGGGATGTAGGCATCTGGATGTAGGTGTGAGGGTGGGATGTAGGCATCTGGATGTAGGTGTGAGGGTGGGATGTAGGCATCTGGATGTAGGTGTGAGGGTGGGATGTAGGCATCTGGATGTAGGTGTGAGGGTGGGATGTAGGCATCTGGATGTAGGTGTGAGGGTGGGATGTAGGCATCTGGATGTAGGTGTGAGGGTGGGATGTAGACATCTGGATGTAGGTGTATGGGTGGGATGTAGGCATCTGGATGTAGGTGTGAGGGTGGGATGTAGGCATCTGGATGTAGGTGTGAGGGTGGGATGTAGGCATCTGGATGTAGGTGTGAGGGTGGGATGTAGGCATCTGGATGTAGGTGTATGGGTGGGATGTAGGCATCTGGATGTAGGTGTGAGGGTGGGATGTAGACATCTGGATGTAGGTGTGAGGGTGGGATGTAGGCATCTGGATGTAGGTGTATGGGTGGGATGTAGACATCTGGATGTAGGTGTATGGGTGGGATGTAGGCAGCTGGATGTAGGTGTATGGGTGGGATGTAGGCATCTGGATGTAGGTGTGAGGGTGGGATGTAGGCATCTGGATGTAGGTGTGAGGGTGGGATGTAGGCATCTGGATGTAGGTGTATGGGTGGGATGTAGACATCTGGATGTAGGTGTGAGGGTGGGATGTAGGCATCTGGATGTAGGTGTGAGGGTGGGATGTAGGCATCTGGATGTAGGTGTGAGGGTGGGATGTAGGCATCTGGATGTAGGTGTGAGGGTGGGATGTAGGCATCTGGATGTAGGTGTGAGTGTGGGATGTAGACATCTGGATGTAGGTTTATGGGTGGGATGTAGGCATCTGGATGTAGGTTTATGGGTGGGATGTAGACATCTGGATGTAGGTGTGAGGGTGGGATGTAGGCATCTGGATGTAGGTGTGAGGGTGGGATGTAGGCATCTGGATGTAGGTGTGAGGGTGGGATGTAGACATCTGGATGTAGGTGTATGGGTGGGATGTAGACATCTGGATGTAGGTGTATGGGTGGGATGTAGACATCTGGATGTAGGTGTGAGGGTGGGATGTAGACATCTGGATGTAGGTGTATGGGTGGGATGTAGGCATCTGGATGTAGGTGTATGGGTGGGATGTAGGCATCTGGATGTAGGTGTGAGGGTGGGATGTAGGCATCCGGATGTAGGTGTGAGGGTGGGATGTAGGCATCTGGATGTAGGTGTATGGGTGGGATGTAGGCATCTGGATGTAGGTGTATGGGTGGGATGTAGGCATCTGGATGTAGGTGTGAGGGTGGGATGTAGGCATCTGGATGTAGGTGTATGGGTGGGATGTAGGCATCTGGATGTAGGTGTGAGGGTGGGATGTAGGCATCTGGATGTAGGTGTATGGGTGGGATGTAGGCATCTGGATGTAGGTGTGAGGGTGGGATGTAGGCATCTGGATGTAGGTGTGAGGGTGGGATGTAGGCATCTGGATGTAGGTGTGAGGGTGGGATGTAGGCATCTGGATGTAGGTGTGAGGGTGGGATGTAGGCATCTGGATGTAGGTGTGAGGGTGGGATGTAGGCATCTGGATGTAGGTGTATGGGTGGGATGTAGGCATCTGGATGTAGGTATGAGGGTGGGATGTAGGCATCTGGATGTAGGTGTGAGGGTGGGATGTAGGCATCTGGATGTAGGTGTATGGGTGGGATGTAGACATCTGGATGTAGGTGTATGGGTGGGATGTAGACATCTGGATGTAGGTGTATGGGTGGGATGTAGGCAGCTGGATGTAGGTGTATGGGTGGGATGTAGGCATCTGGATGTAGGTGTGAGGGTGGGATGTAGGCATCTGGATGTAGGTGTATGGGTGGGATTGTAGACATCTGGATGTAGGTGTGAGGGTGGGATGTAGGCATCTGGATGTAGGTGTGAGGGTGGGATGTAGACATCTGGATGTAGGTGTGAGGGTGGGATGTAGGCATCTGGATGTAGGTGTGAGGGTGGGATGTAGGCATCTGGATGTAGGTGTGAGGGTGGGATGTAGACATCTGGATGTAGGTGTTGAGGGTGGGATGTAGACATCTGGATGTAGGTGTGAGGGTGGGATGTAGACATCTGGATGTAGGTGTATGGGTGGGATGTAGGCATCTGGATGTAGGTGTGAGGGTGGGATGTAGGCATCTGGATGTAGGTGTGAGGGTGGGATGTAGGCATCTGGATGTAGGTGTGAGGGTGGGATGTAGGCATCTGGATGTAGGTGTATGGGTGGGATGTAGGCATCTGGATGTAGGTGTGAGGGTGGGATGTAGACATCTGGATGTAGGTGTGAGGGTGGGATGTAGGCATCTGGATGTAGGTGTGAGGGTGGGATGTAGGCATCTGGATGTAGGTGTGAGGGTGGGATGTAGGCATCTGGATGTAGGTGTGAGGGTGGGATGTAGACATCTGGATGTAGGTGTGAGGGTGGGATGTAGACATCTGGATGTAGGTGTGAGGGTGGGATGTAGACATCTGGATGTAGGTGTGAGGGTGGGATGTAGACATCTGGATGTAGGTGTTATGGGTGGGATGTAGGCAGCTGGATGTAGGTGTATGGGTGGGATGTAGACATCTGGATGTAGGTTTATGGGTGGGATGTAGGCATCTGGATGTAGGTGTGAGGGTGGGATGTAGGCATCTGGATGTAGGTGTATGGGTGGGATGTAGACATCTGGATGTAGGTGTGAGGGTGGGGATGTAGACATCTGGATGTAGGTGTATGGGTGGGATGTAGGCATCTGGATGTAGGTGTGAGGGTGGGATGTAGACATCTGGATGTAGGTTTATGGGTGGGATGTAGGCATCTGGATGTAGGTGTGAGGGTGGGATGTAGGCATCTGGATGTAGGTTTATGGGTGGGATGTAGGCATCTGGATGTAGGTGTGAGGGTGGGATGTAGGCATCTGGATGTAGGTGTATGGGTGGGATGTAGACATCTGGATGTAGGTGTGAGGGTGGGATGTAGGCATCTGGATGTAGGTGTATGGGTGGGATGTAGGCATCTGGATGTAGGTGTGAGGGTGGGATGTAGACATCTGGATGTAGGTGTGAGGGTGGGATGTAGGCATCTGGATGTAGGTGTGAGGGTGGGATGTAGGCATCTGGATGTAGGTGTATGGGTGGGATGTAGGCATCTGGATGTAGGTGTGAGGGTGGGATGTAGGCATCCGGATGTAGGTGTGAGGGTGGGATGTAGGCATCTGGATGTAGGTGTATGGGTGGGATGTAGGCATCTGGATGTAGGTGTGAGGGTGGGATGTAGGCATCTGGATGTAGGTGTGAGGGTGGGATGTAGGCATCTGGATGTAGGTGTGAGGGTGGGATGTAGGCATCTGGATGTAGGTGTGAGGGTGGGATGTAGGCATCTGGATGTAGGTGTATGGGTGGGATGTAGGCATCTGGATGTAGGTGTGAGGGTGGGATGTAGGCATCTGGATGTAGGTGTATGGGTGGGATGTAGGCATCTGGATGTAGGTGTGAGGGTGGGATGTAG
Source organism: Telmatherina bonti (assembly GCF_933228915.1). Lineage (NCBI taxonomy): Eukaryota > Metazoa > Chordata > Actinopteri > Atheriniformes > Telmatherinidae > Telmatherina > Telmatherina bonti. The sequence goes on along the minus strand of NC_136611.1, from coordinate 311,806 downwards.
GCATCTGGATGTAGGTGTATGGGTGGGATGTAGCCATCTGGATGTAGGTGTGAGGGTGGGATGTAGGCATCTGGATGTAGGTGTGAGGGTGGGATGTAGGCATCTGGATGTAGGTGTGAGGGTGGGATGTAGGCATCTGGATGTAGGTGTGAGGGTGGGATGTAGGCATCTGGATGTAGGTGTGAGGGTGGGATGTAGGCATCTGGATGTAGGTGTGAGGGTGGGATGTAGGCATCTGGATGTAGGTGTATGGGTGGGATGTAGACATCTGGATGTAGGTGTGAGGGTGGGATGTAGGCATCTGGATGTAGGTGTATGGGTGGGATGTAGACATCTGGATGTAGGTGTATGGGTGGGATGTAGGCATCTGGATGTAGGTGTATGGGTGGGATGTAGACATCTGGATGTAGGTGTATGGGTGGGATGTAGACATCTGGATGTAGGTGTATGGGTGGGATGTAGACATCTGGATGTAGGTGTGAGGGTGGGATGTAGACATCTGGATGTAGGTGTGAGGGTGGGATGTTGGTATCTGGATGTAGGTGTGAGGGTGGGATGTAGGCATCTGGATGTAGGTGTGAGGGTGGGATGTAGGCATCTGGATGTAGGTGTATGGGTGGGATGTAGGCATCTGGATGTAGGTGTATGGGTGGGATGTAGGCATCTGGATGTAGGTGTATGGGTGGGATGTAGACATCTGGATGTAGGTATGAGGGTGGGATGTAGGCATCTGGATGTAGGTGTATGGGTGGGATGTAGACATCTGGATGTAGGTATGAGGGTGGGATGTAGGCATCTGGATGTAGGTGTGAGGGTGGGATGTAGGCATCTGGATGTAGGTGTATGGGTGGGATGTAGACATCTGGATGTAGGTATGAGGGTGGGATGTAGGCATCTGGATGTAGGTGTATGGGTGGGATGTAGACATCTGGATGTAGGTATGAGGGTGGGATGTAGGCATCTGGATGTAGGTGTGAGGGTGGGATGTTGGTATCTGGATGTAGGTGTGAGGGTGGGATGTAGGCATCTGGATGTAGGTGTATGGGTGGGATGTAGACATCTGGAGGTAGGTGTGAGGGTGGGATGTAGACATCTGGATGTAGGTGTGAGGGTGGGATGTAGGCATCTGGATGTAGGTGTGAGGGTGGGATGTAGGCATCTGGATGTAGGTGTGAGGGTGGGATGTAGGCATCTGGATGTAGGTGTGAGGGTGGGATGTAGACATCTGGATGTAGGTGTATGGGTGGGATGTAGGCATCTGGATGTAGGTGTGAGGGTGGGATGTAGGCATCTGGATGTAGGTGTGAGGGTGGGATGTAGACATCTGGATGTAGGTGTGAGGGTGGGATGTAGGCATCTGGATGTAGGTGTGAGGGTGGGATGTAGGCATCTGGATGTAGGTGTGAGGGTGGGATGTAGACATCTGGATGTAGGTGTATGGGTGGGATGTAGGCATCTGGATGTAGGTGTGAGGGTGGGATGTAGACATCTGGATGTAGGTGTGAGGGTGGGATGTAGACATCTGGATGTAGGTGTGAGGGTGGGATGTAGACATCTGGATGTAGGTGTGAGGGTGGGATGTAGGCATCTGGATGTAGGTGTGAGGGTGGGATGTAGGCATCTGGATGTAGGTGTATGGGTGGGATGTAGGCATCTGGATGTAGGTGTGAGGGTGGGATGTAGGCATCTGGATGTAGGTGTATGGGTGGGATGTAGACATCTGGATGTAGGTGTGAGGGTGGGATGTAGACATCTGGATGTAGGTGTGAGGGTGGGATGTAGGCATCTGGATGTAGGTGTGAGGGTGGGATGTAGGCATCTGGATGTAGGTGTATGGGTGGGATGTAGGCATCTGGATGTAGGTGTATGGGTGGGATGTAGACATCTGGATGTAGGTGTATGGGTGGGATGTAGGCATCTGGATGTAGGTGTGAGGGTGGGATGTAGACATCTGGATGTAGGTGTGAGGGTGGGATGTAGGCATCTGGATGTAGGTGTGAGGGTGGGATGTAGACATCTGGATGTAGGTATGAGGGTGGGATGTAGGCATCTGGATGTAGGTGTGAGGGTGGGATGTAGACATCTGGATGTAGGTGTGAGGGTGGGATGTAGGCATCTGGATGTAGGTGTGAGGGTGGGATGTAGGCATCTGGATGTAGGTGTGAGGGTGGGATGTAGGCATCTGGATGTAGGTGTATGGGTGGGATGTAGACATCTGGATGTAGGTGTATGGGTGGGATGTAGGCATCTGGATGTAGGTATGAGGGTGGGATGTAGGCATCTGGATGTAGGTGTGAGGGTGGGATGTAGGCATCTGGATGTAGGTGTGAGGGTGGGATGTAGACATCTGGATGTAGGTGTGAGGGTGGGATGTAGGCATCTGGATGTAGGTGTGAGGGTGGGATGTAGACATCTGGATGTAGGTATGAGGGTGGGATGTAGACATCTGGATGTAGGTGTGAGGGTGGGATGTAGGCATCTGGATGTAGGTGTATGGGTGGGATGTAGACATCTGGATGTAGGTGTATGGGTGGGATGTAGACATCTGGATGTAGGTGTGAGGGTGGGATGTAGGCATCTGGATGTAGGTGTGAGGGTGGGATGTAGGCATCTGGATGTAGGTGTATGGGTGGGATGTAGACATCTGGATGTAGGTGTATGGGTGGGATGTAGGCATCTGGATGTAGGTGTATGGGTGGGATGTAGGCATCTGGATGTAGGTGTATGGGTGGGATGTAGGCATCTGGATGTAGGTATGAGGGTGGGATGTAGGCATCTGGATGTAGGTGTGAGGGTGGGATGTAGGCATCTGGATGTAGGTGTATGGGTGGGATGTAGGCATCTGGATGTAGGTGTGAGGGTGGGATGTAGGCATCTGGATGTAGGTGTGAGGGTGGGATGTAGGCATCTGGATGTAGGTGTATGGGTGGGATGTAGACATCTGGATGTAGGTGTGAGGGTGGGATGTAGGCATCTGGATGTAGGTGTGAGGGTGGGATGTAGGCATCTGGATGTAGGTGTGAGGGTGGGATGTAGGCATCTGGATGTAGGTGTGAGGGTGGGATGTAGGGATCTGGAGGATGATTTTGGAGGGTGGGCTTGTATGGGTTAAGATGTGGATGTGTATGTTTGTAGGTGTGTGTGTGTTGGTGTGTGTTCTTACCTTGATAATGGTAAGTATGTGTGAACGTACCGGTGTGTAAGCGAGGAGGGATGGCAGCATGTCTTCGGGTGGTGGTGTCTCCTGTGGTTGTGGGGGCGGTACGCATTTGGTATGGGGTCTTCCTCTGCCGCCCATCCCCTTCCGTGCCTTCCCGCCACCTTAGCGTGTGGTCGGTTGGTGCATTGTGGGGCCGGTGGCAGCTCTCTGGGCTGTTTCCCCCTGACCCTGGGGGGCTCTGGCTGGGCCCCCCTTTCTGCCACCTCCTGGGTGGATACGTGGCTGAATGTGACACAGTCACTGAGTCTTCTGCAGGTTTATCCACAAACAACAGCTGGTTTCCTTTTTGTGTTTTTTAATTTAGCTTGTTAGTTTCTGGTTCTCCTGACAGTTGATGGTTTCGCCCTCCCCCAGGGGGAACATGACTCCAATGTGTATGTGGTGTCCTTACAGTGTATATGTGTCTGCATATGTGTATATATAGGATGTTCTCTCGTTCAATTCAATTCAATTCAATTCAACTTTATTTATATAGCGTCAAATCACGGCAATGCCATCTCAAGACGCTTTACAGACAGAGGGGAAAACATAATGAAGGCCAATTCATAACAGCCTATATAAGGAAACCAACAGATTGAGTTGAGTCCAACTCAATCTCCCATCCTGAGCAAGCACACTGGCGACAGTGGGAAGGAAAAAACTCCCTTTTAACAGGAAGGAAACCTCCGGCAGAACCCGGCTCAGGACAGGCAGCCATCTGCCTCTGCTGTGTGGGGGGAAGAGGACAGAAAGACAACAGGAACTGCTACTCCCGGCCAGGGAGACCTGCTGAGACAGGAGACATACATGTTAATGATGCAACACTGTTATTATTGGGGGGGGGGGGGGGGGGGGGGGGGGGGGGGGATAAAAGAAAGAGATAAAGAGAAAGAAGCTCAGTGTATCAGGAAATGTCCCTCAGCAGTCTAAACCTATAGCAGCATAACTAAGGGATGCTAACCATCCCTAGCTATAGGACTTATCAAAAAGATAAGTCTTCAGCCTAGTCTTAAAGGTGGGGAGGGTGTCTGCTTCCCTAACACTAACTGGGAGCTTATTCCATAAGAGAGGGGCCTGATAACCAAAGGCTCTGCCTCCTGCTCGGCTCTTTGAGACTCTAGGAACCACAAGTAAGCCTGCAGTCTGCGAACGAAGTACTCTACTTGGTATATAAGGAACTATGAGGTCTTTGATATATAGTGGTGCCTGGTTGTGGAGGGCTTTATATGTAAGGAGAAGGATTTTAAATTCTATTCTAGATCCAACAGGCAGCCAATGAAGAGAGGCTAAAACTGGAGAAATATGATCTCTCCTGCTGGTTCTGGTCAGGACTCTGGCTGCAGAATTCTGGATCAGCTGAAGGCTTTTCAGGGCATATTTAGGACAGCCCAGTAATAGAGAGTTACAGTAATCTAGTCTCGAAGTAACAAAAGCGTGAACCAGTTTTTCTGCATCACTCCGAGATAGAATGTCCCTAATTTTTGCCTCGTTCAGTCTTTCTTTCTCTCTCTACAAGTTGTTTTTCTATACACAATTACAGCTTAGCTGTAATTGTGTATAGAAGAGAGAAGTTGTTTTCTTTACTTGAAAAAGTTAAACAGCAGGGGAGGGGGTCATTTTTCCTTTGAACTGGGATGTTGGAACCCATTTGGATAGACTGATGACAGTAAATTAAAAAGAGGTGTTGGGCAAAGCTTTTGGGATGTGAGGACAGGTGATGGTTTCTTCTACGAACACAAACACTGGGAATTAAAGGTTATCAAAATATAATTCTTCATCTTTTTAGGTTGCTCAGAGTTTTTACATCACCATAAAGCCAGTAGACGATTCCCTGCCCCTGCTGCAGATGCCAGGAATGAGGGTCCAGGAGGGCGTGAGGAAGACCATCACTGAATTTGAGCTAAAAGCCACAGATGCAGACACAGAGGTGAAATAATTACTACATCATTTTTTTTAATTCTTCTGCTGTGTTCATTATATCTTCCACATTTCTTTGTTTGCCACATTACACTGCATCACAGAAACTAATTAAGTGAATGTGGTGGATTATTTTTTAGTTTCATGACTTTAAAAGGCCCACTCACTCTAACCTTCAAGACACACGAACTATGCAGGCTACTAGGAATTCTTTTACTTTGTAAATAAACTTCAGGTAATAAAAATTCCTGGAAATATTAATGTAAAACCCCTAACATCACAACATTTGGCTGATTGAAGCTAAAACATAACTTGAAGCTAAGTAACTGTTTAGCTTCTTGCTTCTCAACCACAATCTTCACAAGTAAAACAAAGCAGCTCCGGCTTTCACCATCCTCTTAGCCAGGAATGCTGCCAATCATCTGGGGGCCCTCAGCACAACTCCTTTATGGCCCCAGTTAAAACCAGAAATTAGTTTGATTAGTCAATGTGTCAATTGCTGTTATCCTCACTTTTTAGGACAAAAATGTCCCATAAGTCACATAAAACATTTTTTTAATTGACAGCCATTACAAAACATAAATATGCTTTCTGTAATATTCAGGTTTTACCACAACAGGTGCACAGTAGTGCTGAAATATAGACTTTTATGCAATTAAAACTTGGATATTATGTGAAGAGAAACTTCCTGTTAACAATTGTTTAATATGCAACATCTGCTAAACACCAACATATTAAAAACAAGGAATTCCCAGTGAGGCTGTCTTCAATAATATTTTAAGCATGGTGGAGAAATGAAAATCTTAAGATGAAGCTACTGTTCAGTTAACAAAGCCGAACATTTAATGAATAAAAAAATGAATAAAACTGAAACCACCAGAATATAAAAGATCTTTGCAATAAAAAAATACCAGAACTTTTCTCGATTAAAAGTGTTTTAAACTTAAGACTTATATGAGATGTTATTTCATCAGGTCCTTTTGGAAAACTGAATCGGACTGGACTTTATACTGACCTCTCCGTACAGTTGCCACCCCGTCAGCATGGAAACTTTGTGCTGGTAAAAGAGCAGGACCAGCTGGAGGGTCGCATAGTTTTCTGTAGTGTCACTGGTTGATGTTGTCCCAGTGACAGGAGTCCACATCGTTGCTGGTTGATGTTGTCCCAGTGACAGGAGTCCACATCGTTGCTGGTTGATGTTGTCCCAGTGACAGGAGTCCACATCGTTGCTGGTTGATGTTGTCCCAGTGACAGGAGTCCACATCGTTGCTGGTTGATGTTGTCCCAGTGACAGGAGTCCACATCGTTGCTGGTTGATGTTGGGAATGTAAACAGGAACTGCTGGTAGATGGCTGCTCGCGTACATCTGCCTCTTGGCCTCGTGTTCCTCTGTAAACATACTCCAGCATCAAGCCTGCATTAAGTTAGGAAAACAAGATTGAAAATACTCAAACTTCAAGAATTTCAAATTGAAACACAGATATACACATTTATACCTCTAGTAGAAAAAATACTGCTTATATTGATTTAATATCAAATTTCATCATTTGAAAACTAGCATTTCAACATGAGGTTCAGAAAAAACAGAAAAATAATGAAGTCTTCCATATCACTCTAATGGTGCATTTATAAAACTGAAACTTCATCAGATATTTCCTTTGCCAAGATATCTCACATGTCATCAACCATAATAAAACTTTAAATGCTGCCAATTGTTCGATATTTCCTCTGTTAATGTTACCAATAGTTAAATTACATTCTTTTCCATCGTCAGTTTATTTCTTTGTCAGAGTTCTACAACACTTACAGGGTATGTTAACATGATTCTTTAACCATTTATCTCTGCTGTATTTTACAACAACATTTAGTTGTAGGATGGTTCAGGTGACATTTCAACAAAAAACATTGAACTACAGTGTGCTGACCAGCCTCTCATTATATTCCTATCAAATATATTTTTTTCTATTCTGTTCTTGTGAGATGTGTTCTTTGCCAGAAGAATTTTACGAGTGCTATGCACCTTTTAACTGCTGGAATGACCAGCACACATCCCATCGATCTTAAAGTGGAAATGAAACAGTCAAGCAAACTAACATTATTCACTAGACTCAGTCATCATCTCTACATCTTCATCTTAATCTTCAGCCGCTTATCCGGGGTCGGGTCGCGGGGGCAGCAGCCTAAGCAGGGAAGCCCAGACTTCCCTCTCCCCAGCCACATTTGCCAACTCTGCAGGGGATCCTGAGGCGTTCCCAGGCCAGCTGAGAGATATAATCCCTCCAGCGTGTCCTGGGTCTTCCCCGGGGTCTCCTCCCAGAGGGACGTCCCTGGACCACCTCACCAGGGAGGTCCAGGAGGCATCCTGACCAGATGCATCAGCCACCTCAACTGGTTCCTCTCGATGCGGAGGAGCAGCGGCTCTACTCTGATCTCCTCCCGGATGACCGAGCTCCTCACCCTATCTCTAAGGGAGAGCCCGGCCACCCTGCGGAGGAAACTCATTTCAGCCGCCTGTATACGAGATCTCGTTCTTTCGGTCACGACCCACAGCTCATGACCATAGGTGAGGGTAGGAACGTAGATCGGCTGGTAAATGGAGAGCTTCGCCTTCTGGCTCAGCTCCTTCTTCACCACGACAGACCGGCGCAGAGTCCGCATTACTGCAGACGCCGCACCGATCCGTCTGTCGATCTCGCGCTCCATCCTTCCCTCACTCGTGAACAAGACCCCGAGATATTTAAACTCCTCCACTTGAGGCAGGACCTGACTCCCGACCCGGAGAGGGCAATCCACCCTATTCCGGCTGAGGACCATGGTCTCAGATCTGGAGGTGGTGACTCTCATCCCAGCCGCTTCACACTCGGCCGCGAATCGCTCAAGTGAGAGCTGGAGATCACGACCAGATGAAGCCAACAGAACCACGTCATCTGCAAAAAGCAGGGACCCAATCCTGAGGCCACCAAGTCGGATCCCCTCAACACCTCGGCTGCACCTAGAAATTCTGTCCATATAAGTTATGAACAGAATCGGTGATAAAGGGCAGCCTTGGCGGAGTCCAACCCTCACCGGAAACGAATCCGACTTACTACCGGCAATGTGGACCAAGCTCTGACACCTGTCGTACAGGGACCGGACAGCCCGTACAAGGGGGTCCGGTACCCCATACTCCCGGAGTACCCCCCACAGGAGCCCCCGGGGGACACGGTCGAATGCCTTCTCCAGGTCCACAAAACACATGTAGACTGGTTGGGCAAACTCCCATGTCCCCTCCAGGACCCCAAAGAGGGTATAGAGCTGGTCCACTGTTCCGCGACCAGGACGAAAACCACACTGCTCCTCCTCAATCCGGGATTCGACTATCCGGCGGACCCTCCTCTCCAGGACCCCTGAATAGACCTTACCAGGGAGGCTGAGGAGTGTGATTCCCCTGTAATTGGAACACACCCTCCGGTCCCCCTTCTGAAAAAGGGGGACCACCACCCCAGTCTGCCAATCCAGCGGTACTGCCCCCGATGTCCACGCGATGCTGCAGACGCGTGTCAGCCAGGACAGCCCCACAGCATCCAGAGCCTTAAGGAACTCCGGGCGGATCTCATCCACCCCCGGGGCCTTGCCGCCAAGGAGCTTTTTGACCACCTCAGCGACTTCAGCCCCAGAGATAGGAGAGTCCACCCCTGAGTCCACCAGCTCTGCTTCCTCATCGGAGGACGTGTTGGTAGGATTGAGGAGGTCTTCGAAGTATTCCCTCCACCGACCCACAACGTCCCGAGTTGAGGTCAGCAGCTCCCCATCTCCACTGTGCACAGTATTGATGGAGCACTGCTTCCCCCTCCTGAGCCGCCGGATGGTGGACCAGAATCTCCTCGAAGCCGTCCAGAAGTCTTTCTCCATGGCCTCGCCGAACTCCTCCCATGCCCGAGTTTTTGCCTTGGCGACAGCCGAAGCCGCATGCTGCTTAGCCCGCCGGTACCCATCAGCTGCCTCCAGAGTCCCACAGGCCAAGAAGGCCCGATAGGACTCCTTCTTCAGCTTGACGGCATCCCTCACTGCTGGTGTCCACCAACGAGTCCTGGGATTACCGCCACGACAGGCACCAACGACCTTACAGCCACAGCTCCGGCTGGCCGCCTCAGCAATAGAGGCACGGAACACAGCCCATTCGGACTCAATGTCCCCCGCCTCACTCGGGACATGGTTGAAGCTCTGCTGAAGGTGGGAGTTGAAGCTCGCTCTGACGGGGGACTCAGCCAGGCGTTCCCAGCAGACCCTCACAACACGTTTGGGCCTGCCAGCTCTGACCAGCTTCCTCCCCCACCATCTGAGCCAACTCACCACCAGGTGGTGATCAGTTGAAGCTCCGCCCCCCTCTTCACCCGAGTGTCCAAGGCATGTGGCCGCAGGTCCGACGATACGACTACAAAATCCATCATCGAACTGCGGCCCAGGGAATCCTGATGCCAGGTGTACATATGGACACTCTTATGTTGGAACATGGTGTTCGTTATGGACAATCCATGACGAGCACAGAAGTCCAATAACAAAACACCATTTGGGTTCAGAGGGGGGGGACCATGCCTCCCAATCACTCCCCTCCAGGTCTCACTGTCATTGCCCACGTGAGCATTGAAGTCCCCCAGCAGAACAATGGAGTCCCCAGAAGGAGCACCCTCCAGCACTCCCTCCAAGGACTCCAGAAAGGGTGGGTACTCTGAACTGCTGTTCGGTGCATAAGCACAGACAACAGTCAGGACCCGCCCCCCCACCCGGAGGCGGAGGGAAACTACCCTTTCATCCACCGGGGTAAACCCCAACGTGCAGGCACCAAGCTGGGGGCTGATGAGAATGCCCACACCTGCTCGGCGCCTCTCACCATGAGCAACTCCAGAGTGGAAGAAGGTCCAGCCCCTCTCGAGGGTTCTGGTTCCAGAGCCCAAGCCATGCGTCGAGGTGAGTCCAACTATATCTAGCCGGAACCGCTCAACCTCGCGCACAAGCTCAGGCTCCTTCCCCACCAGAGAGGTGACGTTCCACGTCCCTAGAGCCAGCTTCTGCAGCCGGGGATCGGACCGCCAGGGTCCCCGCCCCTTGCTGCCGCCCAGCTCACATTGCACCCGACCCCTACAGCTCCTCCCGCATATGGTGAGCCCACGGGAGGTGAGTCATCATCTCATCAATAATAATATCCCAAACGTGACAAATATTAACATATACAAGAAAACCGAAGTTAGGTTTTATTTTTTGTAGCAAGAGCGCCGCCATCTTGCACAACCATAAACAGTGACATCACGGGGTTGGTTTGTTTCGCGGTCCTGATGAGAGTCCCATTGTGCACATCAAATTATGAGAGACAACAGAGTAAACAATGGAGACTTGTGAACCAAAAGAGAAGAGGAGGCAGAAGGGGGGGGGGGGGGGGGGGGGGTGATACTGCATTGCTCCTTGGTGTAAAAATTAGTTTTTTGGAGTTCGGGCTGAGAGCAAAACAGTTCATTTTCATAAACTTCGGCTAAAAAGAACTGTGCTTCTGCGCTGGTTGGCAGCACTATAGAGGAAGAACCCTCCGACTGGCCCCACGTCCAGGGTCTGTAGCGACCATTTTCTGTTGGACAATTACATAAAGCAGAAATCCTTAAACATGAAGCTGCTCCTAGTATTTTTAATTTTACAGCCTATGACCCGAGCTCTACTGACCGACCAACACGCTCTAACAGCGGGTCATCATCATCAGTCTACCTCTAGGACAGGGCGCAAAAACGCACCAGACAGGCAGAGAAAAAACAGGTAATGTTAGGGAGGTACTAAGCCAAAACAGACAGTATAAACACACATCTCTGATTCTATCTCTAACTAAACACGCCTTTCAGCTCAAACAGCCAAAGGAACGTCTCTGTAACACAGGGTTTGTCTGAAATTACTTTCAAACTTTAGAAACTAAAACCAAAAATCATACCCATATTAAAACTCAAACATTGTTAAATATCCCTTAGCCAGCGGTCATTACAGCTGCAGAAAAGCACCAATAAAACAATTTCTTCCAGCGATTTGATGATTTCCACATTCATTCTGGTTATCCTAAATCCTGGGATTTCCCTCACCATCATCCTGCAGCCTGAACTCTTGGAAGGTGTTTTATAAAACATGTATTTACTTGAAAAAACATCTCAAACACGTCTCCGTGTGAGGTGACAAATAATAAAATAAGTGCAGCTATCAACTGAATTGCCGGTTGTCATTAGCCTGACTTTAGGTCACATGGGTTACCATGACCTTTAAACCCTGTGTTCCGCTAAGACCTGCCCTGCTCTGCATCTGATTGGCTTGGCCTTGGAACCTGACAGCCCAGCAGATATTAAATTTGAGATTCTATCAGTTCATAATCAATCTTATATTACTAGCACACTTTATGTCATCTACTAAAAAAACAAAACATAAAAACGATGTAGTACTTGACTAATTCTTGAGTGTAATTAAAACAATAATTAAACAGAAATATGGCTATTTTATTAAATAAAAAGTTTTTGTTTTTTTTTGTTTTTTTTATTCTTACAACAATAATTAGAGTACCAGTATTAATTCTTTGATGATTCGGATGTCATCACCTTGGTACCTAAAAAGTATATTTGTATAACAGGTTATGCAGACATGTAGGCATCTGGTAGCAAGCAGCAAATCCCCACAGGCTGATATCAGTCAGGAGATCGAGGAGGAGACAGTCAGCGTCCGAACCCCGACAGGCAGCGTCAGCACTAACCCAGCAGTATGTAGTGACACCACTGGAGGTAGAGGATTGTACCTTCAGGAAGGACATTGTTAGAGTAAGTAAGTAAAAAGTTTATTTATAAAGCACTTTTCACAGATAAAAATCACAAAGTGCTGTACATAAAAATGGGTACAATAAGGGGAGGGGAGCTCAACAGCTGCAGGACGGCATCCATCAGGGAAACTTTCCAGGACATGAAAACAGAGACTGTTGTCACCCTGGCCAGCACAAAGGTGTGCAAAAACCAGAAAAGGTGCTGTCTGTTGCCAAGCATCTGAGCCCTATAACAGCCCACACTGGGGAGGCATGGAAAGAACATCATCACTGATTTCATAAAAGGTTTCAATTCTCTGTTCTATGGAGTCACATTATGGTAGAAAACCTGTAAAATATTCTTTTGATTTGACATACATTATGATTATTATTGTTGATCATTTGTATGTTTGCATAACAATTTGAAATTCTAATCCTGCCTACATCCTGTGTTTGTGGTTCAAACCACCGATGCATGTCTGAATGTCGTAAATTGAAAAGTTCCGTTATTAATCAAAATAAATAATACTGGTGCAATGAATTGTTTCAGTTAATTGTATTTAATAGAGAACACATGCAATTATTATTTACAAATTATCAAAAGCAAACTCAAAACCATGATATTCCAGGGAGGGGAAACAGTCCTGATGGAGTGGACGACACAGGCTTCCTTCCCAAATGTCCTCTGGCCCAAAGGGTGAACTGCCTGCATGCAGTCAACCTAAAGAGACGGTTAAACTTATTTGTCAGGTTTAATATTACTACACATACTTATACATACCCAAGAAATAAGATTCACACTGTCTCAAATAAACAAGTTCATTAACTAGTTTGTTTTTGTTCAACAAGCTAATATAAATTTACTGAAAGGGTTTTTTAATCTATAAACTTTATTGTAATTACAAAAGTACAGTTTTTATACACTAAAAATGTTTTGACTGCAGGAAACAACTTCACACATTAAACGAGCTCCTAATGTTATTGTTAGCTAATGTTCATCTAGAAATTAGCTAGCAGCATTAGCCAGGAGCAAAATGAATCTGGACGTATTATTAGCTAATTGCAAAAGGGAATATTGTTTGCATCTTTTACATCATATTACTGTTTCACTGCAGCTTTTATTATATTTTAGATTAAACCACCGGTGATTACTAACATTAGCTTGCTCGTCTAACAGTTAGCTGCTGTTGACCGGATGCTCCAGTGTCCCCGCTCGGACATCTTTTAGGGACAGCATGGCCACCTTCAAAACCTCCACCTCCCGGCACAGTAGATCAAACGTGCACGGTTTAGCGCTCAAGACACAGTCTAAGTCTGCCTCTTGGGAGCAGATCGACTCCACTATTGTAGGCATCGCAGAACAGCAGCCACACCTACACCAGGTAGTAGTGCCGCTCCGCCCCATAGAGAAGCACCCTTTTAAGACTTTACATAGAACCCTGCTGGGGTGACACCCACTTCTTTATTTTTGTCTTGTCCAGCATTTAAGCAGACTGAATGACTTTAAGCATTTAAGCAGGCTGAATGATTATCTAAATGCTGTGTTCTGCTGAGAAAATTTAAGCAGTGTTTAAGGGGAGTTTTATAGACATAATGTTCCCCCTGATGTTCTGGATTCTTTTTTTTATATATATATATCATTTATTTCTTTTTACTTTGCATAATTGTTTGTATTACAGAGCTTATAACCCTAACCCTGCTGGACCAGAGCGGAGAGGATAGAGGAGGGACAGAATGAGAATTGAAAGGAAGAAAAAATGGAAAAACACCTCGTGGAGAGAAAAAGAGAAAACATCCTACAAACATATACATAAGCACGCATACACACCCGCCTACATATACACATATCCATACACCTATACATGTGTGTACACATTGGAATAATGTTCCCCCTGGGACAAAACCATCAACTGTCAGGAGAATGAGAAACTAACAAGCTAGACCAGACACAGAAGGAAAACCAGCTGCTGTTAGTAAATAAACCTGCAGGCGACTCAGTGACTGTGTCACATGCAGAACATGCAGAGTGGAACGTGTTCAGAGAAGAGGGATCACGCCAATGTGACCCCGCCCACACAATGTGACCCCGCCCACACAATGTGACCCCGCCCACACAATGGCAAGAGGCATGCCTGGAAATCTCTGAGACCCGGGCAGATGGCAGCCACCCCTAAGCAGGCAGAGGGTCCAGCCCACGCCTACGGAGTGCCAGGACCCCCAGACTGCAGCCAGACCACACCCCAGTGCACCATTTGTGCTCCCCGGGCACTAAGCCCCCCCCCCCCCCCCCCCCTCCAACCACACATACACACAAACTCCCTTCCTACACACACCCTATCCACCCCGTCACTTACACAGACTCCAACTCCCACTCCCCCGCCCCTCTGCCCCCCCTCACATTCTCCCCATACACACATACACACCCCATAACATGCCGCCCCTCATGCGACATGAGTGGGGTGGGTGACCACTCCTTCATGTCGCATGGCTAATGAGGTGGATGTGATGTGACATGAATGCAAACAATATGTGATTCTCAGTTCCTGGTTTTGGAGGAGCTGATTTATTAGAGTCTGATATTCTGATTTCAAGTAAAAGAAAAAAAATTAGGCAGACATTGTGATGGCGAGGTAAACTCTGATTGGCTCTTTTCTGTATGTAAAAAACTCCATTGAACAGATCCTCTAAGAGTATAATTCTAAAAGCCTAGCATGTAAAGTGGATGTTCACTTTCCATCTGTTCATTTTGCTCCAACCATGACCTCCTCCAGGCGGACTCCATCATCTTCACTGTCGTCCAGCCTCCTCGCCACGGCACCATTGAGCGCACCAACAACGGCCAGCACTACCGGCAGACCAGCAGCTTTACCATGGACGACATCTACCAGAACCGCATCAGCTACAACCATGATGGCTCCAACTCGCTCAAAGACCGCTTCACCTTCACTGTGGCCGATGGCACCAACCTGCTCTTCATGGTGGAGGAGGCTGGCAAAGAGGTGTGTGTGTGCTAGTGCTGGTGTGTGTGGAGTGTCATGTCTGCTACAGCAGGGATTTACTTAGATTGTGTGATGGTGTGAGGCAGCTTCTAGACATTTTTGTTGATGTTGATGATTGTGCATTTGAAGGTTGGTGTGTGCGCTCTGACGTTTTTATGATGGGACCCGGTGACTCAGCAGATTTTGTCTTTGTGAGGACACATTGTCCTTTAAAAGAAGCTTCTTTGAAATTAAAGCATTTTTTAGAAGTAAAAACCTTCCTGAAAGTTGAGGACATAACATTTGTATACGTACATATAAACACCATCCACTTGATCAGGTCCACTGTGCTCGTACCAGGGTCGACCCCGGTTTTGTTCTAGAAGGGCTTTAACCCTTTTGAAACCAAAGTTTTTTTTTAAAGAAAATGTTGTTGAAGTTCATCAGCAGTGAAAAGTGTTTCAGTATGTAGCTGCTTTTGCATCACTAGAAGTTTCCTTCAGAAGATGCTACTGTCCTCATAAAGGGATGGACATGATCAGCAGCAATACTCAGGAAGGCTGTGGTGGTTCAAGCTGCCGTGTTGGTACTAAGAAAGTCTCTTCTGCACCATTCCAGCAGCAGCAGCCTGAAGTGTTGATCTAAAGCAGGATGGATCCATGCTATCATGTGTCCAGCAGATTCAGTGGGGTCTTCTACTGTTGTAGCCCATTCGATTGAAGATTGGACGTGTTTTGTGTTCAGAGCTCTTCTAACCCTGTAGCTCCATCCTGCCATTCAAAAGGTGGTGCGTTTTCCTTTCTTCACATAAAATTTAGCATATAAATGTCTTCACAGTTCAACTAGTAGAAACATCTGTGTGAGAGTTGCTAGCATCAGTTTTATAGCGGTAGAAATGAGCAAGGCTCTGGCTGATTTGACTTCTCTGATTATCAATTTACTGATCTTTCACAGCTATTTGCCACCACCTCTCATCACTAATATGATTACAGCAAATGACAGCATGCAGGTATTTATATTCCCAACCTCTCACACAAACCTCCCAGGCTTGTACTCTTTTCATCACCTGGGGACATTTGTCTTGACAGCTGCATATGTTCAGCATCATGGAAGATGCTATTATTACATCATTACTACTCTACACCTCAGACAACAACCATGAACAGGCAGATTATCCGATTTAGCCTGTCATCACTGTTGGAAGCCAGGTGAATGACTAGAAGACTCAGCTTACATCCTCTTCAAGATTGTTGTAAACTGCTTTAAATTGAGATTTCTCATTTTAATTTGCAAAGCTCTGTCAGCCGTTTTGGAAAGATGTGTTAAATAATCAGCCTGTTCTGTGACACAGATTTTACACTGAAATTCCCAGGATTTCTGCCACTCCTTCCAGGCTCTCAATAAACCTTTTTGCTGACTGACCAATATGGCTTGTGGATTTGTGAAGTTACCAGCCAAATCTACTAGCAGAATTATTTGGGGAAAATAATCCAAATTCAATTTAGAAGCAGATTTAAAATATACTAAATTTATTTAAATATTTTTTATACATTTTTTTTGTCATGAAAATACTAAACACCAATAATAACATTTTCATTTCAACATTAGAAGGTTTCGGGAGGATTTCCCCATCGGTGTCTGTTTCAGCTTTTCTAAGTCATGCTTGGACATGATGTTGCAGTCAGCACCTGTATCTATCGTCACAGTGATTTCGTAGTTTTGATGTTCACAGCTTCCTTCCAGACCTCTTTACTACCTTGTGCATCCATTTTGTTCACATACTTATCTTCCTTATTAACATGCATTGTCCCAATGGACATGTTGTTGTCATCATTACTTGCTGTGTCGCATTCTACACCTTGTACTTTCCGGTGGTTGTCTGTCAGCGACTCATGAACATTTTGGCGAAGGGATTTTTACAATGACGTTTGTTGTAGGTTTGGCCTTTTGCTTGGCACTGCCTTGCGTCATGTTTGTAACCACATCTTCCACATTGTGCATGTCATTTCCATGTGTCTGTTTTTTTTTCTCTTCTCTTTGTCTTTTCCAGCATTTAAGCAGGCAGAATGATTTTCTGGATGGTGTGTTCTGCTGGGCAAATTTACTTTGCCAAGCATCATAGATATAATGCTCCCCTTGATATTCTGGATTTTTTAAATTGGATTTTTTTAATTTTTTGTATTACAAAGTTTGTACTGCTGGACCTGAGAGGACAGAAGAGGGACAGAAAGAGAATCGAAAAGAAGAGAAAACAGAGATGCACCTCGTAGAGAGAAAAAGAGAGAAAGTGAGAAAGAGAATACACATGTGTGAATTCACACACTCTTCTGCTTTACACACAACCCACCCCAGCTTCCCTTATACACTGCCCCCCAAAACGTGCCCACACCTCTGCCACCATACCTCCACCTCTATACACCCACACACATGGCATCACATACTTCACTCTACACAAATACACACCCCTTAGCCACCTTTCTATCCGGCCTCATCCTCCTTATAATTCAATTCAGTGCAAGTCAATTCAACTTTATTTATATAGCATCAAATCCCGGCGATGCCATCTCAAGACGCTTTACAGACAGAGAAGAAAACATAATGAAGGCCAATTCATAACAGCCTATAACAGCCAGGTTCTGCTCATTGCTCTTATAGTTATGGGTAGTCTAGCCATCCATTACTTCTGTAGCAATGGGGATGTTACCTGACGCACTGAGAAGTACCTCGCTCTATTTCTCTAATATATTAATAAATATATGCCAATATGGCCGTCTCTAACTTATTTCTCCTTTTTTCTGCAGGTCTTCCTAAATAAGTGCAGTTGTACATGTTGATCTGTCTTTCCTGTCCTCTCCACCCCAACCAGTCGAGGCAGATGGCTGCCCTCCCTGAGCCGGGTTCTGACGGAGGTTTTCTTCCTGTTAAAGGGGAGTTTTTTCCTTCCCACTGTCGCCTCGTGCAGCTCAGGATGGAGGATTGGATCCAAGTCATGACTCGATGCAATCAGTTGGTTTCTATTATAGGATATGTATGAATTGGCTGCGTCAATAGCGTCAAATCACGGCAATGCCATCTCAAGACGCTTTACAGACAGAGGGGAAAACATAATGAAAGCCAATTCATAACAGCCTATATAAGGAAACCAACAGATTGAGTTGAGTCCAACTCAATCTCCCATCCTGAGCAAGCACACTGGCGACAGTGGGAAGGAAAAAACTCCCTTTTAACAGGAAGGAAACCTCCGGCAGAACCCGGCTCAGGACAGGCAGCCATCTGCCTCTGCTGTGTGGGGGGAAGAGGACAGAAAGACAACAGACAACAGGAACTGCTACTCCCGGCCAGGGAGACCTGCTGAGACAGGAGACATACATGTTAATGATGCTACACTGTTATGGGGGGAGGGGGTTAAAGAGAGAGATAAAGAGAAAACGAAAGAAGCTCAGTGTATGAGGAAATGTCCCTCAGCAGTCTAAACCTATAGCAGCATAACTAAGGGATGCTAACCATCCCTAGTTATAGGACTTATCAAAAAGATAAGTCTTCAGCCTAGTCTTAAAGGTGGGGAGGGTGTCTGCTTCCCTAACACTAACTGGGAGCTTATTCCATAAGAGAGGGGCCTGATAACCAAAGGCTCTGCCTCCTGCTCGGCTCTTTGAGACTCTAGGAACCACAAGTAAGCCTGCAGTCTGCGAACGAAGTACTCTGCTTGGTATATAAGGAACAATGAGGTCTTTGATATATAGTGGTGCCTGGTTGTGGAGGGCTTTATATGTAAGGAGAAGGATTTTAAATTCTATTCTAGATTCAACAGGCAGCCAATGAAGAGAGGCTAAAACTGGAGAAATATGATCTCTCCTGCTGGTTCTGGTCAGGACTCTGGCTGCAGAATTCTGGATCAGCGGAAGGCTTTTCAGGGCATATTTAGGACAGCCCAGTAATAGAGAGTTACAGTAATCTAGTCTCGAAGTAACAAAAGCGTGAACCAGTTTTTCTGCATCACTCCGAGACAGAATGTCCCTAATTTTGGCTTTATTACGTAAATGAAAGAAGGCTGTTTTAGTAACCTGCTTAATATGTGGGCCAAAGGACAGGTCAGGGTCAAATATTACTCCAAGGTTTCTCACTGTAGCACTGGAAGCTAAAGTAATGCCATCCAGGTTCATTACAAAACCGGAAAATTTAGCTCTGAGTTTTTCAGATCCAACGAGAATTACTTCAGTCTTATCTGAGTTTAAGAGGAGAAAATTTATAGACATCCAAATCTTTATGTCTATGAGACAATTTTGTAGCCTATTGGGCTGATTTGTTTCATCTGGTTTAAAGGATAAGTATATTTGAGTATCATCTGCATAACAATGAAAGTTTATTCCATGCTGTCTAATAATTTTGCCTAAAGGGAGCATATATAGCGTGAAGAGTATTGGTCCAAGTACAGAACCTTGAGGAACTCCATGACTTACTGTAGTTTGTGAGGAGGACTTGTCATTTACATGAACAAACTGAAGTCTATCAGATAAATATGATTTAAACCAGCTTAACGCTGTACCTGTAATTCCAATCACCTGTTCTAGTCTTTGTAACAGAATGTTATGATCGACTGTATCAAATGCAGCACTAAGATCAAGCAAGATAAGTACGGACACAAGTCCTTTGTCTGAGGCCATAAGAAGGTCATTAGTAACTTTCACCAATGCTGTCGCAGTGCTATGATGAGCTCTAAATCCTGACTGAAACTCCTCGCATAAATTATTTCTGCTCAGGTGGGCATGTAGCTGAGCTGAAACTATTTTCTCCAGAATTTTGGACATAAACGGGAGGTTAGATATAGGTCTATAATTTGCTATCACCTCTGGAGCCAGAGATTGCTTTTTAAGTAAAGGCTTGATTACAGCAGTTTTAAATGATTGTGGTACATATCCTGTCACTAAAGACATATTGATAAGATTTAGTAGTGATGTATTAATTAAAGGGAAAATGTCCTTAAAGAGGCTCGTTGGGAGAGGGTCTAAGATACAGGTGGATGGTTTAGATGAAGCTATTATTTTAGTTAATTCAGAGGGTTGGACAGGACAGAAACTATTTAGACACAAGTCAGATCCTGGTTCTAAGGATGCTTCGGAGACCACAACAGGCTCAACATTATAGGTAGAAGGAAGAATATTGTGGATTTGATCTCTAATAGTGTCAATTTTATTCCTGAAAAAATACATGAAATCATCCCAGCTAAGTGAGAAAGGAATACATGGCTCCACAGTGCTCCGGCTCCTAGTAAGCCTAGCTACAGTGCTGAAAAGAAACCGAGGGTTGTTTTTGTTTTCCTCTATCAATGATGAATAATAAGCTGTTCTTGCCGTACGTAAGGCTTTTTTGTATACGATTAAACTTTCTTTCCAGGTTAAGTGAGACTCCTCTAGTCCTGATGAACGCCATCTGTTTTCCAAACACCTTGATGCCTGTTTTAGAGCTCGAAGCTGGGAATTAAACCAGGGAGCCTTCATAATCTTACCTAATTTCTTCTTCTTTAGGGGAGCAACATTATCCAAGGTTGTACGCATTGAAGCTGTTATAGTATCAGCATGTTGATCAATCTGAGCAGGAGTAAGGCTTAAAGGGGGACTCTCAGTCATGCTAACACATGGTAGAGGGGAAAAAATTGATTTAATTGATTGTTTAAATTTTGTAATATTATTGTCTGATAAACATCTACTATAGTAGAAATTATTTTTGGTCAGTGAGTAATCAAATGAAGTGAATTCAAAGGTTAATAAGAAGTGATCGGACAAGACAGGGTTTTGAGGAAATACTTTGAGCTTATCAGTCTCAATACCAGATGTTAGAACAAGATCAAGAGTATGACCATGAGAGTGAGCGGCTCCATGGACATTTTGTGAAAACCCAACTGAGTTTAGAATAGAGCTAAAGGAAATGTTTAAACTATCATTTTCATGGTCAACATGAATATTGAAATCACCTAGTACAATGACCTTATCAGTAGTCAGCACTAACTCAGACAAGAGATCAGAGAATTCGGTCAGAAACTCGGAGTAAGGTCCAGGTGGGCGATACACTAATGCTAAAAGGAGCGGTTTCTCTCAATTCTATTTTGGATGAGATAAATTTAATGTCAGGAATTCAAAGGATTTATAGTTAGTTTTGTGCTTAGGATTAATTAAAAATTCTGACTTAAAAATAGCTGCAACACCTCCTCCTCTGCCTGTAGTTCTAGGAATGTGAAAGTTTAAATAGTTAGCTGGCGTAGCTTCATTAATACTAACATAATCCTCTTGCTGTAACCAGGTTTCCGTAAGACAGAATAAATCAATGTGGTGATCACCTATCAAGTCATTGACTAATAAAGACTTATTTGGGAGGGATCTAATATTCAGTAGGCCACACTTTATTGTCTTATTTTCAGATTTTATTAGATCCATTGTTTTTATTTTTATGTGGAATGGGGTTTTGGGTGGGCGGCGGCAGGTGGGAAGCTGCAGAAAAGTGTGTAGGACTACAATTCTGCCTCCTGGTCCCAACCCTGAGTTGTCAATTTAGCTGACTAATAAAAGAGTCCATATTGCTAGATAAGAGAGCGGCTCCATCCAACGTGGGATGGATGCCATCTCTCCTAATAAGACCAGGCTTTCCCCAAAAAGCGCTCCAATTATCTATAAAACCCACGTTGTTATCGGGACACCACCTAGACAACCAGCGGTTGAAGGATGACATGCGGCTAAACATGTCATCACTGATTAAATTTGGCAAGGGACCAGAGAAAACTACGGAGTCCGACATGCTCTTGGCAAAGTTACACACCGAAGCAACATTAATTTTAGTGACCTCCGATTGGCGTAACCGGGTGTCGTTACCGCCGACGTGAATTACAATCTTACGGTATTTACGTTTAGCCTTAGCCAGCAGTTTCAGATACGATTCGACGTTGCCCGCTCTGGCCCCAGGAATGCATTTGTACACAAGCACACTACATCATACACGCATCCCTCACATTGTGTCCCCCCTAACATGCCCCGTCCCATACCCCAGCTATCCTCATCCGCATCCCATTGCCCACCTATTTACCTCAATTATTTCCCCCTTATATCTCCCCTTATCCCCCCGCCCCCCTCCCACCCCAAACACACACACCTCTCACCTTCCATTTGCAACTTCACCATTTCGCTCACAGTCACCCTCCTCTCTCCTTCCCAACATGCCCCGTGTGCATCTCCGTTTGTGGCTTGTCTTTATTTGGTAAAGGGTTACTTGAACATCGTTTTCCTCATGTAGCCTTTTAAATTGACTTTGGCTCACTTCTGCTGCACGGCAGATAACGACTGCTCTTTGTAGCGTTAGCTCGGGCTCTCTAAGCAATCTGCATCAGAGTTGATCATTTGTGATACCATATACTACTCTGTCTCTGATCAGTGACTGTTAGATTTCCAAGTTCACTGTCTTTTACTTTACTTTTGAGATCTGTGATGTAGGCATCAATGGATTCAGACTTTCCTTGTACTTGCTAAAAACCTATTGCAACAGTTCTCTGTCAATGTGCAGACACAGTTCTGTTGTTGCACTGTGTTAACAGAACAGCATGGTCAAGCTACAGAGAGGAGGGAGAGAGAGACAGCACATCAGATGCATCGGGAGCAGAGGAAGTTAGCTATAAGCAACTGCTTGTTTTGCTATAAGCGTGAGCAATAAATTACCCACAACTTTTCTAGTTCCAGCAGAGGCCTGTGTGCACTGTTTCACTGCTGCTTGGTGAGGTGAAGGGAGTTTACCCTGAACCTAGCTGCTGCTAGCCACTGCTGAGTGAAGTGAAACGAGTTTACCCCGAAGCTATCTGCAGCTTCCCCTCCTCTCAGCCTCCTAAGCTGGTTTGGAGGAGGAAATTTTACAACTGTTTGTCAGAGGTTTCACAGGCCATGGTACAGTTGGTCAGGAAATTTGGTTGGTGGGAATTCGCTACCGGCATGTAAATATTCTTAAAGCAACTGGTGTGTTTCTGCTCAAGTACTGCAGAGGTTTTTAAAGTTATACAGTTTCATTGCACACTGCTTAAAATACAAGTGCTTGCTTTCAAAGCACAGTGTCCACAACCTGATGAGGGGACCAAACTGAAGAATGAGCTCTGGAAAATGGCTCTTTTTCTGTGAATTTGACAGTTCTTAGCTCAATGAATTCCTCATTGAGAATCTTCAAGTGTGCTACTTGGCTGTTATAGATCTTTGGTGCACATATCAAATACACAAATTCTCTAAGCTTTAAACACAACTGCCACACCTTGTCATCAAGTGGAGTTTTGAATCTGTTTCCAACCAGAATAGGAAGGAGACACAAGGGGCACCAGTTTTGAGCAGCATGCCTTCCTCCCTATGAAATGATCGGAGAAAGGACCCAAAAGCAGCACAAGAGATCTGGGCAGGTTAACAGTCTTTATTTTAGCCACTTGGTGAGGTTCGGTGCTGGAGTTGAACTCTGGTTCCCAATGAGTAGAGCAGAGAAACTTTCCTCTGGGCCGACAGAGTGGACACCAAGCACAACAAGGTGAGTGAAGATCCACACTCACGGTTGGGGGTCCTCCAGGACAGAAACCCAGTAACCACTGGGGAGCAGGCTCCAAGGGCAAGGCAGGAAGCGGAAGTCGGGGACAGATCAGGTCGGTAACGGGCAGGCAATTGCGGTCGGAGTGCTGGAAGGTCAGGCATGAGAGCAATGACAATCTGGCAGTGAGTGAATGGTGGAGGCTGCATATATGCGCAGGCTGAACTGATGGGGATTGTGAACAGGTGGCAGAGGCAGGTGAGAGCAGTGAACTGATTAGGGGTGTGGCAAGCAGCAATGCTGGAGGAAGCAAGGCTGATTGTGACACCCTATCAGGTTTGACCTCACATGGCTTGCATGATAATATTTCAACTTATTTGAACAGTCAAACTTTACACCACGTGTCATTTCCTGGTTTAGGGCTGCGGCTGCCACTCTGTTTTTGTATGTTTCTATAGTTCTTTTCGGACCTGATTTGGTGGAATCTGTTTGAAACAACTCTGTATATGACACAGTACCGGCAAAAATGTTTGCTATTACTAAAGTTTTCAGTAAATCAACCAATACTGTGTGTTCCAAGATTATCTCTAGCAATAGCAATAACGGAACGTTTTACCCTCTCTTCATCCCCATATTCAATTCCTTTTTTTAGTCACTGACTAAAGTGGAGAACACTTTTTATTGTCCAAAATATTGGAAATCCTCCTCTCTGCACAGCATTACAGGTTGCATTGGATCAAAGGAAGACCTGTTGTGTGGCACAATCTTGGCAAGGGTCATGCACATAGCCAGGTGTTTTTTGTGCCTGAGCTAAGTAGGCTCACAAATTCAAATGAATCCTGATACAAAATGACAGGCAATGACGATTGTGGTTCTTGTGAAAGTATATATTTTTTCATGTTTTTTCCATGTCTCACATCTTCCAAAACATCAGGAGTTGTTTTGGTGGCAGCTTTAGATTGGGCATACTGCTCTTTAACAGAGCTTTGCGTTAGGAGTGATTTTATTGTATTCTTGATGGGTACATACTGAGAGAATCTCTTTGCCTTTAGCATCAATCCTCAAATGAATCTTAGCTGGCTCCAAATAGCTAAATCTGCTCTGAAAGAAACTTTTACAGGTTTGATCTGTTCTAAACACTCTTTCGTTGCCCATTTTCAAAAGGTTATCTTTTGAGAGATCATCAAGAAGCCTTTTAATATCCTTTT
Source organism: Telmatherina bonti (assembly GCF_933228915.1). Taxonomy (NCBI): domain Eukaryota; kingdom Metazoa; phylum Chordata; class Actinopteri; order Atheriniformes; family Telmatherinidae; genus Telmatherina; species Telmatherina bonti. The sequence goes on along the minus strand of NC_136611.1, from coordinate 287,173 downwards.
CAGGCACATTCAGCTTTTTTAGGTCTTCATGCATCCAAGACAGAAGATGAGTCAAGTCAGTGTTATGCACCTCTCGTATTTCCTCTGTTAATGTCTGAATTGCACTGGCTGGGAACAGCATTTTTGTTTGCATTCAGAGAAAACCATGGCCAGATTGTTTATAAAATCATCTGTGTCCACTACATCACTGGTTTTATCATTATCATCATCAAATACTGCATCCAAAGTGTGACTTGGTTCATGCTCTGCTGATTTTTCCATGCAGGCAGTCGGGAATGTTACTAGAACTGGTAGAAGTTTGGCTACTAGATGGAGAACTAGAGATTTTTTGTTTTCGGTTCAAGTGTGAGACAAAGGATAAACAAAGACGAAAATATTTTGTTAAGTTAATATTGGGGTCACTAGGCTTTTATGCCAACTTTAATATGCCAATGAAGATGTTCTAGTAATTTTGATAAGTTAGCTGACTCAAAGCTACAACCTTCAAAAGTACAAGCCAAATCAACTCCCTCAATTTTGTTTTCAAATCCTGGTTTAGCGGTCTTCCTATGAAAGTGGTACATGTGGCTTTGAACTGTCACGTGTCACAAAAGTGCCAAAGCATTCTGCTAAATGCCACATGGAAATCTAAAATTAGTTAGATTTATGTGTATCCTCAGTGACGAACAAAAGCACGAACTGAAGCTGTAGTAAATTTACAGTGCTTGCAGGAATAACTTACTTTGATGACAAGCAGACTAATTACTACTCCCAGTTAAGTGTGGTTTACCACATCCTGAAAAAGAAGGCAGGGAGTGTAAAACATCTTTTTTTACACCCAGTAATTACAACATTACTTACCGATTTACTGTGAGTCCGTCTAGTATTTGGTGGAGTGAAGGATCTGTGGTTCCTGTACGAAAACTGTGGCAGAGACCGAGGAGGGTGAAAGAATCTTTTCCAGACGCAGCCAAACAACATCAACAAAAAAATAAATAAATAAAAAATAAAAAAATTACAAACACAATGCAAATACATAAAAACTTTAAAAAAAAAAACAAAAAACCAAAAAATAAAAAATAAAACAGAGCTTTATGTAAAGAACCGAAATTTGGATAAGTAGCTTTTCAGGGAGCTTGTCACAAGTAAGGACTGTCTGTGCACTGCTCATACCACAGTTAGTCCCACATACGATGACGTGACTGGCCCATTCAGAGCTTCTCGATTAAAATTTCTTGACCATCATTGGATAAATCTATGTCCATTTAAGTCCATTTTGACCATTGGAGATTAACAAAAAGATGGATAAAACTTATTAAAAAGATAATTAAGTGCAATCAAACATTGTAATAAACATTGCAAGTCCCATTGGTTAAAAACAGAAATTTAAACACAGAATGAATATATATATATATATATATATATATATATATATATATATATATATATATATATATATATATATATATATATATACACATATATCTTCTTCATCTTCAGCCGCTTATCCGGGGTCGGGTCGCGGGGGCAGCAGTCTAAGCAGGGAAGCCCAGACTTCCCTCTCCCCAGCCACATTTGCCAACTCTGCGGGGGGATCCCAAGGCGTTCCCAGGCCAGCCGAGAGATATAATCCCTCCAGCGTGTCCTGGGTCTTACCCGGGGTCTCCTCCCAGAGGGATGTGCCTGGAACACCTCACCAGGGAGGTCCAGGAGGCATCCTGACCAGATGCCCGAGCCACCTCAACTGGTTCCTCTCGATGCGGAGGAGCAGCGGCTCTACTCTGATCTCCTCCCGGATGACCGAGCTCCTCACCCTATCTCTAAGGGAGAGCCCGGCCACCCTGCGGAGGAAACTCATTTCAGCCGCCTGTATACGAGATCTCCTTCTTTCGGTCACAACCCACAGCTCATGACCATAGGTGAGGGTAGGAACGTAGATCGACTGGTAAATCGAGAGCTTCGCCTTCTGGCTCAGCTCCTTCTTCACCACGACAGACCGGCGCAGAGTCCGCATTACTGCAGACGCCGCAACCAATCCGTCTGTCGATCTCGCGCTCCATCCTTCCCCCACTCGTGAACAAGACCCCGAGATATTTAAACTCCTCCACTTGTGGCAGGACCTCACTCCCGACCCGGAGAGGGCAATCCACCCTATTCCGGCTGAGGACCATGGTCTCAGATTTGGAGGTGCTGATTCTCATCCCAGCCGCTTCACACTCGGCCGCGAATCGCTCAATTGAGAGCTGGAGATCATGACCAGATGAAGCCAACAGGACCACATCATCTGCAAAAAGCAGGGACCCAATCCTGATGCCACCAAGCCGGATCCCCTCAACACCTCAGCTGCACCTATAAATTCTGTCCATATAAGTTATGACCAGAATCGGTGATAAAGGGCAGCCTTGGCGGAGTCCAACCCTCACCGGAAACGAATCCGACTTACTACCGGCAATGCGGACCAAGCTCTGACACCTGTCGTACAGGGACCGGACAGCTCGTACAAGGGGGTCCGGTACCCCATACCCCATACTGAGGTCAGCAGCTCCCCATCTCCACTGTACACAGTATTGATGGAGCACTGCTTCCCCCTCCTGAGCCGCCGGATGGTGGACCAGAATCTCCTCGAAGCCGTCCGGAAGTCTTTCTCCATGGCCTCGCCGAACTCCTCCCATGCCCGAGTTTTTGCCTCGGCAACAGCCGAAGCTGCGTGCCGCGTAGCCTGCCGGTACCCATCAGCTGCCTCCAGAGTCCCACAGGCCAAGAAGGCCCGATAGGACTCCTTCTTCAGCTTGATGGCATCCCTCACTGCTGGTGTCCACCAACGAGTCCTGGGATTACCGCCACGACAGGCACCAACGACCTTACAGCCACAGCTCCGGCTGGCCGCCTCAGCAATAGAGGCACGGAACACAGTCCATTCGGACTCAATGTCCCCCGCCTCACGCGGGACATGGTTGAAGCTCTGCTGAAGGTGGGAGTTGAAGCTCGCTCTGACGGGGGACTCAGCCAGACGTTCCCAGCAGACCCTCACAACACATTTGTTTCTGCCAGATCTGACCGGCTTCCTCCCCCACCATCTGAGCCAACTCACCACCAGGTGGTGATCAGTTGACAGCTCCGCCCCCCTCTTCACCTGAGTGTCCAAGGCATGTGGCCGCAGGTCTGACGATACGACTACAAAATCCATCATGGAACTGCGGCCCAGGGAATCCTGATGCCAGGTGTACATATGGACACTCTTATGTTGGAACATGGTGTCCGTTATGGACAATCCATGACGATTACAGAAGTCCAATAACAAAACACCATTTGGGTTCAGAGGGGGGGGACCATGGCTCTCAATCACTCCCCTCCAGGTCTCACTGTCATTGCCCACGTGAGCATTGAAGTCCCCCAGCAGAACAATGGAGTCCCCAGAAGGAGCACCCTCCAGCACTCCCTCCAAGGACTCCAGAAAGGGTGGGTACTCTGAACTGCTGTTCGGTGCATAAGCACAGACAACAGTCAGGACCCGTCCCCCCACCCGGAGGCGGAGGGAAACTACCCTTTCATCCACCGGGGTAAACCCCAACGTGCAGGCACCAAGCTGGGGGCTGATGAGAATGCCCACATCTGCTCGGCGCCTCTCACCATGAGCAACTCCAGAGTGGAAGAAGGTCCAGCCCCTCTCGAGGGTTCTGGTTCCAGAGCCCAAGCCATGCGTCGAGGTGAGTCCAACTATATCTAGCCGGAACCGCTCAACCTCGCGCTCAAGCTCAGGCTCCTTCCCCACCAGAGAGGTGACGTTCCACGTCCCTAGAGCCAGCTTCTGCAGCCGGGGATCGGACCGCCAGGATCCCCGCCTCTTGCTGCCGCCCAGCTGTAACCCTTTCGGGCTGAGCCTGACCGGGCCCCATGGGCGAAGGTCCAGCCAGATGCATGCCCTTGTACCCCACCTTGTACCCCTCCCGGTAACCCGCATCTGGGCAAGGGAAAGTTTCTGCACAGGTTTGTGTTCATCATAAGGGTTTGATGAGCCGTGCTTGGTCTGGTCCCTCAAATTGTCCACTTAGGAAGCAACACTGATTGACAATCAGTTCCACCTGCTGTTGTGCAAATGGAACAGACAACAGGTGAAAATTACAGGCAACTGGCAAGACACACCCAATAAAGGAGTGGTTCTGCAGGTGGAGACCACAGACCACTTCTCAGTTCCGATGCTTTCTGGATGATGTTTTGGTCTGAATGCTGGTGGTGCTTTCACTCTAGTGGTAGCATGAGACGGAGTCTACAACCCACACAAGTGGCTCAGATAGTGCAGCTCATCCAGGATGGCACATCAATGCCAGCTGTGGCAAGAAGGTTTGCTGTGTCTGTCAGCGTCGTGTCCAGAGCATGGAGGCGCTACCAGGAGACAGGCCAGTACATCAGGAGACGTGGAGGAGGCCGTGGGAGGACAACAACCCAGCAGCAGGACCGCTACCTCCTTCTTTGTGCAAGGAGGAACAGGAGGAGCACTGCCAGAGCCCTGCAGAATGAGCTCCAGCAGGACACATATGTGGATGTGTCTGCTCCAACAGTCAGAAACAGACTCCATGAGGGTGGTATGAGGGCCCGACGTCCACAGGTAGGGGTTGTGCTTCCAGCCCAACACCGTTCAGGACGTTTGGCATTTGCCAGAGAACACTAAGATTGGTAAATTCTCCACTGGCGCCCTGAGCTCTTCACAGATGGAAGCAGGTTCACACTGAGCACATGTGACAGACGTGACAGAGTCTGGAGACGCCGTGGAGAACGTTCTGCTGCCTGCAACATCCTCCAGCAGGACCGGTTTGGCAGTGGGTCAGTAATGGTGTGGGGGGGCATTTCTTTGGAGGGCCGCACAGCCCTCCATGTGCTCGCCAGAGGTAGCCTGACTGCCATTAGGTACCGAGATGAGATCCTCAGACCCCTTGTGGGACCATATGCTGGTGCGGTTGGCCCTGGGTTCCTCCTAATGCAAGACAATGCGAGACCTCATGTGGCTGGAGTGTGTCAGCAGTTCCTGCAACACCAAGGCATTGATGTTATGGACCGGCCCGCCCGTTCCCCAGACCTGGATCCAGCTGAGCTGGAGTTCGATTCCAGGCTTCCCCTGACTATGTGCTGAAGTGTCCTTGGGCAAGACACTGAACCCTAAGTTGCCCCCCGATGTGCCTATCGTGGTAATAGCGTGTATGTAAGTCGCTTTGGATAAAAGTCTCCGATAAATGACTGTAGAATAGAATAGTTTTCCTGTCTTAAATTGACCCTGTTTTTTTTTTCTACACACTGTTTATCACTGATAACCTCACACAGTTTTGATCATTACTTTCCCAGACAAGCTTCATGAAAAAAAAACAACTTCCAAATTAAGTCATAACTTAAATGTATTCTAGAGGAAAAAGAAGGATATCTGTACAAAGTGTGAAATACATCAATGTCTTGAGAAAGGACTGAAAACAGTGGATATTGAAACTTAAGATCATCATGCTGTTAAAGAACGAGTGTGTTAATCAGAGTAAACAGGTTCAAATAAAGTCAAGGAAGCAATGAAAGTCTCGTCACGAAAATGAATTATATTTGTATGTGCACCTCCCTGCAGGACACTCCAGAGGTTGTAATATATGAGTCTCCCTTAATCAATGGTCACAAAGCGAAACAGTTCCAGCGGGCTCAGAAATATATGAAGACTTATTTTTCACCAGATTTATTTTTTGATGAATGCTGTGCGGCACCACATGGTCTAGATGGTTATTAAATGATTATTGGACATCCAAACAAGACTGCTTCATTGGCAAGGTGGTGGCAAAGTGATGGTTTGTGCCAAATAATGGAGAGTGAGATGGTTGGACCATTTTTGGAGATAATCCTGCACTCCAGCTAGGAACAAACTTCAAAAGTTTGAAAAGATAAAATGATCGCTAAAGCAAATGGACTGTGTTTAAACCATCAGATTTTTTTTTTCTCAAAAAGAGTCTCCACCATCCTTGAGAATGTATCTTTAATTATAACTTTTCTTTCTATGGTACATTTGTTTTTCAAGATTGTTACAGCCGCTCCCCAGAAGTTCAAGATCGATATACTGCCAGTGGATGATGGGACACCACGAATTGTAACCAACCTGGGACTGCAGTGGCTGGAATACATGGATAACAAGGTACACACAACTTTATTAAAATCTTCATATAACTGTCATTAAATGGGATTTATGATGTTCAGAAAAAAAGCACTAATTCTATTCTACAGTAATTTGTTCTAAATTCTAATTCATCTCATGATTTTTGTCTCCTTTATATGAATTATTCACATGCAACAGTGTTTTGTTGTTTGAAAAAACTTCATTTAAAATATATTTCTGACATTCATATGCTAGCCACCAACCCTAACCCTATGAAAGTAACAAGAATAAAAATGAAAATAAAATAAAAAGAATCTGACCCAGCATTATTTTTAATCTAACTGATTATTTCTGTGAGCATCGCCCCATAAGAGTAGTTTTAAACATATGACGTTGTCCTAGCGGGTTTGGTTCACTTGAGTTAAGTGCAGTTTGAAGACAAACCAAACGCAAGTGTAAAATCTTTCAGAAAATCCTCACAATTGGACGTAGTTCCCTGGATTATTGTGGTGTCATCATGGAAGTGTTGTATAGCAATAGACTGAAGTTTAAAACTAGAACTCATTCTAAACATTTTTTTTTTTCTTTTTTTTTTGGCAGCCTACTAACCTGATCACCAAAAAGGAGCTGCTGACAATGGACCCAGACACAGATGACGGACAGCTGGTGTATGAAATCACTACCGAGCCAAAGCACGGCTTCCTGGAGAGCAAATTCAAACCTGGGAACCCCATCACCACCTTTACCCAAGGTACTCAAAATCTGACTTTAACCTGAGGCCTTTTTGTTCAGCTGAGGAGGCTTTAATGAAGCCATTAGGAATGAAATATTATCACTGTTTTTATAATTAGGTGCTACTTTCTCATAGGCTCCTCTTCAGTATCTTAGCTGTTCCTAGGATTGATCTCTTCTGGACGGAGATGTCTGATGTTTTTCCAGATATCTGTTGGAGCCTCTTCTCCAGGTTTTCCTGGAGGTCTTGGTACTTCTCCAGTTTCTCCTTTTTCCTGATATTTCCATCATTAGGGAAATATGTATCCATATACATTGATCACTACGGCTTTCCTCTGCTGCTTCTCCATGATCACTATGTCCGCTTGGTTGGCCACCACCATTTTATCTGTCTGGATCTGGAAGTCCCAGAGGATCTTAGCCCTCTCATTCTCCACCACATTGGGGGGAGTTTCCCACTGGGACTTAGGGGTCTCCAGTCCATATTCTGCACAGATGTTTCTGTACACTATTCGGTTATGGCGCTCCATGTATTTTTTGCCTGCCAGTATCTTGCACCCTGCTGTGAGATGGTATAAAATGGGAGGGTAATATGCCAAGAATCAAATATAAAACTTTACTACGTTAAAAAAAAAACAGTGTATGTCAGTCTTCCATGCCTCTTGGAGTATTACACAGCTCAGCTTTGGTCTCATATGCTGGTATGACGATTGTTTTTTGCAAGATGTAAGGATTTGGAGCTTGCAAGCTCAATTACTCTCCCAATTCAAGCTATTATTTCATATTATTACTGATGTGAAGTTGTTGGACTAGCTTTCAGATAGGACTAAATTCTTCATTACACTTAAACATTTGGAAATAGAGTTAAAAGCTATGTCACATACAAGAGGTGAAATGGTTTGCTTTTGATCGTAACGCTTTTCCTAATTCAAATGATACAAGTTTCTGTAGATGGGCAGAACTAGGTATTGCAGCATATTGTACTTTGTTACACCAGGAGGTGCTAAAGATGTTTGTCGCTGAAAGAAGAATTTAACCTTGAACAACAGATTTCTGCAAATTCTGCACTATGTTGGGACTACAACAAAGATATGTATTTGGTGACGTTAGAACAGGGGATGCTAAAAATATTTCTGATAGTCTGCGGACAACACAGAAATGATCTCCAGGACATATAATTGCTTCATGAACAGAATATAACAGGGAACATTATATGAAAGAGAGGTGGGATGGGGAGACTGGCAGCACCCGCTCATTGAGGAGCAACTTAGGATATGTCAATGACAGACAAAAATTTCATTCTGGAGAGAGCTTTGCTAGAAGAGTATGGTTAGATTATTCATCACTCCTTATCAGAAACATCAAAAAATGAGAACACAGAATGCTGTGTCTGCTGCCAGACTAAAGATGAAAATCATCGTAGTGTATTTTGGTCATGTGGTAATCACTCCCACTATCCCTTTCAGATTTGATGTTTATCTTTGCAACATTCCAGAGAAAATACACCCCTCATCAAGATTCTGTTGGTCCCAGGTGAAGCCATAACTCACAGGTGGCTGAAGCCTCGAGCTCCCTCGATTGAAGATTGGGTAGATTTAATATACCAGATAAACAAAATGGAAAACATAACATACTCCCTAAGACTGCAATGTGAGAAGTTTGTTACTACATGATTACACTGCTCTTGTAGGGACCAGCAGCAGGTTTGTGTTGCTCTGCTGCTTCTTTCAGGTTTCATTGATACCCAAGTTTTTTGTGTGCTTGTGTAAAATGATATTGTTGGGAAAATTTACGACACTATTTTTACAATGAAAGTTAGATATTTGATTCTTTCACTATTCCTTTAAGCTGGGTTTCCATACTCACCCACATCAACTTGGGCAGAAATACACCAGAGAATGTTCAGGAACATTCCGGGTCTTCTGGACCCAGTAGGGAATATCCCGTCCCTAGGGGACCTGAACAAAGACATTAAAAATCATCGGATACAGGCGTGAAGGTTGAAGTGGGGATTAAAACCCAGGAAACAAGAGAGGAGACAAGGAGTGCGAGCGAGATTGGGATGATATGGGCTAAAACGGGTTACCCTCCCATCGGTATTCCTCGCTAATGTCCAGTCCCTCAGAAATAAGTTGAGCTTCAGGCAAACATACTACAGGTGTTTCTCAATTCAGGGTCTGCACACTTCCAAGTGCACAGACTGCGTAGGCAACAAAGTGTTCTATGTCGTCTACACACTGAAGTGCGCTAATCCTTTGTTTTTACTCCAGTCAGGTGTTTTCTGTTCCTCCCAGTCAGACTTCTGCACCTGTTGACAGGTGTTTTCTCCCACTGTTCATCAGTAAAATGCTCTAATTTGTCCAGGATCGATTTGTTTGCTTTTTTTCTTTAACTCAATTAAATGACAAAACAGCGTCTTATATGACTGGATTATAATTTAGCACATGTTTAATTATTGTTCCTGATTCCAGTCTCCAGTTGTCTGAGTGACTGGAATAAATTCCACCTTTTCTTTAATGAAAGCTGACAAAGACATCTGAGGACGACTGGAATGAAATTCATTGTGGTTATTGGACACAAATATGTGTGTTTATACATAAAAATAAAGAAATAAAGGGTCTGGCTGGTGTGGTACCTACACCAGCGCTCTGCTTTTCATTCTTTTCTATCAGAAACGCAATGAATTCTGGGACAGGAGAGGGTGCAAAGGAAACATCTCTTGTATCCTTCGTTTTAAGCTAATCTGGAGCCAAACGAAGTGTGCATTTGAAGGGTTGATTTGAAGGAGCCTTTGAATTGAGACAGCACTTGGCGTGCCACGATGATGCATGCAGCCGACGAATCTGCACTTCGACGTGTGCAGACCTGAATTGAGAAACACCCAACATCTCATTGAGAACAGGAATGCCTCCATCATGGCCTTCACTGAGACATGGCTTACATCCATGGACCTGGACTGGGACATGACAGTGACCGGCTTCAGCACACTTGTCTGACTTGACAGGACTGCAGAAGTAATGGGGAAATCCTAAGGGGAGTGTCTGAATCTACGTCAACAACTGGTGGTGCAAAGACTTGGTTTAAGAAAGTCTACATGCACGTGTGACACTGATCTGCCAGCCATCTTTCTTCATCCCTTTTATTTACCGAGGGAATTTCCTCAGTTGTTTGTGATTGTTGTATGTATGCACCCCAAAGCAAATGTACAAAAAGCAGTAGATATCATCTATAAAGTGACTCAAAGGCTCCAGTAACTTTCTCCTGATGCTCCGCTTGTATTGATGGGAGACTTTAATAACTGAAAACTAAAAAAGTCATTGAATTTGTATCAGTATGTAACCTGCACTACCAGGAAGAAAAGGACTTGTGTTTTGGGACCATCAAAGGCCTACAAAGCTTCTTCTAGACCCCCTCTTGGCTTCTCTGACCACAGAACTGTCCTCCTCTCCCATGTGTACAAACCAGTACTGAAGAGGGGAAAAATGTAAAGTTTGGGATGCAGAGAGCATTTCCATGTTACAGGAATACATGGAATGTACAGACTGGTCTGTATGCAAGGACTCTGCCCTGAACTTAGATGAATTAACTGATATGGTCTGCAATTATATTGCTTTTTGTGAGGACATAGTGATGAAGAAGAAGGTTATTAAAGAGTATTCGAACAACAAACCTTTGGTCACAACTAACTTAACTTAAAGCAGGTACTCAGGAAAAAGCATCCAACTTTTAATTGACTTAAGAGACTTAAGAGAAGCACATAAAGATGTTAGAGCACAATGAAAAAGGCTAGAGGATGAACTTAGTAGTAATTATCTTAAAGCAGTGTGGGAAGGAATGAAGACAATGACAGGTATGGCCAAAACTGATCAGGATCCAATTAGGTTGAAAGATTATAACACAAATAAAGAACTGGTTGAGGCTCTGAATAAGTTTTATTTAAGATTTGAATGTCAGAGTTTTACAGTGATGGAAGCAGAAACGCCAGTCTGAGAGTCCAACGTAAGCTGGAGAGAAACGCTGTAATGTCAGTGTATTAAAGTTTAAAGGTGAACAAGAGCCTTTTTAGACCCACTGCAGTTTGCTTACAGACGCGGCAGTGGAGTGGAGGATGCTCGCATCACTCTACTTCACCGGCTGTTAAGACATCTTTAGGGTCCCGGGACACATGCCAGACTTATTTGTGGAGTTTTCGTCTGCTTTTAATCTCATCCAACCTAGTAGTTTAACTCAAGAGTTTGCTTAATGATTTTAAAATTGATATTAACTTAGCTAACAGACTGAATGTGTAAAATGCTGTGACATGAATTGTAAATTAATATTATTATTATTATTAGTTACCAATAAAAATAAAGTAAAAAAATTAAAAAGTAATCTCTATCCCTTTAAGCTGATGTCAGTTTGGGCCTAATCCGATATCAGCTGCATCAGGAAAATATCCAGGAGACCATGGACAACTTTAAGTTCCTGGTCAAAGACAGCAAACCGAACGTCGTCAGCGACAACGTCTTCCACATCCAGTGGTCTGTCATCAGCTTTGAGCATAAGAGGTGTGTATCAAGAGTACAGTTTTCACAACATAAACTCCCCACTCATGAACATTTTCATCATTATAAAACAAGTCCTCATCTCTTTTCCTCAGCTACAATGTGAGTGAGAAGGCTGGAACAGTTGCAGTAACAGTGAAGCGAACAGGTAACCTCAACCAGTATGCCATCGTGCTCTGCCGGACCGAACAGGGTAGTGCCATTTCCACCAGCAGCACTGGATCCCATCCCGGCCACCAGGACTATGTGGAATATGCCGGACAGGTAACGGAGCTCTAGCAAGAAATTTGCGCACATTTCTTATTGATACTTCTTTCACTGTTCCGTTTCAATATCTTCCAGGTGCAGTTTGATGAGCGTGAAGATACCAAGGTGTGTACAATCCTTATTAACGATGACAAGGTGTTTGAGGGGATCGAAAGCTTTCATGTGGAGCTGAGCATGCCTGTGTATGCACTGCTGGGAGGGAACACGCGTGCCATCGTCAACATCAATGACACAGAGGATGAGCCCACCCTGCAGTTTGACAAGAAGACCTATCACGTTAATGAAAGTGCTGGCTTCTTCCACGCCCCTGTTGAAAGGAAAGGTAAGAAGTTCAGTTCAAACTGGAACCACTACATTAACACCGTGCGTTAACATCATGACTGATGTTAATCCATCATCTTCAATCAACTTTTTATACTAATTTGAACTTAATTCTCTTTGAATTCCTTCTGACAAACAAACTGCAAAATAACCAAAGGTTACACAGGCTGCTGTAGCCTTTGGTTATTATATCAATTTATAAAGGCTTCACAAATTCAGGACCATATATCGGAGAGATTCAATAGTAGAAAATGGTAGAAACAAGTCAGCACTTGCTGGACACAGGTAGGAACATGTTCTTCCCATCCCTTACCAGTTTTAACTGGTCTTTGCCTTGGCTCATCAAGCTCCTCTACCAATTTTTTTCCCATGATTTACCACTGATTCTATAAACAGTTTCATAGTGTGTACTCCAATTTGTTAAAATCAGTATCTACCACGAATGGAGTATGGAGTTTCATCTTTTATTCCAGAAAGAGGCAATTTCACACATAGCCAAGCTAATAAATTCAGATGATATGAAACTCTGAAAGAACTGCAAGACTTGTAGCAGCCCAGAAACCTGAGTGGAGTTTATCTGCTGAGCATCAGTCACAGGTTAACTTAGTCAGCCAATCAGACTCTCGGCAAGATGGCAAAATACAGCTGTTATGAAAGGAAAAGGAAAACTTAACTCAGACTTTGGTTGTCCTGGTCCAGGTGACACCTCTAGCACCGTGTCTGCTCTCTGCTACACCGTGGCCAAGTCAGCTCAGGGCAGCAGCTTCCACGCTCTGGAGTCCGGCTCCGACTACAAGAGCCGCAGCATGACCAGAGATAACCGTGTTATCCTCGGACCTGGGGTCAGCATGTCCACATGTGATGTAAAACTTATCGATGACAGCGAGTACGAACTGTCTGAGGAGTTTGAGCTGGTGCTATCGGATGCCTCAAATAATGCCCGCATGGGGGAGGTATCTCTGGCCAAGGTTGTCATCGATGGACCCAATGATGCATCGACAGTCTCCCTGGGAAATGCAACCTTTACTTTCAGTGAAGATGCGGGTAAGAACAACCTAGAGCATCTTTTTATGTATTGTCTAATGCCATCTTAATTCATTGCAATCCCCATTGTGAGCCAAACTGATGGAAATGGATCTTTAGCTAATACCTTTAAGATGAGGTTTGTGATTTGCTTTTTATATCTAACATCAAACTTTGTTCAAAAGTTGCCAGTGGCCATGTTTGCGTGCCCATAATTTCTTCAACTGGGTAAAAATTTCAATAAGACTTATGTTTAAATTAGCTGGAAAGTTATTGCAATAATGTTTATTTGCATGCATCACATACCAGCCCATTGTCTGACTTTTAGGAAAATGGAGTAGAAGATGCACTAATGATTTCTGATATAAATTACTTATATATCTGCCTGTGTGTATTTAATGCTTGTAGTTATTTCCTCCATTTGTAGTTTTGAATTCTTTTCTTATCTCAGGCAACATATTTGTATCACATACATTTAAGTTCTGTTTTGGTCTCCCACTCAATTTAACTTCTATATAGATTATACTGAGTAAAGCAAACAGTGCAATATGTGCAACATAACAAAGTACTTTATGTTGATGTGTAACTAACATGACAGGCATGATATTTTTTTAATTAGTGTTTGGAATATGCATTTTAATACATATTGATTAGAACAGTTGTCACAACCCACCTCTCTTAAAAAGACTGAAATATTGATCTGATTCAGTGTGATTGGTTTGCAATCTTCCAACTGGTTTACATGAAGGTTTTTATTCTTTTTTGTCTTGTCCAGCATTTAAGCAGGCAAAATGGATTTTCTGGATGCTGTATTCTGCTGGGCAAATTTACTTTGCCAAGGGAAGCATCATAGATACAATGCTCCCCTTGATATTCTGGATTTTAAGTTTATTTTTCTATTTATTTTGCATATTTGTTTGTATTACAAAGTTTGTACTGCTGGACCGAACTGGAGAGGACAGAAGAGGGACAGAAAGAGAATAAAAAAGAAGAGAAAACAGAAAACACCTCGTACAGAGAAAAAGAGAAAGAAAGAAAAAAAAGATTGAGAAAGAGAACAACCTACATACATTTGCGTGTATATAAGCACACATACACACCCACTTATATATACACACATCCATACACCTATACACACTGGAGTCATGTTCCCCCTGCGGGAGGACGAAGCCATCAACTATCAGGAAAACCCAGAACTCACAAGCTAGATCAGACACACAGGAAGAAAACCAGCCGTTGTTAGTAAATAAACCTGCAGGCGACTCAGTGACTGTGTCACATGCAGAACATACAGAGTGGAACGTGTTCAGAGAAGAGAGATCATGCCAATGTGGCCCCTAACCCACACAATGTGGCCCCGCCCACACAATGTGACCCCAAGAGGAAGGCCCGGAGAACCCCGAGGCTCGAGCAGCTGGCGGCCGTTCCCAAGCACAGATCCCAACCACCCCGCTCCGGAGCCAGCCATGCATCCACCCAGGAGGTGGCAGAGGGGGGGCCCCAGCAGAGCCCCCCATGGTCATGAGGAACAGGCCCCAGCAGGCCTGGACTGGCAAAGCCCGGCTCCGCTGGGAACCGGCCACCAAGGGCAGACCGAGTGCGGGCCCCAGGGCCCCAGGGCCCCAGGAGCCCGAAGGCAACCCCCCCCCCGCAGGCAGAAGGTACAGCCCACGCCAATAGAGAGCCAGGACACCCAGACCGCCACTGAATGGCAGCCAGGCCGTGCCCCCCAGGCACCAAGGCCCTTTCACCCCTCCCACACACACACACACACACTCACAAACGTGCACACACACTCCCTTCCCACACACACACTATCTATCCTGTCGCTAACAGACACTCCATCTCACACTCCCCTGCTCTTCTGCCCCCCCTCTATACACCCACACACACCCCATCACATACTCCACTCTACACACATACACATTCCCTAACCCCCCTTCCATTCGGCCTCATATTCCTTATACACACTACATCACACATGCATCCATCTCATTGTGTGCCCCCTAACACGCCCCTTCCCATACCCCATCCATCCTCATCTGCATCCCATTGCCCACCCACTTACCTGAATTATTTCTCCATTATTTCTCCCCTTACCCTACCACCCCACCCCCAAACACACACACACACACACACACCTCTCACCTTCCATTTACAACTTCACCCGTTCACTCACAGTCACTCTCCTCTCTCCCTCCCAACATGCCCCGAGTGCGACGCCCCATGGGGACAGAGGGCAGGCAGACCTCCACAAAGGCCCCCATGACCACAGCCCACCACCCCCAGTGCCCCCCAAATCCCTTACAGATGCAACCGACCAGCACCCCCTCAGGGCCAGCAGCGCCCTCTCCCAGCCAAGCCAGCCGGGAGCCCAGGTCTATCAGACAGCACCCCCTTCCCCCACCTGAACCCCTCCGGCAAGGCCCTGGAAATGGGGGCATGATACACTGCATGATACACCGCCGTACACTGCATGTCCGCCCCCCAAAACTTGACCATGAGTTGTCAGTGTTTTGTGTTGTGGTGACTAAATGTGATTAAAACTGAGAGGTGAGCAGATACTGGGTGCAGTGATCAAGACCACCTTGATGGCCTTTCTCACCACCCAGCACAACGTGCCCTCCTCCCCACATCCTACCTGTGTGTCATGGGGAGGGGGGAAGGAGAAGGGACCGGGGATTTTTGTCCGAAGGAAAGTGGGTTCTTCCTCCAGAAGATGAGCCGCCAGCGGCACTAGGCACGCCCCCCATCTCCGGGGCCCGGAAGGACCAGGACAAACCAGGGGCAACTGTCCTAATAACCAGAGTCCCCAGCAACCCAAACCAGGGAGCTGCCACCGGCCCCAGAAGGCACCAACCAACCACATGCAAAGGGGGCGGGGAGACAGGGAAGGGGAAGGGGAGGCAGACGGAGACCCCAGACCAAAGCCCCCCCCCCCCCACACACACACACCTGCAGGAACACCACACACCAGCACATCCATACATTCCCACCATCGCCATGACACGCACTCACACACCAACACACACACACTCACAAGCACACACATCCACATCCCAACCCATACAAGGCCCCCCTCCAAAATCATCCCCCAGATGTCCACATCCCACCCCTACACCCACCCACCCACCCACCCACCCACACCCCGTCACTCAAACATACCCCCAAACTCAGATCCCTGCCCCTCCCCTCCCTCCACTGCATCTCCCCTGAGAAATCCCTCCGCGACGCCCTCACCCATCCCCTCCCCTCCTAACCACTTCCCCTCCACCCGCCCATGTACACCCACCACCACAACCACACAAGAACTCCCTCCCCCACACATATACATCAATACATGCACCAACTCACTCCTCCACACACACACTCCTACCCCCCCAAACTAATACACCCTCACACTCCCCCATACACACACTCCTACCCCCCCACACACACTCATGCACCCCTCCCCTCCCCCATACACACATCCCTGAACATCCACCCACATGCACCACCACACTCCACCACATTTCATGCATTACTACCACTAATACTGACCCCCCCGCCCCCCCCCCCCCCTCCAGCCACACACGCACACCCAAACATGCACACACAGACCTTCACATCCACATCCACACACACATGCTGCGACCACCCACTCCCTTGGTCCTAGGGCCACAACCAAGCTCCAGGGCACGGGTCCCCCACCACAACAGCAGCAAGGCCAGGCCAGCCCTCCTGGTGCAGGCCAACTCTCCCCCCACGGGAGACAGGCCCCGGGCACCGGAGCCTGGGACCCCCACCCGGCAACCCACCACAGAGTCAAGCCCCGCCAATCCCCCCCTGCCAGCGACCTCACCCCGCCGCCGCGAGGCAACTCCAACCGCTGACCCACCCAAGCCCCCCCAGGACAGGAGACATAGCCACCCCGGCAGCAAGGCAGCCAAGATCCCCACCCAGGAGGCTACCACAGACCCACAGACATCAGAGATCCCCCCCCCCCATCTCCCAACCTCGGAGTGCAACGAGGTCACACCCCCCCGCCCCCCCACACACTAAGTGATGAAGCTGATTACAGGGGACCAGAGAAAACAAAATTCATCCAACTGATGTTTAGAGGAGGCAGACATCGTCTCATTACTGATGTGGTCTGAAAGGAGGTTTCTAAACTGAATAATGCTTAAATCCTTTTTTTCTTCCAATTCATGAGAATAGTTTTCTTTGCGATACACAAGGCAGTCAGGACGATACCTGCAGTGTTCATTTCCATGTTAATATCACCAAAGTGAGCAAGCATGCAGAGAGAGGCAGAAGCTGGGGTTGTACATCTGAGCCATGTTGATAAATCTCTGCACACCTCAAGCCAGAAGTTCTGCACTGGTGAACAGGACCATACAGCATGTAGTCATCTGGTCTGTTATCTGCAGAAGTCCTGGTGAACAGGACCATACAGCATGTAGTCATCTGGTCTGTTATCTGCAGAAGTCCTGGTGAACAGGATCATACAGCATGTAGTCATCTGGTCTGTTATCTGCAGAAGTCCTGGTGAACAGGACCATACAGCATGTAGTCATCTGGTCTGTTATCTGCAGAAGTCCTGGTGAACAGGATCATACAGCATGTAGTCATCTGGTCTGTTATCTGCAGAAGTCCTGGTGAACAGGACCATACAGCATGTGGTCATCTGGTCTGTTATCTGCAGAAGTCCTGGTGAACAGGACCATACAGCATGTGGTCATCTGGTCTGTTATCTACAGAAGTCCTGGTGAACAGGACCATACAGCATGTGGTCATCTGGTCTGTTATCTGCAGAAGTCCTGGTGAACAGGACCATACAGCATGTGGTCATCTGGTCTGTTATCTGCAGAAGTCCTGGTGAACAGGACCATACAGCATGTAGTCATCTGGTCTGTTATCTGCAGAAGTCCTGGTGAACAGGACCATACAGCATGTAGTCATCTGGTCTGTTATCTGCAGAAGTCCTGGTGAACAGGACCATACAGCATGTAGTCATCTGGTCTGTTATCTGCAGAAGTCCTGGTGAACAGGACCATACAGCATGTGGTCATCTGGTCTGTTATCTGCAGAAGTCCTGGTGAACAGGATCATACAGCATGTAGTCATCTGGTCTGATATCTGCAGAAGTCCTGGTGAACAGGACCATACAGCATGTAGTCATCTGGTCTGTTATCTGCAGAAGTCCTGGTGAACAGGACCATACAGCATGTAGTCATCTGGTCTGATATCTGCAGAAGTCCTGGTGAACAGGATCATACAGCATGTAGTCATCTGGTCTGTTATCTGCAGAAGTCCTGGTGAACAGGACCATACAGCATGTAGTCATCTGGTCTGATATCTGCAGAAGTCCTGGTGAACAGGACCATACAGCATGTAGTCATCTGGTCTGTTATCTGCAGAAGTCCTGGTGAACAGGACCATACAGCATGTAGTCATCTGGTCTGTTATCTGCAGAAGTCCTGGTGAACAGGACCATACAGCATGTAGTCATCTGGTCTGTTATCTGCAGAAGTCCTGGTGAACAGGACCATACAGCATGTGGTCATCTGGTCTGTTATCTGCAGAAGTCCTGGTGAACAGGATCATACAGCATGTGGTCATCTGGTCTGTTATCTGCAGAAGTCCTGGTGAACAGGACCATACAGCATGTAGTCATCTGGTCTGTTATCTGCAGAAGTCCTGGTGAACAGGACCATACAGCATGTAGTCATCTGGTCTGTTATCTGCAGAAGTCCTGGTGAACAGGATCATACAGCATGTGGTCATCTGGTCTGTTATCTGCAGAAGTCCTGGTGAACAGGATCATACAGCATGTAGTCATCTGGTCTGTTATCTGCAGAAGTCCTGGTGAACAGGACCATACAGCATGTAGTCATCTGGTCTGATATCTGCAGAAGTCCTGGTGAACAGGATCATACAGCATGTAGTCATCTGGTCTGTTATCTGCAGAAGTCCTGGTGAACAGGACCATACAGCATGTGGTCATCTGGTCTGTTATCTGCAGAAGTCCTGGTGAACAGGACCATACAGCATGTGGTCATCTGGTCTGTTATCTGCAGAAGTCCTGGTGAACAGGACCATACAGCATGTGGTCATCTGGTCTGTTATCTGCAGAAGTCCTGGTGAACAGGATCATACAGCATGTAGTCATCTGGTCTGTTATCTGCAGAAGTCCTGGTGAACAGGACCATACAGCATGTGGTCATCTGGTCTGTTATCTGCAGAAGTCCTGGTGAACAGGACCATACAGCATGTAGTCATCTGGTCTGTTATCTGCAGAAGTCCTGGTGAACAGGACCACACAGCATGTGGTCATCTGGTCTGTTATCTGCAGAAGTCCTGGTGAACAGGACCATACAGCATGTGGTCATCTGGTCTGTTATCTGCAGAAGTCCTGGTGAACAGGATCATACAGCATGTGGTCATCTGGTCTGTTATCTGCAGAAGTCCTGGTGAACAGGACCATACAGCATGTAGTCATCTGGTCTGTTATCTGCAGAAGTCCTGGTGAACAGGACCATACAGCATGTAGTCATCTGGTCTGATATCTGCAGAAGTCCTGGTGAACAGGACCATACAGCATGTGGTCATCTGGTCTGTTATCTGCAGAAGTCCTGGTGAACAGGATCATACAGCATGTGGTCATCTGGTCTGTTATCTGCAGAAGTCCTGGTGAACAGGATCATACAGCATGTAGTCATCTGGTCTGATATCTGCAGAAGTCCTGGTGAACAGGACCATACAGCATGTGGTCATCTGGTCTGTTATCTGCAGAAGTCCTGGTGAACAGGATCATACAGCATGTAGTCATCTGGTCTGATATCTGCAGAAGTCCTGGTGAACAGGACCATACAGCATGTGGTCATCTGGTCTGTTATCTGCAGAAGTCCTGGTGAACAGGACCATACAGCATGTGGTCATCTGGTCTGTTATCTGCAGAAGTCCTGGTGAACAGGACCATACAGCATGTAGTCATCTGGTCTGTTATCTGCAGAAGTCCTGGTGAACAGGACCATACAGCATGTAGTCATCTGGTCTGTTATCTGCAGAAGTCCTGGTGAACAGGACCATACAGCATGTGGTCATCTGGTCTGTTATCTGCAGAAGTCCTGGTGAACAGGACCATACAGCATGTGGTCATCTGGTCTGTTATCTGCAGAAGTCCTGGTGAACAGGATCATACAGCATGTAGTCATCTGGTCTGATATCTGCAGAAGTCCTGGTGAACAGGACCATACGGCATGTGGTCATCTGGTCTGTTATCTGCAGAAGTCCTGGTGAACAGGACCATACAGCATGTAGTCATCTGGTCTGTTATCTGCAGAAGTCCTGGTGAACAGGACCATACAGCATGTAGTCATCTGGTCTGTTATCTGCAGAAGTCCTGGTGAACAGGACCATACAGCATGTAGTCATCTGGTCTGTTATCTGCAGAAGTCCTGGTGAACAGGACCATACAGCATGTAGTCATCTGGTCTGTTATCTGCAGAAGTCCTGGTGAACAGGACCATACAGCATGTAGTCATCTGGTCTGATATCTGCAGAAGTCCTGGTGAACAGGACCATACAGCATGTAGTCATCTGGTCTGTTATCTGCAGAAGTCCTGGTGAACAGGACCATACAGCATGTAGTCATCTGGTCTGTTATCTGCAGAAGTCCTGGTGAACAGGACCATACAGCATGTAGTCATCTGGTCTGTTATCTGCAGAAGTCCTGGTGAACAGGATCATACAGCATGTGGTCATCTGGTCTGTTATCTGCAGAAGTCCTGGTGAACAGGACCATACAGCATGTAGTCATCTGGTCTGATATCTGCAGAAGTCCTGGTGAACAGGATCATACAGCATGTAGTCATCTGGTCTGTTATCTGCAGAAGTCCTGGTGAACAGGACCATACAGCATGTAGTCATCTGGTCTGTTATCTGCAGAAGTCCTGGTGAACAGGACCATACAGCATGTAGTCATCTGGTCTGTTATCTGCAGAAGTCCTGGTGAACAGGACCATACAGCATGTAGTCATCTGGTCTGTTATCTGCAGAAGTCCTGGTGAACAGGACCATACAGCATGTGGTCATCTGGTCTGTTATCTGCAGAAGTCCTGGTGAACAGGACCATACAGCATGTAGTCATCTGGTCTGTTATCTGCAGAAGTCCTGGTGAACAGGATCATACAGCATGTAGTCATCTGGTCTGTTATCTGCAGAAGTCCTGGTGAACAGGACCATACAGCATGTAGTCATCTGGTCTGTTATCTGCAGAAGTCCTGGTGAACAGGACCATACAGCATGTGGTCATCTGGTCTGTTATCTGCAGAAGTCCTGGTGAACAGGACCATACAGCATGTAGTCATCTGGTCTGTTATCTGCAGAAGTCCTGGTGAACAGGACCATACAGCATGTAGTCATCTGGTCTGTTATCTGCAGAAGTCCTGGTGAACAGGACCATACAGCATGTAGTCATCTGGTCTGTTATCTGCAGAAGTCCTGGTGAACAGGACCATACAGCATGTAGTCATCTGGTCTGTTATCTGCAGAAGTCCTGGTGAACAGGACCATACAGCATGTAGTCATCTGGTCTGTTATCTGCAGAAGTCCTGGTGAACAGGACCATACAGCATGTAGTCATCTGGTCTGTTATCTGTGCACTGTGAACACAGGTTAGATGATGCAAGACCCATCTGGAACATTCTCTCTCCTCTGTAATGTGTTCTGTGAAGAATTTTATATTGTATAAGTTGTAAGTTTGGATGTTTAATCATTGTAAAGGTGTTTAAACATATCTGTGACCAGAAGGTCTGACTAAGGTTAATGGATAAATTCCCATTTTAAGGTTGGCAGAGAGAGTGTCTCATCCACTTCGCACACCAATGTGTACATTTTTTATATTAGTTTGATTTGTAGATTTCCACAGAATGCTTCTTCAAGATCTAACCATGGCTCATCTAATGGGAGAGACTTGTACCACTGTGAGATGTACTGTAACCTGTTGACTAAGTAGTAGTAATGGAAACTGGGCCGGTCCAAACCCCCAGATCTTCTCATTTTGTTTAGCGTTTTTAAGCTAATACGTGGTGGTTTGTTCTTCCAGAGAAATTTAGAAATGTGAGAGTCCAGTGACTTAAACCACTTAGGGGATAGTTTAAAGGTTATCATAGAGAAGAGGTAATTGATTTTTGGTAATACCGTCATTTTAATCGTGGCAACTCTGCCCATGAGAGAAACGGGTAGAGAGCTCCAGCGTGTGAGATCATCCTCTATGGTTTTTAAAAGCTGAACATAGTTCAGTTTTGTTAACTGAAGGTTTTTATTCTGATAAGGTTTTTAGTTGAACACTTGTGTCCATGTCTGCATGGCTTGTGTTAAGTGGATGGACTTATGCTATAGCTATATGATATGCTTGTGTTACCTGCTAAAGGTTTTAAATTGGTCTCATACAAAGCTTTTTGTTGACAATAATTGACTCTATATGCTTCACATATTTGTGCTCCATTAGCATAAATACTTCCAGCAACACACACTTTGTACCTAAGTCTAATAGTGGTAGTGCATTCTTTTAATGTTTTCTCCAGGTAGTTTGTGAACAGCTTGTCAAATTCTCAACATGGAGTAAAATAAGATGGTGGTATTTGTAGAGGATGGTCCCAAAAACTCTTTATTTCTTACAATTGATTTAATTTTGTGATAGAGGTTATTATTATTATTATTATTATTTTTATTTTATTTTATTTTTTTGAGTGTGTAAAACACCTTGAGATACAAAAGTGTTTTAAAATCAGACAAACCTTCCTTTCCATATTTCTTTAACTAACATTTTTAAATACTTTTTTTTTATCTCTCCCATTCAGGTACAATTGAAATACTAGTGCTGCGTCATGGCAGCGACCTGTCCTCTCTGACATCAGTTTGGTGTGCCACCAGACCTTCAGATCCTCCCTCAGCCAGCCCAGGAATTGATTATATCCCCAGCTCTAAGAAAGTGGAGTTCAAACCTGGAAAAACTGAGGAGGTACTTTTTCCACTTTAGTTTATTTATTTAAACTAAACAAAGTCATAATTATTTAAAAAGCAGATTTGAAAGTGCTTGTTCACCAAAGAATTGCACCTTTAGAAGCAATGACAGCATCATAATGAAAAAAAAAACTATTATGTTTCATTGGTAGATAAAGTGATGATGGTGAGTGTTTTCTGCACAACTGTGGATTAAAGCCTGTCACATCCTCCACGAGAAGCCAGAACTTTCTTCTTGTTCTCGAGGCTCTGAGAAGAAAATGACGTCATTTTGTTCTCGCGGACGTGTTTGAGGACAGTTCTTGACACACCAGGCTGGCAGAACTTTTTTCTTGCGGGGCTGCGAGAAGTATCGTGTGATTGGTCGGACATGTGAGGTGGGCGTGGTTAACACAGAGAAAGCAGGAAGCGGAATTGCTGCTTCTGTGTGTTTGCTGTTGCCGGCAAAACGGATTGTTTTGATAAAACAGCTGATCGAGGTGGTGAGAAAGTACGAACATTTTTACATGTGGCAATAAAACACTCGGACCCAGCCGCGTGCACGACCCGCCCAGCCGCGGACGAAGCTGCTCGTTAAATATGAAACTAGAAACTCGGAGAGCGGAAACCTCCACCAAGCACAATGTTAAAGAATCCTTTTAAACATTCCTGGATCCAAACGGTGATCCGGATCACCACCAGAATTTAATCACTTCTTCATTTTTACATTTGCAACAACTCTTGAAATATTTATAAAAGCCCTCCGTAACCTTTTAAGTTATCTTAAGCAAAAAGACGCCTCGGCGGAGGTAACAACCGGGTTCATTGCACATAAAGCAGACATCTGCCCCCCGCAGTGATCCCTCCCCGCTGCAGACCTGCTTCTCCTGGAGGATGGATGGACCTGATGAACAAGACGTTTTTTCTTGTTCTTGCAGCCTCAAGAACAAGAACTCAGTTCTTGCGTCTCGTGGAGGATGGAACAGGCTTTAGGCGCTATATTTCCTAAGAAAGTAAAGACAATTGAGTATATTGGGAGGGAAATAACAGTGGCTCAAGTTTAAAGCCTGGGGCACTCCACAAGAAAGAGCAGCTGAATTAGAAATGATATTACCCTAGCTGATAGGAAAGCTCTTGATAGAAAGAAGACCTAAACCACTTCATTGTCATAATTTATGCTAACATAGTTCTTCAAGCAATCTGAATCTTGTTGTCCTGCTGTGAGATTTAAAAATACAAAAAAAACCCCAAACAAACAAAGAAAAAAAAAACCAAAACGCATAACATTGCTGAAAATTGTAAACTTGAACAATTCTTCACGATTAAAATCTTGACAAACCTTGTTAATGCTCAAACCTCCATATTTCAGACTTGTAGTTTGACCATTTTGGACGACATCCAGAATCCATCCATCGAGGGATCAGAGTCTTTTGTGGTGTTCCTTAGTTCTCCTCAGGGTGCCGTCCTTCAGGAACCTCATGAAGCCAATGTAGTCATAACTGACACCTTCCAGGACAGTGCGTACACAAAAAAAATATTAGGACATATTATTTTACTTTAAATAAACAGAAGTAAACATTCTAAAACCAGCCTCTGATGTCATTTTCCCTCTTTTAGTTCCCAGCATGCAGTTTGAGAAGAGTACTTATGCTGTGAAGGAGAAAGACAGTGTACTCCACATCCCCGTTATCCGGACTGGTGACTTGTCCTTCAAGTCATCTGTGCGGTGTTTCACGCGAACCATGTCCGCTATGGTCATGGATGACTTTGAGGAGAGAAGAAACACAGATGAGTCACGCATCACTTTCCTGAAAGGAGAGAAGGTAAAATGTTCATCTAAAGTGTGCTTAAAATTTTGAATCCACACCTCTGAGTGTTTTTGTGTATGTGTTGACTGATTGTGTAAGTTCAATCAAAGTATGGAGGGAGTTTATGTAGCACATTGCACGTTTATGTACATCGATTACTTATAGTTTGTTTACCCTTTTTCCATGCTCTTCCTCCTAAATTACTATTTTCTCCATACTTAAAATATTTATGGCATTCACTATGGACGGCAAAGCAAGAATTTCATTGTACAGGACAGCCTGTTTCCTTACTGTGCATATGACAATGAATGCTTTGACTCTTGAACTGTTATGAGTTGAAAGTTTCTGGTTGACGATGACCTGGAGTAACACGTGACTCAACGCTGGGAGCAGGAGACTCAGTCTGTGGATTCAGTGTAGATGTGTCATTCATCCAAACTGACTGAAGGCTCTTTAAATGGTTCCGGGGGGAAAAAAAAGAAAAAAAAAGAAGGATGAGTCAAGATGGCATAAAGGATGAGAGATTAAGAAAATGATGGAAGGATGGAGGAGAAAATGAGGACAATGAATGATGACAGAGAAGGAGGGAAAAGGGTTAAGACGGGATGATGGACTGGCTTAAGGAAGGAAGGGAGGAGGAGTAAGGACAGATGGATAAAGTAGGAAAGTTTTAATGAAGGGGCGCTAAGGGATTAGGGAGATGAACCAAGGGATGAGGTAGGGTGGTGAGGGATAAATGGACAAACAATGGATGAGGAAGAATAAAAGAATAAGTGAGAGTGAATAAGGAGGAAGAGCAAACAGGCAAATGCAATCATCAGATCAGAGGTGTAAAGGGCTGTGGGTGTGGATTTGTGATGGAAGTCTTGCTTTGAACCAGCTTACCAGGTTAACTGACATTGTTTTCCAGGTGAAGAACTGCACTGTCCACATCATCGACGATTCTG
Source organism: Telmatherina bonti (assembly GCF_933228915.1). Taxonomy (NCBI): domain Eukaryota; kingdom Metazoa; phylum Chordata; class Actinopteri; order Atheriniformes; family Telmatherinidae; genus Telmatherina; species Telmatherina bonti. The sequence goes on along the minus strand of NC_136611.1, from coordinate 261,447 downwards.
TTTTTGAACCTGAGGAGGAATTTCAGGTGCATCTTGGGGTGCCCCTCGGGGACCACTGGAGTGGTGCCATGGTGGGCACAAGAGACATTGTTACCATCACCATCACCAATGATGAAGATGGTGTGTTGGCGCTCATTACCCTTATGATTCAGGACAGGGATAGTTGTTTATGGGCCATGGAGTTTCAGAGTCATTGCTTGTTTTAAATCGCATGTCTTCATTGGCATTTATTTGAGATGTTTGGTAAATCTGGTTTTAACCCCAGATGACATTAACTAGGCTGACTTGCTTTATATCCTTATTCTCCAGCTCCCACCATCGAGTTTGAGCAGGTTTCCTACCAGGTCAGAGAACCTCCTGGTCCAGACAGCGTGGAGGTGCTCAACATCAAGGTCATCCGCCAGGGTGATCTGGATCGAACATCCAAGATCCGTTGCAGCACCCGGGATGGATCAGCCCAGTCCGGAGTTGATTACAACCCCAAGAGTCGAGTGCTCAAGTTCACACCAGGTCGGTACACTGCAAAAACTCAGCCTTAAAAAAAATTAGAAAAAAAATATACAAAAATGAGGTAAATGTTGCTTAAAATAAGATAAATGATGATGAAATGAAGATAAATGATCTGCCAACAGAACAAGACAATTTTGCTTGTCAAGACTTCCCAAAACAAGTAAAAATACTCTTAAAATAAGAGGAATTCTCTGGCATAAAAACTAAGAATTATCTTACCTTTAAAAAAAATAAGCATATCTGTCCTCAATTTAGGATTTTTAATCTGACTGAGATTTCAGTTTTTGCAGTGTAGTTAAACTTCTCCATGGAGCATTGTAGATCTGGGGCAACTTCACCGAGAGTAAATATTTCTTCTTTTTTTCTTTATTTCAAAGGAATGGATCACATCTTGTTCAAAGTGGAGATTTTGTCCAATGAGGACAGGGAGTGGCATGAATCCTTTTCATTGGTTCTTGGCCCCGATGACCCTGTGGAGGCGGTGCTAGGCGACATTACCATGGCAACAGTAACTATTCTGGACCAAGAGGCTGCAGGCAGTCTCATCCTCCCTGCTCCACCTATTGTAAGAAAATTTAACCTAAATTAATCTTAGAAACAAGATTCTTTTCTCCTGCATTTTTCACTGCAGACTCCCTTATCCTATAAAACTCCAGTAGATCTCTGGCACCCCCTAACACTTTTGTTAAGATGGTCAATTTCTCAGGAATAGTACTGTGTAGGGTAAATTGTGATACAGATCTTATCCTTTTTGTGATCTATGGAAGTTTTCCAGATTTTATATCTCATCCAGGAGGGTTGCAATTCAGCCACATGTAGTGTTTATTCAGAGACTATGAGGTAGATCCACAATGATCCATGATAACACCATTATTTAGCACATCTTCATCACCATCACTACGGGTGGCTGTAGCTCAGGAAGAAGAGCAGTTGGCTTGCAAGTGGAATGTTGGGAGTTCAATTCCAGGCTTCTCCTGGCTATGTGCCGAAGTGTCCTTGGGCAAGACACTGAAACCTAATTTGCCATCCGATGTGCCTGTCGAGTATGTATGTAAGTTGCTTTGGATAAAAGCATCTGCTAAATGACTATAGAATAGAATATGGACTACAGAGACCTCTATGTCCGCTTGAAATTCTAGAGAAGCCATAAGTCAGATATTCATATAGCTGAAATGGATGGTAATGTCCGTTCAGGAGCAGCCAAATATACACTGCTCAAAAAATAAAGGGAACACTTAAACAACACAATGTAACTGCAAGTCAACCAGACTTCTGTGAAATCAAATTGTCCACCTAGAAAGCAACACTGGTTGACAATCAATTTGTTGATTTGGTGGAAATTATAGGCAACTGGCAAGACAATAAAGGAGTGGTTCTGCAGGTGGAGACCACAGACCACTTCTCAGTTCCGATGCTTTCTGGCTGATGTTTTGGTCTGAATGCTGGTGGTGCTTTCACTCTAGTGGTAGCATGAGACGGAGTCTACAACCCACACAAGTGGCTCAGGTAGTGCAGCTCATCCAGGATGGCACATCAATGCCAGCTGTGGCAAGAAGGTTTGCTGTGTCTGTCAGCGTCGTGTCCAGAGCATGGAGGCGCTACCAGGAGACAGGCCAGTACATCAGGAGACGTGGAGGAGGCCGTGGGAGGACAACAACCCAGCAGCAGGACCGCTACCTCCTTCTTTGTGCAAGGAGGAACAGGAGGAGCACTGCCAGAGCCCTGCAGAATGAGCTCCAGCAGGACACAAATGTGCATGTGTCTGCTCCAACAAATCAAATCAAACTTTAGGTTCATAGCACTTTTTGTGCTTAAAAACAATACAAAGTACTTTACATTATAAAACAATTTACATCAAAATAGATAAAACACCAACACACATACACATCCCCTTTCACCCACCCACAACCACCCCCACCTATGCCCTATCAGCCCTATAACAGTTAAAAGAAGATGAATGTCCAGGTGCATTTGTACCAGATGTGCACCAGATAAGGAAACGATATTCTCAGGGATTCTATACACAAAGGGCTGCCCCCAACCAAGAGCACCCAGGCCATCACCATGGGGGCCACCCGGGTCCGGGCAGACAGGACCCACGCCACAACTGTAAGGGACAGCCCCCACTGCAACACCCATGCAGTCAGAGCAGGGGCAGCCCTTGATGAAGAGGACCCTAATGAGGAGAGAGCTAGAGTGATAACGAAACAAAAAATAATAAAATAATAAAATCTATACTAATATGTAAATCAATATATAAAATAAATAAATCAAATTAACTAAAAAGATGTAAATCAATGGCTGCATGGTGGCACAGTGGTTAGCACAGTGGCCTTTCTGTGTGGAGTTTGCATGTTCTCCTCGTGTATGCGTGGGTTCTCTCCGGGTACTCCGGCTTCCTCCAACCATCCAAAGACATGCATGATAGGTTAATTGGTTACTCTAAATTGCCCCTGGGAGTGAGTGTGAGCATGAGTGGTTGTTCGTCTCTCTGTGTGGCCCTGCAATGGACTGGCGAGCTGTCCAGGGTGTACCCTGCCTGTCACCCAAAGCCAGCTGGGATAGACTCCGGCTTCCCCGCGACCCTGAATTGGATTAAGCGGTTTAGAAAATGAATGAATGGGGGGGATAAAAGAGAGCGATAAAGAGAAAAGGAAAGAAGCTCAGTGTATCGGGAAATGTCCCTCAGCAGTCTAAACCTATAGCAGCATAACTAAGGGATGCTAACCATCCCTAGCTATAGGACTTATCAAAAAGATAAGTCTTCTGCCTAGTCTTAAAGGTGGGGAGGGTGTCTGCTTCCCTAACACTAACTGGGAGCTTATTCCATAAGAGAGGGGTCTGACAACCAAAGGCTCTGCCTCCTGCTCGGCTCTTTGAGGACATATTTAGGACAGCCCAGTAGTAGAGAGTTACAGTAATCTAGTCTCGAAGTAACAAAAGTGTGAAGCAGTTTTTCTGTCTCACTCTGAGACAGAATGTCCCTAATTTTGGCTATATTACGTAAATGAAAGAAGGCTGTTTTAGTAACCTGCTTAATATGTGGGCCAAAGGACAGGTCAGGGTCAAATATTACTCCAAGGCTTCTCACTGTAGCACTGGAAGCTAAAGTAATGCCATCCAGGTTCATTACAAAACCGGAAAATTTAGCTCTGAGTTTTTCAGATCCAAAGAGAATTACTTCAGTCTTATCTGAGTTTAAGAGGAGAAAATTTCTAGACATCCAAGTCTTTATGTCTATGAGACAATTTTGTAGCCTATCAGGCTGATTTGTTTCATCTGGTTTAAAGGATAAGTATATTTGAGTATCATCTGCATAACAATGAAAGTTTATTCCATGCTGTCTAATAATTTTGCCTAAAGGGAGCATATATAGCGTGAAGAGTATTGGTCCAAGTACAGAACCTTGAGGAACTCCATGACTTACTGTAGTTTGTGAGGAGGACTTGTCATTTGCATGAACAAACTGAAGTCGATCAGATAAATATGATTTAAACCAGCTTAACGCTGTACCTGTAATTCCAACCACCTGTTCTAGTCTCTGTAACAGAATGTTATGAGACTAGAACCTTTATTTTTATGAGCAGTGTATATTGATCCACTTATATTACTTTTTTTTTTTGCCTCATAATTTGACAACTGAAGTTGTCCAGTAAAAAAAAAAAAAAAAAAAAAAAAAAATCAGGCAGATCTAAATTAACAAAAAATGGCTTAGAGTTAAATTTGTATATTCTTACTATTACTTCCCATCTTTTCAGGTGGTCTCTCTGGTGGATTATGATCATGTCCAGGAGGTGACCAAAGAGGGCAGTAAGAAAACCCCATCTCCGGGTTACCCTTTGGTATGCGTCACTCCCTGTGACCCTCATTACCCCAAGTACTCTGTGATGAAGGAGCGATGTGAGGAGGCGGGAATCAACCAGACCCAAATCCACTTCTCATGGGAGGTGGCAGCCCCGACGGACCCCAGCGGTGCCAGGTCTCCATTTGAGACAGTGACTGACACCACCCCATATACCAGTGTCACTCGTATGGTGAGTTCTCCAAAGGAAATTTAAGTCTAATTGTCATACATAGCAGTCAAATGTCAGTAAGATTAAATATGGTGGCTGATTTTCTGTCAAATTTCTTCATTCTTTAAGTTGTGGATTTTGCTGCTTATCGTCTTAAAAATGACAAATTATCAGTTTACAAACACAGACCCCACCATCCTTTTATCAATGAAAAAGCCGTTGACCAGGAGCAACAAAAATCAACACATAAGTTATTGAAGAAAGGAATTTGTCATTTTTTTCTTCCTCAGGTTCTGGATAGTATTTATTTCAGCCGACGCTTCCATGTCCGCTGCGTTGCTCAAGCCCGTGATAAAGCAGGCCATCTTGGAACTCCACTTAGGAGTAACATTATCACCATTGGCACCGATGGCTCCATCTGCCATACACCTGTTACTACGGGAACCGCCAGAGGCTTTCAGGCCCAGTCTTTCATCGCCACTCTAAAATACCTGGACGTCAAGCACAAAGAGCACCCCAACCGGTCAGTGGTTCCAGATGAATGGTAGCAAGATATCAACAAAACTTTTGAGGATTTTTTAAACCAAATATCCTCTCTTGCTTTGCCTGCCCCACTAGGATCCACATATCGGTGCAGATCCCCCATCAGGATGGTATGCTCCCCCTGGTGTCCACCATGCCGCTGCACAACCTGCACTTCTTGCTGTCAGAGTCCATCTACAGGCAACAGCATGTTTGCTCCAACTTGGTCACCCTCAAAGAACTGAAAGGAGTCTCTGGTGGGACATCACCACATATCAACTAGGGCTGTAACAAAATACTAATACAACAATTCACTAAGTAGCCATCAATACATTATTGATTGGTAAGATACCTTATCATCACAACCAAATAAAACTGAATTTCTCAGCTTGCAGCTCCATGGCAACCACCTGGAAATGAGTTAGATCATATCTACTTTCCTCTAAGAGATAGATCATAATTCCCCTTCCTCAGGTAGTATCACACATCTCAGCAAAACAAGGCAAATTAGCATGTAGAATCATCTAATATCAATCAGTGGCCACGGAACCTAATCATATTATGACAGAATCTGGAATAAAAGCATACACTGAATCTTTGTCCATTGAATTAACTTATGATTAAAAAAATGTTTTACACACTTAACATCAACAGTTATGGGAAAATTAGGGTGCATTCCCATCAGGAAAGTTTGCGAGACTCGGTCCGATTGGGGACTGGATCCAGTTGTAGGGGGGTGTATGCATGCGGGCCAAGATCGTGTTCACGTTGCCCTTTGGTCAAACCAGCCAAACCATTAGAATAATATATCGCCATTACCACCAGAGATGGTGCTGCACTAGTACTTAGCAAAAGAGAGGACAAGACTCACTTGAAAAAGAAAACTCCACCTCCACCTGCAAGTTAAACATGGAGACAAAACTATGGCTGTTTTGGGTTTTAATTGTGTCTTATCCAAGAACACTGCAGAAATACACTGCAACTAGGAAAACACTCAAAGAGCACAAACCTCCACCAAGGACTTTAAAAAGTTCCTGGATCCAAACGGTGATCCGGATCACCACCAAAATAAAATCACTTCTTTCTTTCTTTTCACATTCCCAAAAACTGAAAATTTCATAAAAATCCATCCATAACTTTTTGAGTTATCTTAAACACTAACACACAAACAGATAAACGCCGAGTAAAACATAACCTCCTTGGCAGAGGTAAAAATAGACACAGTGTGAACAACAGAAGAGGCAGAGGACCCTTAACGCCGTCACTATGAATTTACCCACAATGCAATGCTACACCAAATGCAGTGACTGTTTTATAGTCCACTTCCATTATTTGGTCCACTTGAAATGGACTGAGGCCTGCATTTGTAGGCAGACAGAGTTCGCTTTTTTAGTCTGAATCAGAATTTGTTTGGTGCATTCACATTTCCCCAACAAAAGCGGACTTTCCAAGCAAATGGACTCAGATTGGGATCAGAAAAGCTGATGCGAATGTGCTCTTAGTCTAGTAGCCACTGCACAAACAGTGGTTCTTGACTTTTTCTCCTATTATAGTCCAATTTTTCCTATGTGAAATGACAAAATGTCATTAATTTGGAAAAAACTTTTAGGACTATTTTTGCCAGGCCCAATTATTTGTACATTTATACATCCCAGATCATAAAAAAATGTTATGTTCAACTTTATTTGTTCAATTCAACTTTTTTTCTATCATGCCATTTCACAACAATGTTGTCAAGGCGTTTGGAAAACAGATGGCGTTCATCAGGACTAGAGGAGTCTCACTTAACCTGGAAAGAAAGTTTAATCGTATACAAAAAAGCCTTACGTACGGCAAGAACAGCTTATAATTCATCATTGATAGAGGAAAACAAAAACAACCCTCGGTTTCTTTTCAGCACTGTAGCCAGGCTTACTAGGAGCCGGAGCGCTGTGGAGCCATGTATTCCTTTCTCACTTAGCTGTGATGATTTCATGTATTTTTTCAGGAATAAAATTGATACTATTAGAGATCAAATCCACAATATTCTTCCTTCTACCTATAATGTTGAGCCTGTTGTGGTCTCCGAAGCATCCTTAGAACCAGGATCTGACTTGTGTCTAAATAGTTTCTGTCCTGTCCAACCCTCTGAATTAACTAAAATAATAGCTTCATCTAAACCATCCACCTGTATCTTAGACCCTCTCCCAACGAGCCTCTTTAAGGACATTTTCCCTTTAATTAATACATCACTACTAAATCTTATCAATATGTCTTTAGTGACAGGATATGTACCACAATCATTTAAAACTGCTGGAATCAAGCCTTTACTCTGGATCCAGAGGTGATAGCAAATTATAGACCTATATCTAACCTCCCGTTTATGTCCAAAATTCTGGAGAAAATAGTTTCAGCTCAGCTACATGCCCACCTGAGCAGAAATAATTTATGCGAGGAGTTTCAGTCAGGATTTAGAGCTCATCATAGCACTGCGACAGCATTGGTGAAAGTTACTAATGACCTTCTTATGGCCTCAGACAAAGGACTTGTGTCCGTACTTATCTTGCTTGATCTTAGTGCTGCATTTGATACAGTCGATCATAACATTCTGTTACAAAGACTAGAACAGGTGATTGGAATTACAGGTACAGCGTTAAGCTGGTTTAAATCATACTTATCTGATAGACTTCAGTTTGTTCATGCAAATGACAGGTCCTCCTCCCAAACTACAGTAAGTCATGGAGTTCCTCAAGGTTCTGTACTTGGACCAATACTCTTCACGCTATATATGCTCCCTTTAGGCAAAATTATTAGACAGCATGGAATAAACTTTCATTGTTATGCAGATGATACTCAGATATACTTATCCTTTAAACCAGATGAAACAAATCAGCCCAATAGGCTACAAAATTGTCTCATAGACATAAAGACTTGGATGTCTAGAAATTTTCTCCTCTTAAACTCAGATAAGACTGAAGTAATTCTCTTTGGATCTGAAAAACTCAGAGCTAAATTTTCCGGTTTTGTAATGAACCTGGATGGCATTACTTTAGCTTCCAGTGCTACAGTGAGAAACCTTGGAGTAATATTTGACCCTGACCTGTCCTTTGGTCCACATATTAAGCAGGTTACTAAAACAGCCTTCTTTCATTTACGTAATATAGCCAAAATTAGGGACATTCTGTCTCAGAGTGATGCAGAAAAACTGGTTCACGCTTTTGTTACTTCGAGACTAGATTACTGTAACTCTCTACTACTGGACTGTCCTAAATATGCCCTGAAAAGCCTTCAGCTGATCCAGAATTCTGCAGCCAGAGTCCTGACCAGAACCAGCATGAGAGATCATATTTCTCCAGTTTTAGCCTCTCTTCATTGGCTGCCTGTTGAATCTAGAATAGAATTTAAAATCCTTCTCCTTACATATAAAGCCCTCCACAACCAGGCACCACTATATATCAAAGACCTCATAGTTCCTTATATACCAAGCAGAGTACCCCCCCCTCCCCCCATAACAGTGTTGCATCATTAACATGTATGTCTCCTGTCTCAGCAGGTCTCCCCGGCCGGGAGTAGCAGTTCCTGTTGTCTGTTGTCTTTCTGTCCTCTTCCTCCCACACAGCAGAGGCAGATGGCTGCCTGTCCTGAGCCGGGTTCTGCCGGAGGTTTCCTTCCTGTTAAAAGGGAGTTTTTTCCCTTCCCACTGTCGCCAGTGTGCTTGCTCAGGATGGGAGATTGAGTTGGACTCAACTCAATCTGTTGGTTTCCTTATATAGGCTGTTATGAATTGGCCTTCATTATGTTTTCCCCTCTGTCTGTAAAGCGTCTTGAGATGGCATTGCCGTGATTTGACACAATTTAAATAAAGTTGAATTAAATTTCATTGAATTGTCACAGGGCACTTTACATACACGAATCAACATACACATAATTTCAAGCCAATTCATACATTTCCTATAATAGAAACCAGCTGATTGCATCGAGTCATGACTTGGATCCAATCCCCCATCCTGAGCTGCACGAGGCAACAGTGGGAAGGAAAAAACTCCCCTTTAACAGGAAGAAAACCTCCGGCAGAACCCGGCTCAGGGAGGGCAGCCATCTGCCTCGACTGGTTGGGGGGGAGAGGACAGGAAAGACAGATCAACATGTACAACTGCACTTATTCAGGAAGACCTGCAGAAAAAAGGAGAAATAAGTTAGAGACGGCCATATTGGCATATATTTATACATTAATATATTAGAGAAATAGAGCGAGGTACTTCTCAGTGCATCAGGTAACATCCCCATTGCTACATAAGTAATGGATGGCTAGACTACCCATAACTATAAGAGCAATGAGCAGAGCCTGGACAGTTGGGTCCCGTACATGCAGACTCCAACTCAGGAGATGCTCATATCCTAACTATAAGAATCATGGAAAAGGAAGGTTTTCAGCTCCATCTTAAAAGTGTGGAGGGAGTCTGCCTCCCGAACCCATGGTGGGAGCTGGTTCCATAAGAGAGGAGCCTGATAGCTAAAGGCCCTTCCTCCCATAGTACTCTTTGAGACTCTGGGAACCACCAGTAAACCTGCAGTCTGAGAGTGAAGATATCATAAATTGTGAAGGCAGAGCTATAGCACCACAGAGAGGAAAAGGGTGGGTCATTCAGGTTGTATTTGTGCGCAATTTCCAGGCTCCTCCTTCTGAAGTTTTGCTGTAATAATTCAAGTGAGTTTATCTTTTTCTAGTAAATACAATATTGTTCCACAGAGTCCGGATTCCTCGATGATGTATCTTATGACAGCATCTCTCTGGGACCGGGTTATGACCGCCCATACCAGTTTAACCCCAATGTTCGTGAAGCCAAAACCATACAGTTCTACAAGCATCTGAATCTCAAAAGCTGCATCTGGACCTTTGACGCCTACTACGACATGACGGAGCTAATTGACGTCTGCGGAGGCACTGTCACAGCCGACTTTCAGGTGTTTATTACCATTGAAAGCCCCTTCTTTCACATATTTAATAAAACTTTACATTATTTCAAGACATTCCTGTTGGTTTAGCAGATAAAAAGAGCTTAAAGCTACAGTTATTGAATAAGCTGACTGACATGGTTTCATCAGCAGCTTTACATTGGGTTTAGAATCACATGTCAAGTTTGATCTGTTATTTAAAGTCCCAACTTTCAGCAGTTTCCTAGGTAGTGCTGACAGAAGAATAACAAAATCTGGATGTAATGTGACTGATAGAGGCATCAGTAGCTGAAAATGTTGAATGTATTTTTTATCCATGTCCAATGATCACGATGGCTACAGGTCTCAGTGTTTGCTAATATTCCCAAGAAAACCTCTAATTGGTCAAAACATTGAATCTTGCTCTGGTGTTTCTAGGTTCGAGACTCGGCTCAGTCCTTCCTGACTGTACAGGTTCCTCTGTACGTGTCCTACATCTACGTGACGGCCCCGAGAGGCTGGGCCTCTCTGGAGCATCACACTGAGATGGAATTTTCCTTCTTCTATGACACAGTGCTGTGGAGGACAGGTCAGATGCTCATTAACATAAATGACAGGATTATCTTACATTGGCTTACAGGAATACATGTATGATTCTTTCTTCATGGAATGACTCAATCATGTGGGGTACTCTGTTTAGTCACCCTGTCACCCTGTATGAACTAGGATTTTCTACCAAAATAAGTGAATGCAGAAGAGGTTTGTCCCTCTTTCAAAACTTCATTAAGTCTTAGCATGTTAGATTCAATTTAAGAATATTTCCAAGTGTTGGAAACATTCTTAGAAGATCTTCTTCTGTACTGACATAAAGTGTCACAGTTACAGCAGATCCATTATTTCAATCTCCCGTTCCATCTCATCATGATGAGAATCTCCCGTTTCACCTCATCATCATGAGAATCTCCCGTTTCACCTCATCATGATGAGAATCTCCCGTTCCACCTCATCACCATGAGAATCTCCCGTTCCACCTCATCACCATGAGAATCTCCTGTTCCACCTCATCACCATGAGAATCTCTTGTTCCACCTCATCACCATGAGAATCTCTTGTTCCACCTCATCACCATGAGAATCTCTTGTTCCACCTCATCATCATGTGAATCTCCCGTTCCACCTCATCACCATGAGAATCTCTTGTTCCACCTCATCACCATGAGAATCTCCCGTTCCACCTCATCACCATGAGAATCTCCTGTTCCACCTCATCACCATGAGAATCTCCTGTTCCACCTCATCACCATGAGAATCTCTTGTTCCACCTCATCACCATGAGAATCTCTTGTTCCACCTCATCACCATGAGAATCTCTTGTTCCACCTCATCATCATGTGAATCTCCCGTTCCACCTCATCACCATGAGAATCTCCCGTTCCACCTCATCACCATGAGAATCTCTTGTTCCACCTCATCACCATGAGAATCTCCCGTTCCACCTCATCACCATGAGAATCTCCCGTTTCACCTCATCACCATGAGAATCTCCCGTTCCACCTCATCATGATGAGAATCTCCCGTTCCACCTCATCACCATGAGAATCTCCCGTTCCACCTCATAAAGATGAGAATCTCCCATTCCACCTCATCACCATGAGAATCTCCTGTTCCACATCATCACCATGAGAATCTCCCGTTCCACCTCATCATGATGAGAATCTCCCGTTCCACCTCATCACCATGGGAATCTCCAGTTCCACCTCATCATGATGAGAATCTCCCGTTCCACCTCATCATGATGAGAATCTCCTGTTCCACCTCATCATGATGAGAATCTCCCGTTCCACCTCATCACCATGAGAATCTCCCGTTCCACCTCATCATGATGAGAATCTCCCGTTCCACCTCATCAAGATGAGAATCTCTCGTTCCACCTCATCACCATGAGAATCTCCCGTTCCACCTCATCACCATGAGAATCTGCTGTTCCACCTCATCATGATGAGAATCTCCCGTTCCACCTGATCACCATGAGAATCTCCCGTTAAACCTCATCATGATGAGAATCTCCCGTTCCACCTCATCATCATGAGAATCTCCTGTTCCACCACATCACCATGAGAATCTCCCGTTCCACCTCATCATGATGAGAATCTCCCGTTCCACCTCATCACCATGAGAATCTCCCGTTCCACCTCATCATGATGAGAATCTCCCGTTCCACCTCATCAAGATGAGAATCTCTCGTTCCACCTCATCACCATGAGAATCTCCCGTTCCACCTCATCACCATGAGAATCTCCCGTTCCACCTCATCATGATGAGAATCTCCCGTTCCACCACATCACCATGAGAATCTCCCGTTCCACCTCATCATGATGAGAATCTCCCGTTCCACCACATCACCATGAGAATCTCCCGTTCCACCTCATCATGATGAGAATCTCCCGTTCCACCTCATCACCATGAGAATCTCCCGTTCCACCTCATCATGATGAGAATCTCCCGTTCCACCTCATCAAGATGAGAATCTCTCGTTCCACCTCATCACCATGAGAATCTCCCGTTCCACCTCATCACCATGAGAATCTCCCGTTCCACCTCATCATGATGAGAATCTCCCGTTCCACCACTTCACCATGAGAATCTCCCGTTCCACCTCATCATGATGAGAATCTCCTGTTCCACCTCATCATGATGAGAATCTCCTGTTCCACCACATCACCATGAGAATCTCCCGTTCCACCTCATCATGATGAGAATCTCCCGTTCCACCTCATCACCATGAGAATCTCCCGTTCCACCACTTCACCATGAGAATCTCCCGTTCCACCTCATCATGATGAGAATCTCCCGTTCCACCTCATCATTATGAGAATCTCCTGTTCCACCACATCATGATGAGAATCTCCCGTTCCACCTCATCACCATGAGAATCTCCTGTTCCACCACATCATGATGAGAATCTCCCGTTCCACCGCATCACCATGAGAATCTCCCGTTCCACCACATCATGAGAATCTCCCGTTCCACCTCATCACCATGAGAATCTCCCGTTCCACCTCATCATTATGAGAATCTCCTGTTCCACCACATCATGATGAGAATCTCCCGTTCCACCTCATCATGATAAGAATCTCCCGTTACACCTCATCACCATGAGAATCTCCTGTTTCACCTCATCATGATGAGAATCTCCCGTTCCACCTCATCACCATGAGAATCTCCTGTTCCACCTCATCACCATGAGAATCTCCCGTTCCACCTCATCACCATGAGAATCTCCCGTTCCACCTCATCACCATGAGAATCTCCCGTTTCACCTCATCACCATGAGAATCTCCCGTTCCACCTCATCATGATGAGAATCTCCCGTTCCACCTCATCACCATGAGAATCTCCCGTTCCACCACTTCACCATGAGAATCTCCCGTTCCACCACATCATTATGAGAATCTCCCATTCCACCACATCATGATGAGAATCTCCCGTTCCACCTCATCACCATGAGAATCTCCCGTTCCACCTCATCATCATGAGAATCTCCCGTTCCACCTCATCATGATGAGAATCTCCCGTTCCACCGCATCACCATGAGAATCTCCCTTTCCACCACATCATGATGAGAATCTCCCGTTCCACCTCATCACCATGAGAATCTCCCGTTCCACCTCATCATGATGAGAATCTCCCGTTCCACCTCATCACCATGAGAATCTCCCGTTCCACCTCATCATGATGAGAATCTCCCGTTCCACCTCATCACCATGAGAATCTCCCGTTCCACCTCATCACCATGAGAATCTCCCGTTCCACCTCATCACCATGAGAATCTCCCGTTCCACCTCATAACCATGAGAATGTCCCCTTCCACCTCATCACCATGAGAATCTCCCGTTCCACTTCATCACCATGAGAATCTCCCGTTCCACTTCATCACCATGAGAATTTCCCGTTCCACCACTTCACCATGAGAATCTCCCCTTCCACCACTTCACCATGAGAATCTCCCGTTCCACCTCATCACCATGAGAATCTCCCGTTCCACCACTTCACCATGAGAATCTCCCGTTCCACCTCATCACCATGAGAATCTCCCGTTCCACCTCATCATCATGAGAATCTTCTATCAGAAGATGATTCACTGTGCTCTTAAAGGGATGACCATGGTCAGCAGATATACTCAGATAGGCTCTGGTGGTTAAACAAATCCATGTTGGCGCCAAGGGGTCCGATATGAGATCAGAACCCCCACCGTCCCACCACCCACACACACACACACACACACACACACACCTCTCCTCCTCATCCTCTCATGATGTTTCCAGCAGATTGTAAACTTACCATGTAAAAAATGAAAAGCTGAAATGGAGACTCATCAGAACAGTTTTTTCATCTTTACTTGACCAGTTTTGGTCATAACTGCATGGAAGGAGGACCTAATTGTAGATTGAATAGAATACTGAAGAGTTCTTTTACCAAAGGGAAAGTCTGAACAAGGAAGTTCTCAGAACGCACAAGTTCAAGTCAGGCAACATGATTTGAAGAAATTTCTTTTTATTTATGTGATATTTGTTTTTTAATTTTTGTTTAATTTTATATTTAACCTTGACTGTATTTTTCACTTTTATTCTATTTAATGATTTAATGTCAGTTATAAAACAGGCACTTGGAGAGCTTGAACCCGGTAGGGATTCAGAGTACGGCATTAGACTGGTTCAGGTCATACTTGGTGGATAGAATCATGTGTGTGAGCATCGGTGGCTTTGAATTTGTAACTGCTCCGGTGTCTTACGGGGTTCCACAAGGATCAGTTTTAGGGCCTCTCCTGTTTTCACTGTATTTGCTGCCATTAGGGTCCATCTAATGGTAGGTAAAGAGATGCCATGCAATGACATGGCATCTCTTTCCACCTATATGCTGATGACAGCCAGATATATCTACCCCCAAAAAAGAAAGATGCCTACTTTCTCACACTGCTATTTACATGCCTCCATGACATCAAGGAGTAGATGGCCTTAAATTTTAATGAGAAAAAGACATAGGTTGTAGTGTTTGGGCCAAATGGCTTCTGTGGCCCCTCCCCAGTTGATATGGTTCCCTTGTCCAGCTTCTTAAAACGTGCTGTAACAAACCTTGGTTTTAAATTGGACAGTAATTTTAAACTGCATGGGCAATTTAAATTAGTGTTAAAGTCAAGCTTTTTTAACCTTCATCAACTCACAAAAAAAAGTCATTCATAACCACCCCACAATTTGAGACAGTAGTTCATGCCTTTATCACTTCAAAGCTGGAAGTTTATCTGAGGGTTCACCAGTCGTCTCTCTTGTCTCCAACTGGTCCAAAATGCCGCCGCTCGTCTCTTGGTTGGAGCACGTAAAAGGGAACTGATTACACCAACTTTAGCATCACTTCACTGGCTCCCTGTATATTTTAGAGTTCATTTTAAAGTTCTTTTACTTGTTTTTAAGTCCATACATGGCCTGGCCCTTCTGTACCTCTGTGAGCTGCTTACCCCATACTTACCAGCCCGGTGCCTCAGATCTGCTGATCAGCTCCTTCTAGAAGTCCCGAGGTCCGAGTGGACAGAGCATTTGCAGTTTCTGCTCCAAAACTGTGGAATTCTCTGCTGCTACAAATTAGAGAAGTCACATTGCTGCCAACTTTTAAAACACGTCTAAAGACCTATTTTTTGATCTTGCATTTTATCCAGTTTGAGATTCTGCTTTTTATTCTCTCTGTACTGCTTCATTGTTTTTTGTTTTAATGTTATAATGTCTTTTACTTTTGATTGTGTTTATTGTTTTATCTTTTATTCCTTTAAAGGGGTGCTATTATGGTATTTTGAGTGTTCTGAGCTTTCTACAGTGTTACAGTGTTGAATCCTCATCAGACATGTGAACAACACTGTTTTTTTATCACCTAAACGCATGTTTGAGTTTGAGTTCCAGCATGCTCACCATTCGGTTTCCATGGCGATGAAAAACGCGTCGTTTTAGAGAGTTTTTTCTACTTGGAAATCCTTGTGATGTCCTGGGGCACAAGGTTCGGTGATTGGTTACCTTCTACTCGTTAACAAGAAATAAAAATAGATTAGCCTGAAATGCACATAATAGTTCCACTTTAACTTCTATTGTTATAGTCTCACTGCATGTCTTTAATGTTCAGCACTTTGTTGCACCTGGTGTTTTGTGAAAGTGCATTATAAATAAAGTTGAGTTGATATGTAGGATGTGGTATGTAACATAAACATTTAAGAACCCCTGGTCTTCTCGAATATCTACAGAGTCGTAATTCTAAACAGAATTGCACTTTTCCTCAATTTATGTCTTGAGGTGTTTGGTGTCTGCAGGCATTCAGACTGACAGCGTCCTCTCTGCCAGGCTCCAGATCATCAGGATCTTCATTAGAGAGGATGGACGGTTGGTGATTGAGTTTAAAACTCATGCAAAGTTCAGAGGTTAGTTTTACTCCGATACAATCAGTGTTGTGTGAGAAGAACTCTTTATAAATCCCAGCTGATGGACTTTTAGATAAAGAGTAGTAAATATAAGAAGCACCACTCTCCAACATTTGTCTTTTCCATCAAACAAAATACATTTCTCTGCATGTTTATCCTTCCAGGACAGTTTGTCCTGGAGCATCACACTCTACCTGGCCACATGTCACGCCTGATGGCTCCTGACCACCTGGGTGGCATTGAGTTTGATATGCTGCTTCTGTGGAGTGCTCAGACCTTTGACTCCCCATACCAGCTGTGGAGGGCTACAAGCTCCTACAGCAGGTAAGAGAATCAAAAACAAGAAACCTAAAACATTTGTGGTTGTAGCTTTCAGCCCTGTAATTCCACACAGCTCAAAAAATAAAGCGAACACCTAAACAACACGATGTAACTCCAAGTCAACCAGACTTCTGTGAAATGGAACTGTCCACTTAGGAAGCAACACTGATTGACAATCAGTTCCACCTGCTGTTGTGCAGATGGAACAGACAACAGGTGGAAATTACAGGCAACTGGCAAGACACACCCAATAAAGGAGTGGTTCTGCAGGTGGAGACCACAGACCACTTCTCAGTTCCGATGCTTTCTGCCTGATGTTTTGGTCTGAATGCTGGCGGTGCTTTCACTCTAGTGGTAGCATGAGACGGAGTCTACAACCCACACAAGTGGCTCAGATAGTGCAGCTCATCCAGGATGGCACATCAATGCCAGCTGTGGCAAGAAGGTTTGCTGTGTCTGTCAGCGTGGTGTCCAGAGCATGGAGGCGCTACCAGGAGACAGGCCAGTACATCAGGAGACGTGGAGGAGGCCGTGGGAGGGCAACAACCCAGCAGCAGGACCGCTACCTCCTTCTTTGTGCAAGGAGGAACAGGAGGAGCACTGCCAGAGCCCTGCAGAATGAGCTCCAGCAGGACACATATGTGGATGTGTCTGCTCCAACAGTCAGAAACAGACTCCATGAGGGTGGTATGAGGGCCCGACGTCCACAGGTGGGGGTTGTGCTTCCAGCCCAACACCGTGCAGGACGTTTGGCGTTTGCCAGAGAACACCAAGATTGGCAAATTCTCCACTGGCGCCCTGAGCTCTTCACAGATGGAAGCAGGTTCACACTGAGCACATGTGACAGACGTGACAGAGTCTGGAGACGCCGTGGAGAACGTTCTGCTGCCTGCAACATCCTCCAGCAGGACCGGTTTGGCAGTGGGTCAGTAATGGTGTGGGGGGGCATTTCTTTGGAGGGCAGAACAGCCCTCCATGTGCTCGCCAGAGGTAGCCTGACTGCCATTAGGTACCGAGATGAGATCCTCAGACCCCTTGTGGGACAATATGAAAGGAAAATGAAAATGAAAAATACTTTATTAATCCCCAAAGGGAAATATTGTAGTATATAATAATAATAACTAGAGGAGGTCTTGTTCCGGAGGCTGATGGCTGCTGGCAGGAATGATCTTCTGTATCTTTCAGTCTTACATCGGACCTGAAGAAGCCTCTCACTGAACACACTTTGTTGTTTCATCACTGTGTTGTGGAGAGGGTGTGAAGAATCCTCCATCATCTTCATCAGCTTGTGCAGCATTCTTCTTTGGACAATCAGCTCCAGCGGCTCCAGAGTTACTCCAAGCACAGAAGCAGCTTTCTGGATCAGTTTGTTGATTCTCTTCAAGTCTCTGGTTCTGATGCTACTACCCCAGCAGATGCTGCAAAGCTGACTGCACTCTCCACAACAGACTTATAGAAGATAGGTATATAGATATATGATGGCATCTTCAACCCCAAGTCCATTGCGATATGCAAACTGGAATGGGTCCTGAAAGGTGTTTACTTGCTTGTTGAGGTGAGCCAGTAAGAGTCTCTCCAGGACTTTCATGATGTGAGATGTCAGGGCAACTGGTCTGTAGTCACTTGGTTCAGCTGGTTGTGTTTTTTTAGGCACTGGAACAAGGCAGGAGGTTTTCCACAGCACTGGGACTCTATTTTGTCTCAGACTGGTGTTGAAAAGGTGCTGCAGAATCGGACATAGTTGTTTTGAGCAGGTCTTGAGAACTCTGGGACTGACACCATCTGGACCTGCAGCCTTGTTCTGGTTCAGTTTCTCAAGTTGCTTCATAACCTGATTGCAGGAGACAAACAAGGTGGAGATCTCAGGATGTCCTGATGTGGAGGGAGATGAAGCTGTGTTCTGGTCCATGACTGAGCTGCAGGGTGACAGATTGGAGGCGTGACAGGAAAGCAGTGGGCTTATGGAGGGTGTGTGGTCTGTTGGGCTGGAGGTAGGGGGTGAACTGAACCTGTTGAAGAATATGTTCAGCTCATTAGCTCTGTCCAGACCTCCATCAGGCTGGTCCCCCTTTAACTTGAAGCCGGTGATCTTCTTCATTCCAGACCACACATCCCTCAGGTTATTCTGCTGGAGCTGACTTTCTAACTTCTTCCTGTAGTCCTCCTTGCACTTCTTAGTTTGTGTTTTAAGTTGTTTTTGTGTTGCCCTCAATAACTCCCTGTCTCCATCCCTGAAGGCTTTCTTTTTGATGTTCAGCAGCTTTTTCAGGTCACTGGTGATCCAGGGTTTGTTATTGGGGAAGCACCTCACTGTTCTTGTTGGGACGATGCTGTCCACACAGAAGTTGATGTAATCTGTCACACACTCAGTCATGGCGTTGATGTCGTCTCCATGAGGTTCACAGAGGACGTTCCAGTCTGTAGCCTCAAAGCCTCCTCTAAGAGCATCTTCAGCTTCAGCAGACCAGATTTTGATAGTCTTTGTGATGACTGGTTGCTGCTGAACGATGGGCTTGTAGGTGGAGGTGAGAAGAACCAGATTATGGTCAGATCTTCCTAAAGGAGGCAGGGCAGAACAACTGGATCCATTATTCATATTTGCATAAAATAAGTCCAAGATCTTATTTTCTCTGGTGGAGCAGCTGACAAACTGCTGGAATGTTGGTAGAGTTGCAGAGAGGGAGACGTTGTTGAAGTCTCCGGAGATCGCCATGAATGAGTTTGGATGCTGTGTTTGTAGCCGAGCAACGACGGAGCTGATGACGTCACAGGCTGTGTCTGGTGCGGTACCAGGTATTATATAAACCACTACCAGAATAACACAGGTAAACTCTCTGGGTAAATAATATGGACGGAAGCTCACAGCTAACAGTTCCATGTCCCTTGTGCAT
The DNA here is from genome assembly GCF_933228915.1 of Telmatherina bonti. Lineage (NCBI taxonomy): Eukaryota > Metazoa > Chordata > Actinopteri > Atheriniformes > Telmatherinidae > Telmatherina > Telmatherina bonti. The sequence continues at coordinate 241,820 of NC_136611.1, read as the reverse complement.
ATCTTCTCCTTGAAAGTAACATGTCCAGGATGACACCAACGCTGGTTAACCAGCACTGCAATTCCACCACCCTTTAGCTTTCCGCTGTGTTGTCTACTGCGGTCTGCACGGACCGTTTTAAAGCCCGGTACAGACACATTACAGTCAGGGATGTGTTCATGCAGCCATGTCTCGGTGAAGTACATAATACTGCACTCTCTGTATTCTTTCTGACACCTTGTTAGCATCTCGAGTTCATCCGTTTTGTTAGCTAGCAATCTCACATTACCCATGACGACAGTCGGGAGAAATGATTTAAATCTCCATCGCTTTTTCCTCTGTCTGACTCCCGCTCTGCATCCTCTTCTCTTTCTTTTCAACTCCATCGGGATTTGATGTGTTGTTTCGCTGATAATCCTGATTTATGAGAGTTTAATCAGTTGATCCTGATTGTAAACAAGTCTTTCGTTGCCATGGAGACTCATAACAAGTCTTGAAAGAGACAAAAGTATGCAGAAAAATCTTCCTTGAAGCACACCCTCCAAACCAGCATGAAATCCTCAGAAAAAAATACCTAATTTGAGGTTCTATGTGAGAGTTTCTACTTTTAAAAAAATCCAAATAGCAAGTCAGAGCTACTCCAATTTGCTGCCAACAGACAGTGGAATCTATATGCTGGTGCGGTTGGCCCTGGGTTCCTCCTAATGCAAGACAATGCCAGACCTCATGTGTCTGGAGTGTGTCAGCAGTTCCTGCAACACCAAGGCATTGATGTTATGGACTGGCCTGCCCGTTCCCCAGACCTGAATCCAGCTGAGCACATCTGGGACATCATGTCTCGCTCCATCCACCAACGCCAAGTTGCACCACAGACTGTCCAGGAGTTGGCGGATGCTTTAGTCCAGGTCTGGGAGGAGATCCCTCAGGAGAACATCCACCGCCTCATCAGGAGCATGCCCAGGCATTGTAGGGAGGTCATACAGGCACGCGGAGGCCACACACACTACTGAGCCTCATTCTGACTTGTTTAAAGGACATTACATCAAAGTTGGATCAGCCTGTAGTCTGTTTTTCCACTTTCATTTGGAGTAGAACTCCAAATCCAGACCTCCATGGGTTGATATGTTTGATTTTCATTGATAATTTTTTTATTTTGTTGTCAGAACATTCAGCTATGGAAAGAACAAAGTATTTAATAAAATATTTCATTCATTCAGATCTACAACGTGGTACTTTAATGTTCCCTTTATTTCTTTTAGCAGTGTACATTGTGTCATTGTGTGTACATTTGGGTTTTGTATTTTCTTGAAAAGAAAGGACTATTCTGGAGAATACACCGTCTTCTTGATCCCCTGTACCGTGCAGCCCACTCAACCCTGGGTCGACCCCAGTGACAAACCTCTGTCCTGTACGGCTCACGCTCCAGAGAAGTATGACTTGCATTCATAGTTTAGACATAACTTGAGTGGATTGTAGTAGCAGACATTTCAGTTCAGAACCATGTTGTCGCCTTTCAACAGGTTTCTGGTGCCAATCGCCTTTCAGCAGACCAACAGGCCTGTTCCGGTGGTTTACTCTCTCAACACAGAGTTCCAGCTGTGCAACAATGAGATGGTGTTTCTGATGGACCCATCTGCCGCTGACATCTCCATGGCTGAGATGGACTACAAAGGAGCATTCTCCATGGGTAGGAAAATGCATTGAAAAAATGAGGACAATGGTGTAGAACTAGAAAATATTTGTCAGTCCGTCCCTTTGACACCCCTGCAGGTCAGACTTTATATGGCAAAGTGTTGTGGAACCCGGAGCAAAACCTGAACGCAGCCTACAGACTGCAACTGGAGAAGGTTTACCTGTGCACTGGAAGAGATGGCTACGTGCCCTTCTTTGATCCCACAGGGACTTTGTACAATGAGGGGCCACAGTATGGCTGCATTCAACCCAACAAACACCTCCAACATCGCTTCCTGCTGCTGGTATGTTTATAGATATATGTAATGTATCTAACTTGGATCTGCTTTAATGTTTGCAAAACCCAAACACATAGCACACCCAGGGCTGAAACAGTTATTCACATAGCTCAATGAGAAAATGAGGCAGATTATCCTTTTTTTCCTCAGTGTTTTCACACTAATAGTTGTCAGTCGCACAAAATGGTTAGATGCTATGTTGTTTGGGCAAGTGTTATTTCATGATAGAAATCAGAGAACAATCAGGAAAAAGGTGAAAAATATTTTACAAAACTTAATACTACACTATATTCCAGTTGTAAAAGTTATTTAGTTTTCTGCATTAAGACAACAGTGCTGCAGCCAGTTAGATATCCAGTCCTCACAGCAGGAAAACACAAGCTAATGTTTAAAGTTATTATTTTAATGTAATTAGGCGTACTTGAGACATTTTTTTTTTTATAACTCTTGTGTATGTACTGTCCATACCAGCTCAGCTAGTCAGGTCTTTTACACAGAATCACTGATTTCAAAATGGTTTACTTGTCATTGCATCTGTCTTGCAGCTACAGTTGAGTGATAAAGTAGATGATGCTGTTAAACTCATTTTCGTAGCCTCTGTCTTCAATGCAGCTGGGAGAAATCCTCATTTTTCTGATTTCCATTTGCTATGGTTCTGATTATTGTCTACCTGTGTTTCATCTGCAGGATCGTAAACAGCCAGATATTTGTGACAGGTTTTTCCATGATGTTCCCTTTGAAGCTGATTTTGCCTCAGACATCCCAGAGCTGCAGTCCATGACGACCATGCCAGGTGTGGATGGCTTCACAATGAAGGTCGATGCGCTCTACAAGGTCTGTGGAATCACAAAATACCTCAGTTACTGTTTTGGACTTTAACATTTAAGACGCCAATAAATCTCCAGCGCCCAGAACACTATCGCTGATGTCATCACTTTTTCGGGAAACAGTCGTGTATAACTCTAGACATATGACCTTTTAGATGTTCAATAGACCTTTTCTGGACATTTATATCTCATTCAGGAGGTTTACAATTCAGACACAACATGTAGTGTTTATTCAGACTCTAGATGGTAAATCCACAATGATCCATGATAATGCCATTATCTATCACATCTTCATTACCATCACTACGATATACGGTATATATATATATATATATATATATATATATATATATAGGTTTGGAATTTTAAGGGTTAATCACATAAAATGTTTAATTGGGCCATAATAATTAGTTTTTAGTAGCTCATTTAGCTACAACTAATATTTTCTTTCTAATTTTTCTTTCTGGTATTGACAGGTGGAGGCAGGGCATCAGTGGTACCTGCAGGTAATCTATGTGATCAGCCCAGAATCGCGCTCCAACCCCAGGGTCCAGCGCTCAGTGGTCTATCAGCTGAGCCGCTCCAAACGCGACCTTGTGGATCACAGTGGTCAGCTGACACTTGATGAGTCGCTCATCTACGACAATGAGGATGATCAGGTGAAGAATGGCACCAACATGAAACCGCTTCGCCTTGAAGTCAGCCCCTCTGCCACATTTAATGCCCACGTGGGCAGTTCTGTCGGCGGCGGAGTGGGTGCCATCATGCTGTTGGTCTTGGTCCTGCTGGTCTCTTGTTTCCTGTTCCGTCGCTGCCAGCGTGCCTTCACGACAAAGAGCAAGAGCTCTGTGAAAAGCTATGAGTATCCGCTCAACACCAAGGTGGAGGTGTGCATGGACAAGTGTGTGGAGAAGAATTTCGGCACTGGGCACTGCACAGTAAGAAACATCAACATCAACCGCAACCATGAGCCCACCAACAAGACCAAAGTAAAGCAAGTCAACCTGGAGGTGAAACTCCAGAACAACCTCAACGATGGCACCGAGGTCTGAAACCCTGAAAATGAGGAAGTTTAATAAGATAAACAGGTATTTTTCTAAAACAAAGTTTGTTCTTAATGTTAGAAAATGTATTCTTATAACACATTAACAAGATAAAAAGGGAAGTGGACAACCTCAGGAACAACTGGGTTTAACAACCAAATCATCTGCATTTAACCGTCCCAACACCAATTTCAGTTTTACTTGACATTCTTGGAACTTTTAGCACCAAAAATGATTAAAGTTAGCTCAGACAGTGGTGATTGTTGGAACAAAACATACTTTTCTCTGCTGTATCAGGTCATTTCACTGCTTTAAATGTTAATACTGTGTGGAGTGGTAGCTCATGTTGAGGTGTTTTCTGCAATACCACTTCAGAATTAAAGCAGGAAGAACTTCTAGCCACTTCTGCATCAGCTACTGCTGCTTCTAACTCTTGTTGAAAGTATTAAGCACTAACAGTGTGCTGAGTGTAAATAACAAAAATGAACGATACATCAAGTGCAATTATGCCACAAATCAGTAGTCCCTCCACTATGATCTGGAGCTCCATTGGTTTTTTTTTTATGTATTTAAGACATTTTTACTCATGTTGAACAGAGGTCAGTTTTTTTTTTGCTCTATTCTGAAAGTTGCCAATATTGAGTGCCATGCAGTGTTTTTATTTTTCATGCAATTCAAAGCAATTCATCCAAAGTAACTGTTATAGTGTGGAAGGGTTCATAGTGTAAATCTCCATGCAGTTGAAAAACATGAGACACAAAAGGTCCCATCCCCTTGGCTCATTTTTGACCTTATTATATTTCTAATGAAAACAGAAATTATGTATTTTACGTCTGCCTGCCTTTGTTCTGTCCAAACAAATGCAGTCTCCTCATTTCACATCTTACATTGTTTTGGGTTCATCTATGCATAATGTTGCCTTCTTATAACGTATTATATTACAAGACAGCTACTGATGATAACACAGTCACTGTATTTTTATGTCCAACACTGGCTGGAGAGTAGTGCAAAAGTAAAAACTTTGTACTCATATGAGATGTTGATGTGTATCTTTTCTAATCCCACCTTCTATTCTTCTCCACTGTGTGCCTATTAAACAAGACAATGATGTATTGTGGGATATATAATTATATTTTTGGTGCTATAACGAGGCAAAAAAAAAAAAACTTAACTAGAAACAATGCTATTAGTGTAATGCCTGTATTTGGTGCCTCTGTTTTAAGTAATAAAAACAAATGTGAAAAAGGAAATACATCATCTTTGTTGCGTTTTTATTCTTCCATTTAGGCTTCACTTTTTACCACTGGAGATTGCTGCTTGGTGCCAGCTAGCTTGTTCAGCTAGTTTTGTAAGTTTTTCATGGTGTCTAATGATATTGTGTCAGATTAAGCAGAAAATAGGGTAATCAAGTCATTAGTGTGTCTGGCACAATTTGTGACTGTCTTTCTTCCTAACCCTAGAGCTCACAATATGTGCCTATCTAGTAACCAGTATCACAGCTGCAATGGCTTCAAAGTTATTTTTGTTTGTGATATCTAAAATGTTTAAGTTGTTCCTGAATGCATCACCTGACCGTAAAATGGGAGTGACCAGCTGTCTTCAGGTAAAATATTCTCATAGTTTCTAAGGAAGCTGAAGGTGTTGGTGAACACATTCTGGTTGATACGAGTATTGGTCAAGCCTTTTTCTCAGGATCTTAACAATTTATTTAAAGGCAAAATTGTTACAAATGAGTTTGTACAAAAAAGTCGCTCAAACTTCGTTCACATTGTGGGTTAACTTTTTTGTATGTGAGTAGGTAGAATGGACTTACTAAATAATATAACTTTTGAATATTAAAAAATGCAGTAAAATTGACATGAGCTCTTCTCTGTGCCCCTCCCGTCCCTGCTCTCTGATTAGCCCCACCTGTGTTTCGTTACCTGCCAGCTGCACAGCATTTCATGATTACCTGCCTCTGTATTTAAGCCCTGCCTTTCAGACCCCACTTTGTCAGCTTGTCTGCAAGCCAGCTCCTGTATCCTGACTGTCTACCTACACCTACAACTCCTGCCTGTGAACCCGGACCTGTTCTGATCGCCTGCCCTGGTAATGAGACCCCCCGACCTGCCTTCTGTTGAACTACACTGTCTACTGCCTTACCCTTGCCTGTACTGCTGCTCTGTACTTTTCCGTTCCAGTCCTACTGTCCTCGGTTCCTGGACCAGGGAACTCCTGTACAACTTAGCTTCATCCGCTACACTGCTCAGTCCTCTGGACCCTCACCCTTTTCCACCTAACATTCAATAAACTGTTTAAACGTGTCGCCTGTGTGGTCCTCGTTCTGTCTGGTCTCTGACAATAATGGTCTGATGTTGTCCATATTTATTTCTGTATGTGCTCAAATCTTGGAGAACCAATTGATCATTTGTTTTTAAGATGTCAAAGAATACGGCACTGATTGTGACATCACGTCCGCTTGGTAACCCAGACAGTAGACATGGGGTGTTTCTTAATTCAGGTTCTGCACGCTTCCAAATGTGGATTCATCGGCCTCATGCGTCATAGTGGCGCCAAGTGCTGTCTCAATTCGGGGGGTTAGGGTTAGGAGCTGCCCGTGTATATAAGAATCTGACTTGGGGCCCACATTTTCATCTATTAGACGGGGTTATGAATTCCAGAATTGGAATTTTCACGTACCAGCAGGGGGCGACAGAGACCGTGTTTTTGACGGCTTAGATGAGAATCTGGAGTCAAGGGCAGCTTTGGCAAGGGAGTTGTGATTTTCGCGCAGTTTTTTTCTTCGAATTTGACTTTGGCCTGTAGATCCCGGTAGAGGCCTGTGAGTTGATTGGGCCTCTGCAAAATTGCAGTCCCCTGACCCACGGCCTCTGTGCTAGGGGGCGCCAAAGGTGCGAACGATGGACCATTTGAAGGGCTGTATCACAGGACCGGAAAGGAGTTTTGGGATGGGTCCAATGGATTTTGGCAATGCTCTAAGGCCCCTCCAAGACACAATCACCGGCTGGGGCCCAGAGGCCCCAAGGGCCAAGAAAGCGACCCTAATTTTGGAGTTGGGGTTGGGGGGGTCTGGAGACTCAGGGTTTGGGCCATGGGTAGTGCTCCTTGAGGGGGTCTCGCTCCCCAAAAATGAAGGCTGTGGGGCCCTCGGTCTAGGAGCTAGGGGGCGCCAAATAGTTGGCAAAATCGGACCTTTGAAGGGGCACATCTCGGGACCTGGAAGGAGTTTGGACTTGGGGTCAATGACTCTGGTTTGAGGCCCCCAACAACATATTAGAAGTTGGACAAATTTGTTTTTCTGCCCTGTCCCTCAACATGGTCTCAGGGCCTTGGGACCTTCATCCTTTGTTTTCTTCATGGACCAAATTTGAGGTACCACACAGGAAGTGTCCAGAGCCCTGGGATTGGAGATCCTGGTAGTGCCTTGTGAGAGGGTCTCACACTCCAAAAATCAAGGCTCTGGGGCTGTTGGTCTCAGAGCTAGGGGGCACCAAAAGTGCAAAAAATGGACTTTTGAAGGGCCATATCTCGGGATCAGGAGTTTTTGGATGGTTCCAATGGACCCCTGCAAGTTTGCAAGTCCCCTCCAAGACCCGACCACCAGCCGGGGCCCGGGGCCTCTAGGGCCCAGATCCTAACCCTAATGTCAGGTTCAGAATCAGGTTTACAGGGGTGTCTGGGAACCCGGGCTTTGGGCCTCTGGTGGGGCCCTTAGTCTCAGAGCTAGGGGGCGCCAAAAGTGCAAAAAACAGACTTTTGAAGGGCCGCATCTCTGGATTGGAAAGGAGTTTTTCCAATGGGTCCTGTGGGCCCCACCAAGGCTCGGAGGCCTTTCTGAGAACCACCTGTGAGCAGTGGCCCCAGGGCCTCTGGGGCCCAGATCCTAACCATTAGATCAGGGTCAGCATTGGCTTCTCAGCATTGCTGCTCACTGGAATTTTTTAAAGAGTCCAGAGCCAGGCAATGTAAATAGATGGAAATGTGTCCTGCTTCCAGATTTCAATCTAGGAATGAAGGCCTTCCATCGATGAAAATCTGGAACACTTCCGGCCTCCCTGCCTGCTGGGGGCACTGATGAGTTTTGCCCTCCTTCCATATTTCAATATATAAATGAAGGCGCTTAATAGATGAGAATCTGGAAGCTAGCCCAAACCTTAGCTAGCTGGCTAACCAAACTGGTCATGGCCAATAAGCCCCTTGCCGTGGCTTGCTCTTGGCTCCTGAACATTAGGGGGTGTTGGTTATTTCCTGTACCCAGATCCGCACCTCCAACACCCCACCAGCAGGGGGCGCCTTGGGTTTCTTGTACTGAGGTCTGCAGCACCAGCCTCCCACCAGCAGGTGTGCACCTTTACTTCAATTCCAGCAAGGCAGACCAAGCAGTTCCTTTTCCTCTTTGCCACACGAGCACATGGTCAGAAGGCAGCAGGTGACCACAAGCAAGGTGAGAGCTACTTTCATCAAAGTTAGACGGGTCAACCAGGAAAGCGGTCAGACAGTCAAGGCCAGCGAACAGTGAGGCAAGTTTTTTTTAAGAATTTTGATGTGATGGTTTGATGCTTTTTGTAAGAATTGCTGGCGGGTTAGCCTGTGAGCTAATGAGCTAAGTAATGATGTAGATTAGAATATGTCCTGCTTCCAGATTTCAATCTATAAATGAAGGTGCTTGATAGATGAGAATCTGGAAGTGCAGTGCACCTCACACCCTGCAGGGGGCAGCGTCGAGTTTAGCCTTTGGGCCTCCGCACCTGCAGGGGGCATAAGTGAGTTTGTCTGCTTCCAGATTTCAATCTATTAGAATGGAGCAATATAAATAGATGGAAATCTGTCCTGCTTCCAGATTTCAATCTATAAATGAAGGCTGTTGTGTTAAAGATGCCCTTCTGCTCCCCCAGCACTATGAGTACTGAGACCTCACCCACCTCTTCCTACCACCCCTCCTCAAACTCCTCCTCCAGCTCATCCCTGTCAACCACCACAACCAGCCTGGACAGCTTAACAGAAGAGGATAAACGCAGAGAAGAGGACACACTCCTGCTGGAGACCGGCAGCGTCACCACAGAGCCTCCGCCGTCCTACTCGTCTCAACAATCTGACATCTCAGAGGGTGACTTTCAAGACTGTGAGGAAAAGCCCAGCCCGCCCCCCCTTCGGCGGGAGACAAGCTCTCCCAACTTTAAAGCGATGGGGGACCATACAGCTGCCTTGCAAGGTAACCGAGACGAGTTCATCCTCAACCCCAGTGATCCCGCCTGATGAGGAATGCTCATCCCCAGCGGACATGGAAGGAGGCAGCGAAGGCCTTGCTTGCCCCCAACGAGAGATGACCCCCTTGCCCTGGAAGAAAAAATTGGTGAAGGAGCCTGGCCTGCATGACAATGACCCGGAAGAGGATGATGAGCGCACTTTCAGCATCGATGGGAGCCACCTTGTTAAATTGTCAGCTCCGTGCTAAAAAGTGCTCATTTGTGTTGTCCTTATTCTTTTATATATGTAAGAAAGTTTTGGATATTTAGCTGTGCCTGTGTGACCAGCAACACATGTGTGAAAAAAGTTTTAAATAAAAAAACATTTGCTAGCAGCGATGTTTGACTTTGGCGACACTGAGCAAGTGCAAGCGTCCCAGCCTGCAGGGAGCACAGGTGAGTTTGTCTGTTTCCAGATTTCAATCTATAAGAATGGCCCATATTAATAGACGACAATCTGTCCTCATTCCACATTTCAATCTATAAATGAAGGCCTTCCGTAGATGAGAATCTGGAACACTTCCGGCATCCCTGCCTGCAGGGGGAGCTAGTGAGTTTTCCCCTCATTCCATATCTCATTCTATAAGAATGGCCCATATTAATAGATGAGAATCTGTCCTGCTTCCAGATTCCAATCTACAATTGAAAGATGGGAAAATGGAAGCTAGCCCTAACCTTAGCTAAATAGCTAACCGGTCGGGGTCGGGCCAATAAGCCCCTCCCTGTGACTCTTGGCTCCTGGACATCAAGGGGTGCCGGTTATTTCCTGTACCCAGATCTGCACCTCCAACTTCCCACCAGCAGGGGGTGCCATGGGTTTCCTGTACAGAGGTGCGCACCACCAGCCTCCCACCAGCAGGGGGGGTGGACCTTTACCTTAAATTCCAGTGAGGAAGACAAAGCACTTCATTTCCTGTTCGCCATGTGAGCACATGTTTAGATGGAGGCAGGTGGCCAGGAGAGAGGAGAGTGCCATAGAGCTGAAAAAGTTACAGACAACGTTGAGAAAGGGAAGCAGCTGTATTTGATTCGATAGAGGTAAGTTTTTAAAATATTTCGAGGTGATAGTTTGATCCTTTTTGCAAGAGTTGATGGTGGGCTAAAATGTAAGCTAAAATGCTAAAGCTATCAGGCTGATCAATATGATAGATGAGAATCTGTCCTACTTTCAGATATCCATCTATAAATGAAAGCAGTTTGTAGATGAGAATCTGGAAGCATTGCATCCTCCGGCTCTGCAGGGGGCAGCAGCGTCGAGTTTTGTTTGCAGGCCTGCCAGCCTGCAGGGGACAGCAGTGAGTTTGTCTGCTTCCAGATTTCAATCTATAAATGAAGGCTGTTGTGTTAAAGATGCCCTTCTGCTCCCCCAGCACTATGAGTACTGAGACCTCACCCACCTCTTCCTACCACCCCTCCTCAAACTCCTCCTCCAGCTCATCCCTGTCAACCACCACAACCAGCCTGGACAGCTTAACAGAAGAGGATAAACGCAGAGAAGAGGACACACTCCTGCTGGAGACCGGCAGCGTCACCACAGAGCCTCCGCCGTCCTACTCGTCTCAACAATCTGACATCTCAGAGGGTGACTTTCAAGACTGTGAGGAAAAGCCCAGCCCGCCCCCCCTTCGGCGGGAGACAAGCTCTCCCAACTTTAAAGCGATGGGGGACCATACAGCTGCCTTGCAAGGTAACCGAGACGAGTTCATCCTCAACCCCAGTGATCCCGCCTGATGAGGAATGCTCATCCCCAGCGGACATGGAAGGAGGCAGCGAAGGCCTTGCTTGCCCCCAACGAGAGATGACCCCCTTGCCCTGGAAGAAAAAATTGGTGAAGGAGCCTGGCCTGCATGACAATGACCCGGAAGAGGATGATGAGCGCACTTTCAGCATCGATGGGAGCCACCTTGTTAAATTGTCAGCTCCGTGCTAAAAAGTGCTCATTTGTGTTGTCCTTATTCTTTTATATATGTAAGAAAGTTTTCCATATATTTCATTACATTCTTTGTTTGCCAGCAGCTAGCTGGCTGGCTAGTGAGCTAGCTTAATGTTGAAATGGATGGAAATCTGCCCTGCTTCCAGATTTCGCTATTTTTGAATGGCCACGTTAATAGATGAGAATCTGTCCTGCTTCCATATTTAGCTATTTTTGAATGGCAATGCAAATAGATGTAAATCTGTCCTCCTTCCAGAATTCGCTATATTTGAATGGCCATGTTCATAGATGAAACTCTGTCCTGCTTCAAGATTTCCATATATTTCATTACATACTTTTTTTTGCTAGTAGCTAGCTGGCTGGCTAGTGAGCTAGCTTAGTATTGAAATAGATGGAAATCTGTCCTACTTCCAGGGTTAGAATTGGGGGAGGGGGTCAGGGGTGAGGAATGGTTAGGGTTAGGTAAGGATGCCTTACAACCTGACTTAATTCCAGGTCGGATCTTTGAGTCAGTCACACAACAGAATCACATATGATGCAGTTTTGCTGAAATCCACCATCTGTTAACATCTGAAGAGTTATTTGTGTTAAACTGCAGTTTATATAATTAGTCATGAGCAGCAGAGATGATCATTACATCTGCTTAAGATTTTACAATCTAAAAGCTTTAAATGGTATTTTTCTCATCCTCATACTAAGCTTGTTTTTTTAACTTGGATGTACCTGGGTTTCACCTCCCCCGTCACAGACAAAGGCCTCCTAATGGGCCTATGATGGGGGAGGCGTAACCAAGGTGCATCACAATGCCAGAATTCTGTATAAAATGACCTGCTTCTTCATGCCTTGATCATTGTTTGCTGAGACACAGAGAGGACGCTGCTGGAAGTCACTGCTGGACCCCGAACTTCTCTCAACTTTTTCATTGGAAAAGCTTTCAAGACTTCTTGCAATGGCTGAGGAAAACAAGTAAGTCAGACCTCTGCTGCTATTTGCCATATTTTATTGTTAAAGATGTTTTCAGTCCTACCTCTGGAAAACAGTAGTTTTCTGTACCTGAACAATGCACTTTATCTTTGTGTTACAGGCAAGATCGTACATATGATCGCCGTGTGGTCTACTGCCTCAGGTGCTCAAAACCCACTGAGATCATTGCAACCCACCTCTCCAGGGTTTGCATGAAAAACAGCACCCCAGAGGAACGCCAACAGGAGCTAGTCAAGGCAAAAGAGTCCACCAAAATCTGGACCCGTGATGGTAGGCTGTGGGACTACGCAGACATCTGCCGCCTGTTTCCCCACGGTCTCTGTAGGCGGTCATTGGTCAAGGAGCTGAAAAGAAGAGGCTTTTTCGTGCTCAACTGCCCCCTGGACTTTGACCTGGAAGAGGAGGACACAAGAGAAGCTGTTGCTGCCCGTCCTCCTGCCTCTGCTGAGGAGCCTCCTGCCTCTGCAGAGGAGCCTACTACCTCTGCTGCTCCACTTCCCACAGTTAAAGAGAGGGATTCTGGAAGCAGCCAGGCAGATGAAGAGGAGGACAGCCCCTCCAGTGACCCCACATGGCAACAGTGAGTCTTTTAACTTCCACACAGAAATGACTGAATCAGTGGTCTCCTTTTGTGAACTTGTATGAACTAAAGTTCTCTCTGCTTTCTCAGGTCAACTCCTCATTTCTCCACAACCGTAAGGATGAGGATGCAGGAGGAAAACCTGTACTCCAAGTTTCCACCTGAGACCACGGAGCTGGAGAAATTTAAAGCCCATTTGGAATCTGTGCTACAGATTCCAGACTGCAAACAGGAAGTAGGTGTTTGTTTTGGTTTTTCCTTTCTTGCAGCCCAGACTGGTTTCTGCTGCTCTCTCTGCATGTTCATTTCAATATGAATGGAGGCCTCACTGAGTCACTGAATGCAGCCTGATGATGTTTTTATCTGACTGTGGTTCACAGGTTGACAATGTGTCCAGGATGCTGCGCTTCATGCAGCCCACAGGGAACCAGGTGAAGCTGGATTTTCTAAAGAGCACAGCACTTCTGGCCGAGTATTTTAATGCTCTGAAGAGGGTGGGTCAGTCTGCAGCCACCCAGATAAATTACGTTAAGAGCATGATCAAGTTCGTCAAATACCTGCGGCTGGAATATGGAGCATCCGACCCTGCGATGGTGCACATGTGCACCCATTACCTCGATTTCTTGGCTGTCCTTAGAAAACCATTTTCTAAGACACACAGCAAGGACCTTTGCAGTAAAAGGTGAGCATTTATCATTCCTAGTCCTTCCTTCTCCGTCTGCTGTTTTTAAAAGTTGGATAACAACTCAGCTTCTCCTTCTCACTGCTGTTCTGGTGCATCTTGTCTTTCAGGCACGACTACTTTGTTGGGCCAAAGACGTCAGCCTACGACTGCCAAAAAGTCCTCCGAGAAGCCAAGAAGGATGCACTGGGAGTTTATGGATGCCTCCTGAACGGTGACCCAGTCACAGATGAGGAGAAGACCCGTTACCGCTACTACTGTGAGGCCATCCTTCTCCTCGGTCATTTCCAGATGCCAGGAGCGGTGGAGGGACTGACAGTAAGTACTTTTCCAGGCCAGATTTTTCTCAGCATGCAGTGGACACCTTAAAACATTCCGACCATTAATGTGTTCATGGTTGTTTCTCAGGTCACAGAATGGCTCCAGAAGCTGGAGTGCAATGGGCGGGTCGTTGTGGCTGTGAAGTCCCACAAGACAGCCAACAGGCAGGTGGCTCCATTTACCTTGACCCAGGAGGAAGCTGCTGTAAGTGACATCACTGTCCACAAATATGGACCAGAATTCATGTCCATTTCCTCCCTTTTCATTCATTTCTTCTACTCTTTGTCTCTGCAGATCATCGAGCAGTACTACCTCTCGGTCCGTTCGGATGCTCTCAGGAACTTGACCGACGACGATGGTGAGGGGCACAACCGACTTTTTTTCTGGCTAGCAATGGCAGACCAGTTAAAAGTGCCACCAATGACCTCCGGCGCCTGCACGAACAGTGAGTTGACACATCTAAATGCACTTCTTCCTGGCATGAGATGCATAAAGTTGGAGCAATTTGAGTAGATGAACTGAAGATATTTCAATTTCTCTTTCATTACAGCTACAAGCTGCCAAACGTCACCAGCCAGGAGATCCGCCATGCCATCGAAACAGAGGCAAACACTGTGCTGACGGACGAGCAGAAGACGGGCTTGGCGTATTATCTGGCTCACACAGATAAGGTGGCTAAAGACCACTATAGGATGCGGGAGCCAGAGAGTATCTCTAACATCGCCAACTTGGTCAATCTCTTTACACACAGGTAAATAAGGTGAAACATCTAGTATCTCCCAGCTGCTTAATGTTCAGTTTTTCACTCAAGTCTCTTCGTTCTACAGTTCTGATGACTCGGGAGATGACCAGCTTCGTCTTGCCACCAAAAGAGGAAGAGAAAGGGAGGAACTGTCATTTGACAAGTTCCAGGAACAGTTCCCGGTGACGATGGATGGGAACCCACCAAACAAAGTGAGGAGGACTGCAGCTGGCTTCGCTCCTGACAGATTTCTATATGACAAGTGGAGAGCTGTTCAGTTCAAGATGAGGGAGAAACATCTTCTCAGTAAGTGTCGAGACACCTCTTGTCAGATATCGGTGATGAGTAACTACACTTTTTGAACAAGAATTAATCCCAATCAATCTGGTCTATGTTACAGCTAAATGGTCCCGGCGCCCTCTGACCATCCAGAGCATCACAGCCACAATAGACAAAGAGAAGTGGCATTCAAATTGCGCTTCTGCCCAGGCCATCTTCGACAAATGGAGCCCCCCAAAGCAAGAAGATGTGGAGAACAGCTGCTGCTCTCTGCCTCGGCCACTACCTGGTCAGTCATGTTGGAGTACACTCCTGACCGGTGGCCGTAGAGGCAGGTCCAGTATGAACACAGGTACCCATAGAACAGGTACCTGTCTTCATTGGTTAGCCCTGTCTCCATCTGTTCTGAGGAGGAGACAGGAGGGGGAGGGGTGGGAGAAGAAAAGTCAGCGTGGAGGTGCAGTGAGAGACGCGCCCCATCAACTGTGTGCGCGTTTGGACGAGAAACTCATTAAGGATGGGGATCCTGGCCCGAGCGACCTCAATGCAGGTCCGCAGGTCGTCCCGGCTCGGCAGCTTGGCAACTTTTTTTCTTTTAACCAACAGCTGGTGCACCACCACCTGCACCTTAAAGTTTTTAAGGCACGACTTCAGCTCCCACTGCAGGTCTGAAAGCTGAGTCTTGGTCAGCTGGCTGGTTCGGGGAGGGCTCTCCATCAAGTACCCAGCAAAACTGTGCACATTTTTCATATAAAATGCAGCAGTGGTGACTTCCATCTTGCTGCGGAGCAGTGATTTGGCCCAACTAGTAGACGAAAGGAAGGGAAAAAAAAAAAAAAATCAGAAAACTCAGTTGTCATGGAAAAATACATTAAAAAAAAAAAAAAAAAAAAAAAAAAAAAATGACTGGCAGCCATGTGGCCATACAAGTGAAAACTCACCCTCTGACGCGACCAATGTCATCCAGGAACAGCCAGTCCCTGGCGTGCCCATGGATCATGTAGAGCAGGAACGTCCGGATCATGCTCACCTTGGACATGGCGTTCCCGATCATTTTGGTGGTGGGGTTTATGCCCGTGAGGAAATCTTGATAGTGATGGAGGTACTCCTCTGCAAGACAAGAACAAAGTGAAATCATGTCTTTCCTGGTACTCTTCTGCAATCCAAGTATTGATGGAAAAGCATCCTTACCCATGCAGGGCGTGAAAGAAATTCTCCTCATCCGGTTCCCCCTCCCGGTGCCCTCGCTCCAGGGGGAAAATTTGGAGGGGGAGATGGGACTTCTCCCCGCCTTCGACCTCCTCTTAGCCAGCTGCGTCTTCGGACGCGCTGACTCAGGCCCTGGTGTGGCTGAGGTGCTGGTGGAGGGCCCCGGGGTCTCATCCTCACTGATCTGGAAGGAACACAAGTCAGTAGATACGCATTGTCCCATCCAGAATATGCCCTCCCATCTGTACGCCTTCACAATCTGCAAAACAGCATCACAGCCACAATAGACAAAGAGAAGTGGCATTCAAATTGCCCTTCTGCCCAGGCCATCTTGGGCAAATGGACTCCCCCAGAGCAAGAAGATGTGGAGAACAGTGCGCCGCTGATGAAGCTAGTAGCAAATCAGAAGTGGAAGCATCTGGCCATTGTGGAACCATCTCCAAAGGCTGGCGAGGGAAAAGGTAACATTTCATTCCGGCCATATTAAAATTTTCCCTGCAGTTTTTATGCTTCAGTCAATCTTGGAATCCAACCATATGTGGTCATGATATTTAATTTAAAAAAAAAAAAAGAAAAATAACAGATTTTCTCAATTCTGACCTACAGGAGTGGTGACCACCAAGTCATTTCCCAAAAATGCAGTCATCTGTGATTACCATGGTGAGCTCATTTCTGGTGCGGAGGGGAGGAAGAGGATGAGTGACAGGAACAATGTCATGGGCTACTCGTTTTTCTTTAAGGCTGGCGGTATTGATATGTGTATTGATGCCCACAATGCCCCTTGCTCATGTCACCCTAATGCAGAGACTTTTGGCAGGCTCATAAACCATTCCCGAAAAAAAATGCAAATGTTAGGCCTGTTCACTGCCTTATGCAGTTCTCAGAAGGACCACAAAATGTCATTTTGTTTAAGGCTACGAGAGACCTATGTGTAAACGAAGAGCTGCTGTTTGATTATGGAGTGAGAAAAAAATCATTTTCTGGAGAAGGAGCTGACCTCACATGGTTGGACAGCTAGATATTCTTTTGAAGAAAAAGCTGTGAATGTACATACTGTATATACAGTAAATACACAATAAAAGTAACATTTGATCGCAAATCTTTTTTGGTCATTGTATATTTCTACTTGAATTAGATGCTATAGGACACCTTTAAAACTTTAAAAGGATAAGGAATGATGAATAAATGGCCTGGTGTTGCAAAGTTAGAGCTTTGGTTGAATTTGAAAGTGGTCTTGTTACCATGTGGATTTGGGGGAAACTGGGGTGCAGTTAAAAAATAAATAACTCTGCAAAACATGGTCACATTTTCTTCACTCTTTCTTTGTTTTAAAGCTCTGGTCATGCCCTTTCAGAAAATGTCTCATTTATTAAAATCAGACTTACCTGGCCAGAGCGACCCCTGGGAATGTCATGTAAACCTACCTGTGTGCAGTTTCCAAAATTGTCCACATTAAAAAATGAATAACTCTGCAATACAAGGTCATGTTTTGTTTATACTTTTTTCTTTTAACGCTCTGGTGATGTCCTTTCAGAAAGTGTCCACTTCTAATCCCTTTTAATGGTGGAAATCCATTAGACTATGAATAGAAAGAGATTGCCATTGGACAAAGTGTCCATTGGAAATCCCTTATAATGGAAAGGGATTGAAAGTGGACAAAGTGTCCACTTATAATCCCTTTTAATGGTGGAAATCCATCCCAGAATGAATAGAAAGGGATTGCCATTGTACAAAGTATACACTTGCGATCCCTTCTGATGGTGGAAATCCATCCGAAAATGAATAGAAAGGGATTGGAATTGTACAGTGTCCACTTGCAATCCCTCATTATTGGAGCCCAGGGATGCCAAATGGACAGAGGCTTTTTCTCAGTCACGGTAGGTCCCATGGTGCTGGGTTTCACAAGGCAACCTGATGGAGCTCTACTGAGTCCACCCTGTGAGTTTCAGCACCCTAGGACACCGTATGACTGAGAAACAGCCACTGTCCACAAGGCTGCCCTGGCCTCTAATGTATAGGGATTGGAAGAGGACCCATCTGGTCCCTGGTTGTCTTCGAAGGCCCAAAATCGACACTGGGACTCTCTTGTGTGCCTGTGTCCTGCTGTATGAGTTTCATAGAGTTTGGACAACTTTAGAAATTTGACCCTTGTGAGGACCTCAGCACTTGGTGAAAATTGGGTCAATTTTTCAGAGTTTTCTGATTTCAATGTAACCACACTATCTGCACTCTAAATGGAGTGAATTGTCCAAATTTCAGCTCTCCAGAACCAAAGGAGACAGAATGGGACATCGGTAAGGGTAACTGTCCAAATCTGTCCACTTCCAATCCCTTAGTATTGGGGCCCAGTGTTGCAGAATGGACAGAGGCTTTTTCTTAGCCACACAGTGCCCTAGGAAGCTGGGATTCACAGGGCAAGCTCAGTCAGCTTAAATGAGCCTATCCTGTGAGTTTCAGCCTCCTAGGACAATATACGACAGAGAAACAGCCACTGTCCACATGGCCACCCTGGCCCCCAATGATGAGGGATTGGATATGGACACTTTGTCCACCTGTAATCCCTTCTGATAGTGGAAATCATGCTTAAACTTAATGGAGAGGGATTGCCATTGTACAAAGTGTCCACTTCCAATCCCTTTTAATTGGCAGAATTGTAGTCCTACACACTTTTCTGCAGCTTCCCACCTGCCGCCGCCGACCCCAAACCCCATTCCGACCTTATACAACTTCCCAGCAGTAAGAATTAAACAACACAAAAACACTTCTGGGGTTAATCGTGAAAACCTCATAAAAATAAAAACAATGGATCTAATAAAATCTGAAAATAAGACAATAAAGTGTGGCCTACTGAATATTAGATCCCTCCCAAATAAGTCTTTATTAGTCAATGACTTGATAGGTGATCACCACATTGATTTATTCTGTCTTACGGAAACCTGGTTACAGCAAGAGGATTATGTTAGTATTAATGAAGCTACGCCAGCTAACTATTTAAACTTTCACATTCCTAGAACTACAGGCAGAGGAGGAGGTGTTGCAGCTATTTTTCAGTCAGAATTTTTAATTAATCCTAAGCACAAAACTAACTATAAATCCTTTGAATTCCTGACATTAAATTTATCTCATCCAAAATGGAATTGAGAGAAACCGCTCCTTTTAGCATTAGTGTATCGCCCACCTGGACCTTACTCTGAGTTTCTGACCCAATTCTCTGATCTCTTGTCTGAGTTAGTGCTGACTACTGATAAGGTCATTGTACTAGGTGATTTTAATATTCATGTTGACGTTGAAAATGATAGTTTAAACATTTCCTTTAGCTCTATTCTAAACTCAATTGGGTTTTCACAAAATGTCAATGGAGCCACTCACTCTCATGGTCATACTCTTGATCTGGTTCTAACATCTGGTATTGAGACTGATAAGCTCAAAGTTTTGCCTCAAAACCCTGTCTTGTCCGATCACTTCTTATTAACCTTTGAATTCACTTTATTTGATTACTCACTGACCAAAAATAAATTCTACTATAGTAGATGTTTATCAGACAATAATATTACAAAATTTAAACAATCAATTGAATCAATTTTTCCCCTCTACCATGTGTTAGCATGACTGAGAGTCCCCCTTTAAGCTTTACTCCTGCTCAGATTGATCAACATGCTGATACTATAACAGCTTCAATGCGTACAACCTTGGATAATGTTGCTCCCCTAAAGAAGAAGAAATTAGGTAAGATTATGAAGGCTCCCTGGTTTAATTCCCAGCTTCGAGCTCTAAAACAGGCATCAAGGCGTTTGGAAAACAGATGGCGTTCATCAGGACTAGAGGAGTCTCACTTAACCTGGAAAGAAAGTTTAATCGTATACAAAAAAGCCTTACGTACGGCAAGAACAGCTTATTATTCATCATTGATAGAGGAAAACAAAAACAACCCTCGGTTTCTTTTCAGCACTGTAGCCAGGCTTACTAGGAGCCGGAGCGCTGTGGAGCCATGTATTCCTTTCTCACTTAGCTGTGATGATTTCATGTATTTTTTCAGGACTAAAATTGACACTATTAGAGATCAAATTCACAATACTCTTCCTTCTACCTATAATGTTGAGCCTGTTGTGGTCTCCGAAGCATCCTTAGAACCAGGATCTGACTTGTGTCTAAATAGTTTCTGTCCTGTCCAACCCTCTGAATTAACTAAAATAATAGCTTCATCTAAACCATCCACCTGTATCTTAGACCCTCTCCCAACGAGCCTCTTTAAGGACATTTTCCCTTTAATTAATACATCACTACTAAATCTTATCAATATGTCTTTAGTGACAGGATATGTACCACAATCATTTAAAACTGCTGGAATCAAGCCTTTACTTAAAAAGCAATCTCTGGATCCAGAGGTGATAGCAAATTATAGACCTATATCTAACCTCCCGTTTATGTCCAAAATTCTGGAGAAAATAGTTTCAGCTCAGCTACATGCCCACCTGAGCAGAAATAATTTATGCGAGGAGTTTCAGTCAGGATTTAGAGCTCATCATAGCACTGCGACAGCATTGGTGAAAGTTACTAATGACCTTCTTATGGCCTCAGACAAAGGACTTCTGTCCGTACTTATCTTGCTTGATCTTAGTGCTGCATTTGATACAGTCGATCATAACATTCTGTTACAAAGACTAGAACAGGTGATTGGAATTACAGGTACAGCGTTAAGCTGGTTTGAATCATATTTATCTGATAGACTTCAGTTTGTTCATGTAAATGACAAGTCCTCCTCCCAAACTACAGTAAGTCATGGAGTTCCTCAAGGTTCTGTACTTGGACCAATACTCTTCACGCTATATATGCTCCCTTTAGGCAAAATTATTAGACAGCATGGAATAAACTTTCATTGTTATGCAGATGATACTCAAATATACTTATCCTTTAAACCAGATGAAACAAATCAGCCCAATAGGCTACAAAATTGTCTCATAGACATAAAGACTTGGATGTCTAGAAATTTTCTCCTCTTAAACTCAGATAAGACTGAAGTAATTCTCGTTGGATCTGAAAAACTCAGAGCTAAATTTTCCGGTTTTGTAATGAACCTGGATGGCATTACTTTAGCTTCCAGTGCTACAGTGAGAAACCTTGGAGTAATATTTGACCCTGACCTGTCCTTTGGCCCACATATTAAGCAGGTTACTAAAACAGCCTTCTTTCATTTACGTAATATAGCCAAAATTAGGGACATTCTGTCTCGGAGTGATGCAGAAAAACTGCTTCACGCTTTTGTTACTTCGAGACTAGATTACTGTAACTCTCTATTACTGGGCTGTCCTAAATATGCCCTGAAAAGCCTTCAGCTGATCCAGAATTCTGCAGCCAGAGTCCTGACCAGAACCAGCATGAGAGATCATATTTCTCCAGTTTTAGCCTCTCTTCATTGGCTGCCTGTTGAATCTAGAATAGAATTTAAAATCCTTCTCCTTACATATAAAGCCCTCCACAACCAGGCACCACTATATATCAAAGACCTCATTGTTCCTTATATACCAAGTAGAGTACTTCGTTCGCAGACTGCAGGCTTACTTGTGGTTCCTAGAGTCTCAAAGAGCCGAGCAGGAGGCAGAGCCTTTGGTTGTCAGGCCCCTCTCTTATGGAATAAGCTCCCAGTTAGTGTTAGGGAAGCAGACACCCTCCCCACCTTTAAGACTAGGCTGAAGACTTATCTTTTTGATAAGTCCTATAGCTAGGGATGGTTAGCATCCCTTAGTTATGCTGCTATAGGTTTAGACTGCTGAGGTACATTTCCTGATACACTGAGCTTCTTTCTTTTTCTCTTTATCTCTTTCTTTTACCCCCCCCCCCCCCATAACAGTGTAGCATCATTAACATGTATGTCTCCTGCCTCAGCAGGTCTCCCTGGCCGGGAGTAGCAGTTCCTGTTGTCTGTTGTCTTTCTGTCCTCTTCCCCCCACACAGCAGAGGCAGATGGCTGCCTGTCCTTGAGCCGGGTTCTGCCGGAGGTTTCCTTCCTGTTAAAAGGGAGTTTTTTCCTTCCCACTGTTGCCAGTGTGCTTGCTCAGGATGGGAGATTGAGTTGGACTCAACTCAATCTGTTGGTTTCCTTATATAGGCTGTTATGAATTGGCCTTCATTATGTTTTCCCCTCTGTCTGTAAAGCGTCTTGAGATGGCATTGCCGTGATTTGACGCTATATAAATAAAGTTGAATTGAATTGAATTGTAATGGAAAGCGATTGGATATGGACACTTTGTCCACCTGTAATCCCTTCTGATAGTGGAAATCATGCTTAAACTTAATGGAGAGGGATTGCCATTGTACAAAGTGTCCGTTGGCAATTTCCTTCAGTCTTTGACCTGTGCTGATTAGTTC
This sequence comes from Telmatherina bonti, assembly GCF_933228915.1. Taxonomy (NCBI): domain Eukaryota; kingdom Metazoa; phylum Chordata; class Actinopteri; order Atheriniformes; family Telmatherinidae; genus Telmatherina; species Telmatherina bonti. The sequence goes on along the minus strand of NC_136611.1, from coordinate 219,659 downwards.
AGCTGGGTTCATTAAGTCAATATGTGTCACCTGTGTGTCGTTGGATGCTGTGCATTTATACCCCTCACTTTTAATTCTGCATTACCTCTTCATAGTCTTGTGCAGGAGCCGTCTAGGGCTTATACTAAAAGAAAAATAAACAAACAAACAAACAATTAATTAATTAATTAAATAAAATAAACCAAATAAGTAAATAGCTAAATACAATTTAACAATAAAAACAACAGGATTCCTGGTACCTCATGTTTGGATGGTGTACTGAGACCACTTTCCAGCGTCATGGCTGGGTTAAGAGGAGAAAGTGGAGGAGGATCTATAGAAATGACGGACGCCACTGGTCAGTGTTTTCCCTTCCAGAACTTTAATTGCTTCCAGATGACATGCTGAAATGATGTCATATTTCTGCTGTGTTCATGCTGTGCTCATGCAGTGTTCACATGAACCCCTCGAATATGATTGGCTGACTGTCTTATCTGTTGCTGTATCAATTAGGCGGGCAGACTCTGGAAGCGCGCGAAGAGGAGACGAGCATTCTGCAGGAGACCACGGAGCGAGCAGTCATGGTAAGTGTTGTCTCTTTGATTTTCAGACCTTTTTTTTTTTTTTTTTAAAGTTTATCATGTGTAAAAGTTTTTTTTTTTTTTCTTTTGTAATGGGAGAGAACGCACAGGGGCTTTAAAGATTAAATGTCTCTAAATGCGCTTTGTACACGCAACTTCATTTCACCTTAACTCTGCGATTCCTTGGCCTAAAAGAATAATTCCAACAGTTTCTGAAAGTGCAAGGCTTCTTTTTTTCCAAAAGAATGGGGAGCATTAAGGTTTGACCAGGACAGACCGTGGAAATTCAGTAAATTGGGCTAGTTTTTTTTCCCGCCGCTCGAGCGCACGAGGCGCTCAGCACTGGACAGCTCCTCACGTGCAACTCCGCGATTCCTTCACCTAAAAGAATAATTCCAGCAGTTTCTGAAAGAGCAAGGCTTACGTTTTCCAACAAAATGGGGAATGTAAAGGTTGCTCAATGTGTGCTTTTTCCCTTTCAGTCAAGCACGTGTCCTTTGTGCCACCGGGCGTACAGCAACCTGCCAAAGCACCTAAAACAAACGCATTTGGTGACCAATGTTACCAAAAGGAAGATCTTTTGCAGCCTGGCAACAGGACGAATAAATATTCGCCAGTCGAGATGCCCGGTTCCTGGGTGTGGCTACAAACAGGCTCGCCTGGACCGGCACCTGTCTGCAAATCACCCAGAGCTCAACGTGTCCAAGCGGACTGAGATGTTGAACAAGGCCCGCTACTCCAAAGCTGTCTGGCAGCCCTGAGGGCCAGCAACCCCACCCCGTCGGTCACATGCACCCTCGACCTGGATGAGGAGGAGCAGGCCGAGGACATGTCCTTCCTCCCTCCTCCACCATCGCCGCCTCTGTCCTGCGCCAATGTTGAGTGCCTCAACCACCGCAGGCAGAGCAGGCAGGAGATAGAGCGGCTGAGGAGGGAGAGGGATAATCTGATTGACCAGATCAAGGCGCTGCGAGCCTCCCTTAACCAAGCCTGCAGGAAGCCGCCGGCCGCAGCAGCTGCGGTGCAGGCCCAGGTAAGCTGGTGTTTTGCAGATTGTGAAGGCGTACAGATGGGAGGGCATATTCTGGATGGGACAATGCGTATCTACTGACTTGTGTTCCTTCCAGATCAGTGAGGATGAGACCCCGGGGCCCTCCACCAGCACCTCAGCCACACCAGGGCCTGAGTCAGCGCGTCCGAAGACGCAGCTGGCTAAGAGGAGGTCGAAGGCGGGGAGAAGTCCCATCTCCCCCTCCAAATTTTCCCCCTGGAGCGAGGGCACCGGGAGGGGGAACCGGATGAGGAGAATTTCTTTCACGCCCTGCATGGGTAAGGATGCTTTTCCATCAATACTTGGATTGCAGAAGAGTACCAGGAAAGACATGATTTCACTTTGTTCTTGTCTTGCAGAGGAGTACCTCCATCACTATCAAGATTTCCTCACGGGCATAAACCCCACCACCAAAATGATCGGGAACGCCATGTCCAAGGTGAGCATGATCCGGACGTTCCTGCTCTACATGATCCATGGGCACGCCAGGGACTGGCTGTTCTTGGATGACATTGGTCGCGTCAGAGGGTGAGTTTTCACTTGTATGGCCACATTCTGTGGCTGCCAGTCATTTTTTTTTTTTTTTTTTTCCCCCTTCCTTTCATCTACTAGTTGGGCCAAATCGCTGCTCCGCAGCAAGATGGAAGTCACCACTGCTGCATTTTATATGAAAAATGTGCACAGTTTTGCTGGGTACTTGATGGAGAGCCCTCCCCGAACCAGCCAGCTGACCAAGACTCAGCTTTCAGACCTGCAGTGGGAGCTGAAGTCGTGCCTTAAAAACTTTAAGGTGCAGGTGGTGGTGCACCAGCTGTTGGTTAAAAGAAAAAAAGTTGCCAAGCTGCCGAGCCGGGACGACCTGCGGACCTGCATTGAGGTCGCTCGGGCCAGGATCCCCATCCTTAATGAGTTTCTCGTCCAAACGCGCACACAGTTGATGGGGCGCGTCTCTCACTGCACCTCCACGCTGACTTTTCTTCTCCCACCCCTCCCCCTCCTGTCTCCTCCTCAGAACAGATGGAGACAGGGCTAACCAATGAAGACAGGTACCTGTTCTATGGGTACCTGTGTTCATACTGGACCTGCCTCTACGGCCACCGGTCAGGAGTGTACTCCAACATGACTGACCAGGTAGTGGCCGAGGCAGAGAGCAGCAGCTGTTCTCCACATCTTCTTGCTTTGGGGGGCTCCATTTGTCGAAGATGGCCTGGGCAGAAGCGCAATTTGAATGCCACTTCTCTTTGTCTATTGTGGCTGTGATGCTCTGGATGGTCAGAGGGCGCCGGGACCATTTAGCTGTAACATAGACCAGATTGATTGGGATTAATTCTTGTTCAAAAAGTGTAGTTACTCATCACCGATATCTGACAAGAGGTGTCTCGACACTTACTGAGAAGATGTTTCTCCCTCATCTTGAACTGAACAGCTCTCCACTTGTCATATAGAAATCTGTCAGGAGCGAAGCCAGCTGCAGTTCTCCTCACTTTGTTTGGTGGGTTCCCATCCATCGTCACCGGGAACTGTTCCTGGAACTTGTCAAATGACAGTTCCTCCCTTTCTCTTCCTCTTTTGGTGGCAAGACGAAGCTGGTCATCTCCCGAGTCATCAGAACTGTAGAACGAAGAGACTTGAGTGAAAAACTGAACATTAAGCAGCTGGGAGATACTAGATGTTTCACCTTATTTACCTGTGTGTAAAGAGATTGACCAAGTTGGCGATGTTAGAGATACTCTCTGGCTCCCGCATCCTATAGTGGTCTTTAGCCACCTTATCTGTGTGAGCCAGATAATATGCCAAGCCCGTCTTCTGCTCGTCCGTCAGCACAGCGTTTGCCTCTGTTTCAATGGCACGGCGGATCTCCTGGCTGGTGACGTTTGGCAGCTTGTAGCTGTAATGAAAGAGAAATTGAAATATCTTCAGTTCATCTACTCAAATTGCTCCAACTTTATGCATCTCATGCCAGGAAGAAGTGCATTTAGATGTGTCAACTCACTGTTCGTGCAGGCGCCGGAGGTCATTGGTGGCACTTTTAACTGGTCTGCCATTGCTAGCCAGAAAAAAAGTCGGTTGTGCCCCTCACCATCGTCGTCGGTCAAGTTCCTGAGAGCATCCGAACGGACCGAGAGGTAGTACTGCTCGATGATCTGCAGAGACAAAGAGTAGAAGAAATGAATGAAAAGGGAGGAAATGGACATGAATTCTGGTCCATATTTGTGGACAGTGATGTCACTTACAGCAGCTTCCTCCTGGGTCAAGGTAAATGGAGCCACCTGCCTGTTGGCTGTCTTGTGGGACTTCACAGCCACAACGACCCGCCCATTGCACTCCAGCTTCTGGAGCCATTCTGTGACCTGAGAAACAACCATGAACACATTAATGGTCGGAATGTTTTAAGGTGTCCACTGCATGCTGAGAAAAACCTGGCCTGGAAAAGTACTTACTGTCAGTCCCTCCACCGCTCCTGGCCTCTGGAAATGACCGAGGAGAAGGATGGCCTCACAGTAGTAGCGGTAACGGGTCTTCTCCTCATCTGTGACTGGGTCACCGTTCAGGAGGCATCCATAAACTCCCAGTGCGTCCTTCTTGGCCTCTCGGAGGACTTTTTGGCAGTCGTAGGCTGACGTCTTTGGCCCAACAAAGTAGTCGTGCCTGAAAGACAAGATGCACCAGAACAGCAGTGAGAAGGAGAAGCTGAGTTGTTATCCAACTTTTAAAAACAGCAGACGGAGAAGGAAGGACTAGGAATGATAAATGCTCACCTTTTACTGCAAAGGTCCTTGCTGTGTGTCTTAGAAAATGGTTTTCTAAGGACAGCCAAGAAATCGAGGTAATGGGTGCACATGTGCACCATCGCAGGGTCGGATGCTCCATATTCCAGCCGCAGGTATTTGACGAACTTGATCATGCTCTTAACGTAATTTATCTGGGTGGCTGCAGACTGACCCACCCTCTTCAGAGCATTAAAATACTCGGCCAGAAGTGCTGTGCTCTTTAGAAAATCCAGCTTCACCTGGTTCCCTGTGGGCTGCATGAAGCGCAGCATCCTGGACACATTGTCAACCTGTGAACCACAGTCAGATAAAAACATCATCAGGCTGCATTCAGTGACTCAGTGAGGCCTCCATTCATATTGAAATGAACATGCAGAGAGAGCAGCAGAAACCAGTCTGGGCTGCAAGAAAGGAAAAACCAAAACAAACACCTACTTCCTGTTTGCAGTCTGGAATCTGTAGCACAGATTCCAAATGGGCTTTAAATTTCTCCAGCTCCGTGGTCTCAGGTGGAAACTTGGAGTACAGGTTTTCCTCCTGCATCCTCATCCTTACGGTTGTGGAGAAATGAGGAGTTGACCTGAGAAAGCAGAGAGAACTTTAGTTCATACAAGTTCACAAAAGGAGACCACTGATTCAGTCATTTCTGTGTGGAAGTTAAAAGACTCACTGTTGCCATGTGGGGTCACTGGAGGGGCTGTCCTCCTCTTCATCTGCCTGGCTGCTTCCAGAATCCCTCTCTTTAACTGTGGGAAGTGGAGCAGCAGAGGTAGTAGGCTCCTCTGCAGAGGCAGGAGGCTCCTCAGCAGAGGCAGGAGGACGGGCAGCAACAGCTTCTCTTGTGTCCTCCTCTTCCAGGTCAAAGTCCAGGGGGCAGTTGAGCACGAAAAAGCCTCTTCTTTTCAGCTCCTTGACCAATGACCGCCTACAGAGACCGTGGGGAAACAGGCGGCAGATGTCTGCGTAGTCCCACAGCCTACCATCACGCGTCCAGATTTTGGTGGACTCTTTTGCCTTGACTAGCTCCTGTTGGCGTTCCTCTGGGGTGCTGTTTTTCATGCAAACCCTGGAGAGGTGGGTTGCAATGATCTCAGTGGGTTTTGAGCACCTGAGGCAGTAGACCACACGGCGATCATATGTACGATCTTGCCTGTAACACAAAGATAAAGCGCATTGTTCAGGTACAGAAAACTACTGTTTTCCAGAGGTAGGACTGAAAACATCTTTAACAATAAAATATGGCAAATAGCAGCAGAGGTCTGACTTACTTGTTTTCCTCAGCCATTGCAAGAAGTTGATAGAAGTTCAGGGTCCAGCAGTGTCTTCCAGCAGCGTCCTCTCTGTGTCTCAGCAAACAATGATCAAGGCATGAAGAAGCAGGTCATTTTATACAGAATTCTGGCATTGTGATGCACCTTGGTTACGCCTCCCCCATCATAGGCCCATTAGGAGGCCTTTGTCTGTGACGGGGGAGGTGAAACCCAGGTACATCCAAGTTAAAAAACAAGTTTATCAGGATTAGAAAAATACCTTTCTGACCAGAACTAACCATGCCTAAAATATTTCAGCATTAAATTCTGATCAGGTTGGATCTTTGCGTCAATCAGACAAAAGTATCACATGTGATGCACTTTCCCCCAAATCCACATAATAAGACCACTTTGAAATTGACCCAAACCTCTGACTTTGCAACACAAGGTCACATTTTCTTCACTCTTTCTTTGTTTTAAAGCTCTGGTCATGCCCTTTCAGAAAAGACTTATGTTTAAATTAGCTGGAAAGTTATTGCAATAATGTTTATTTGCATGCATCACATACCAGCCCATTGTCTGACTTTTAGGAAAATGGAGTAGAAGATGCACTAATGATTTCTGATATAAATTACTTATATATCTGCCTGTGTGTATTTAATGCTTGTAGTTATTTCCTCCATTTGTAGTTTTGAATTCTTTTCTTATCTCAGGCAACATATTTGTATCACATACATTTAAGTTCTGTTTTGGTCTCCCACTCAATTTAACTTCTATATAGATTATACTGAGTAAAGCAAACAGTGCAATATGTGCAACATAACAAAGTACTTTATGTTGATGTGTAACTAACATGACAGGCATGATATTTTTTTAATTAGTGTTTGGAATATGCATTTTAATACATATTGATTAGAACAGTTGTCACAACCCACCTCTCTTAAAAAGACTGAAATATTGATCTGATTCAGTGTGATTGGTTTGCAATCTTCCAACTGGTTTACATGAAGGTTTTTATTCTTTTTTGTCTTGTCCAGCATTTAAGCAGGCAAAATGGATTTTCTGGATGCTGTATTCTGCTGGGCAAATTTACTTTGCCAAGGGAAGCATCATAGATACAATGCTCCCCTTGATATTCTGGATTTTAAGTTTATTTTTCTATTTATTTTGCATATTTGTTTGTATTACAAAGTTTGTACTGCTGGACCGGACTGGAGAGGACAGAAGAGGGACAGAAAGAGAATAAAAAAGAAGAGAAAACAGAAAACACCTCGTACAGAGAAAAAGAGAAAGGAGAAAAAAAAAAAAAAGATTGAGAAAGAGAACAACCTACATACATTTGCGTGTATATAAGCACACATACACACCCACTTATATATACACACATCCATACACCTATACACACTGGAGTCATGTTCCCCCTGCGGGAGGACGAAGCCATCAACTATCAGGAAAACCCAGAACTCACAAGCTAGATCAGACACACAGGAAGAAAACCAGCCGTTGTTAGTAAATAAACCTGCAGGCGACTCAGTGACTGTGTCACATGCAGAACATACAGAGTGGAACGTGTTCAGAGAAGAGAGATCATGCCAATGTGGCCCCTAACCCACACAATGTGGCCCCTAACCCACACAATGTGACCCCAAGAGGAAGGCCCGGAGAACCCCGAGGCTCGAGCAGCTGGCGGCCGTTCCCAAGCACAGATCCCAACCACCCCGCTCCGGAGCCAGCCATGCATCCACCCAGGAGGTGGCAGAGGGGGGGCCCCAGCAGAGCCCCCCATGGTCATGAGGAACAGGCCCCAGCAGGCCTGGACTGGCAAAGCCCGGCTCCGCTGGGAACCGGCCACCAAGGGCAGACCGAGTGCGGGCCCCAGGGCCCCAGGGCCCCAGGAGCCCGAAGGCAACCCCCCCCCCCGCAGGCAGAAGGTACAGCCCACGCCAATAGAGAGCCAGGACACCCAGACCGCCACTGAATGGCAGCCAGGCCGTGCCCCCCAGGCACCAAGGCCCTTTCACCCCTCCCACACACACACACACACACTCACAAACGTGCACACACACTCCCTTCCCACACACACACTATCTATCCTGTCGCTAACAGACACTCCATCTCACACTCCCCTGCTCTTCTGCCCCCCCTCTATACACCCACACACACCCCATCACATACTCCACTCTACACACATACACATTCCCTAACCCCCCTTCCATTCGGCCTCATATTCCTTATACACACTACATCACACATGCATCCATCTCATTGTGTGCCCCCTAACACGCCCCTTCCCATACCCCATCCATCCTCATCTGCATCCCATTGCCCACCCACTTACCTGAATTATTTCTCCATTATTTCTCCCCTTACCCTACCACCCCACCCCCAAACACACACACACACACACATACCTCTCACCTTCCATTTACAACTTCACCCGTTCACTCACAGTCACTCTCCTCTCTCCCTCCCAACATGCCCCGAGTGCGACGCCCCATGGGGACAGAGGGCAGGCAGACCTCCACAAAGGCCCCCATGACCACAGCCCACCACCCCCAGTGCCCCCCAAATCCCTTACAGATGCAACCGACCAGCACCCCCTCAGGGCCAGCAGCGCCCTCTCCCAGCCAAGCCAGCCGGGAGCCCAGGTCTATCAGACAGCACCCCCTTCCCCCACCTGAACCCCTCCGGCAAGGCCCTGGAAATGGGGGCATGATACACTGCATGATACACCGCCGTACACTGCATGTCCCCCCCCCAAAACTTGACCATGAGTTGTCAGTGTTTTGTGTTGTGGTGACTAAATGTGATTAAAACTGAGAGGTGAGCAGATACTGGGTGCAGTGATCAAGACCACCTTGATGGCCTTTCTCACCACCCAGCACAACGTGCCCTCCTCCCAGCGACCTCACCCCGCCGCCGCGAGGCAACTCCAACCGCTGACCCACCCAAGCCCCCCCAGGACAGGAGACATAGCCACCCCGGCAGCAAGGCAGCCAAGATCCCCACCCAGGAGGCTACCACAGACCCACAGGCATCAGAGATCCCCCCCCCCCCCCCCCCCCCCCCCCCCCATCTCCCAACCTCGGAGTGCAACGAGGTCACACCCCCCCGCCCCCCCACACACTAAGTGATGAAGCTGATTACAGGGGACCAGAGAAAACAAAATTCATCCAACTGATGTTTAGAGGAGGCAGACATCGTCTCATTACTGATGTGGTCTGAAAGGAGGTTTCTAAACTGAATAATGCTTAAATCCTTTTTTTCTTCCAATTCATGAGAATAGTTTTCTTTGCGATACACAAGGCAGTCAGGACGATACCTGCAGTGATAATTTCCATGTTAATATCACCAAAGTGAGCAAGCATGCAGAGAGAGGCAGAAGCTGGGGTTGTACATCTGAGCCATGTTGATAAATCTCTGCACACCTCAAGCCAGAAGTTCTGCACTGGTGAACAGGACCATACAGCATGTAGTCATCTGGTCTGTTATCTGCAGAAGTCCTGGTGAACAGGACCATACAGCATGTAGTCATCTGGTCTGTTATCTGCAGAAGTCCTGGTGAACAGGACCATACAGCATGTAGTCATCTGGTCTGTTATCTGCAGAAGTCCTGGTGAACAGGACCATACAGCATGTAGTCATCTGGTCTGTTATCTGCAGAAGTCCTGGTGAACAGGACCATACAGCATGTAGTCATCTGGTCTGTTATCTGCAGAAGTCCTGGTGAACAGGACCATACAGCATGTAGTCATCTGGTCTGTTATCTGCAGAAGTCCTGGTGAACAGGACCATACAGCATGTGGTCATCTGGTCTGTTATCTGCAGAAGTCCTGGTGAACAGGACCATACAGCATGTAGTCATCTGGTCTGTTATCTGCAGAAGTCCTGGTGAACAGGACCATACAGCATGTAGTCATCTGGTCTGTTATCTGCAGAAGTCCTGGTGAACAGGACCATACAGCATGTGGTCATCTGGTCTGTTATCTGCAGAAGTCCTGGTGAACAGGATCATACAGCATGTGGTCATCTGGTCTGTTATCTGCAGAAGTCCTGGTGAACAGGACCATACAGCATGTAGTCATCTGGTCTGTTATCTGCAGAAGTCCTGGTGAACAGGACCATACAGCATGTGGTCATCTGGTCTGTTATCTGCAGAAGTCCTGGTGAACAGGACCATACAGCATGTGGTCATCTGGTCTGTTATCTGCAGAAGTCCTGGTGAACAGGACCATACAGCATGTAGTCATCTGGTCTGTTATCTGCAGAAGTCCTGGTGAACAGGACCATACAGCATGTGGTCATCTGGTCTGTTATCTGCAGAAGTCCTGGTGAACAGGACCATACAGCATGTAGTCATCTGGTCTGTTATCTGCAGAAGTCCTGGTGAACAGGACCATACAGCATATAGTCACCTGGTCTGTTATCTGCAGAAGTCCTGGTGAACAGGACCATACAGCATATAGTCACCTGGTCTGTTATCTGCAGAAGTCCTGGTGAACAGGATCATACAGCATGTAGTCATCTGGTCTGTTATCTGCAGAAGTCCTGGTGAACAGGACCATACAGCATGTAGTCATCTGGTCTGTTATCTGCAGAAGTCCTGGTGAACAGGACCATACAGCATGTAGTCATCTGGTCTGTTATCTGCAGAAGTCCTGGTGAACAGGACCATACAGCATGTAGTCATCTGGTCTGTTATCTGCAGAAGTCCTGGTGAACAGGACCATACAGCATGTAGTCATCTGGTCTGTTATCTGCAGAAGTCCTGGTGAACAGGACCATACAGCATGTGGTCATCTGGTCTGTTATCTGCAGAAGTCCTGGTGAACAGGATCATACAGCATGTGGTCATCTGGTCTGTTATCTGCAGAAGTCCTGGTGAACAGGACCATACAGCATGTAGTCATCTGGTCTGTTATCTGCAGAAGTCCTGGTGAACAGGACCATACAGCATGTGGTCATCTGGTCTGTTATCTGCAGAAGTCCTGGTGAACAGGACCATACAGCATGTGGTCATCTGGTCTGTTATCTGCAGAAGTCCTGGTGAACAGGATCATACAGCATGTGGTCATCTGGTCTGTTATCTGCAGAAGTCCTGGTGAACAGGACCATACAGCATGTGGTCATCTGGTCTGTTATCTGCAGAAGTCCTGGTGAACAGGACCATACAGCATGTGGTCATCTGGTCTGTTATCTGCAGAAGTCCTGGTGAACAGGACCATACAGCATGTAGTCATCTGGTCTGTTATCTGCAGAAGTCCTGGTGAACAGGACCATACAGCATGTAGTCATCTGGTCTGTTATCTGCAGAAGTCCTGGTGAACAGGATCATACAGCATGTGGTCATCTGGTCTGTTATCTGCAGAAGTCCTGGTGAACAGGACCATACAGCATGTAGTCATCTGGTCTGTTATCTGCAGAAGTCCTGGTGAACAGGACCATACAGCATGTGGTCATCTGGTCTGTTATCTGCAGAAGTCCTGGTGAACAGGATCATACAGCATGTGGTCATCTGGTCTGTTATCTGCAGAAGTCCTGGTGAACAGGACCATACAGCATGTAGTCATCTGGTCTGTTATCTGCAGAAGTCCTGGTGAACAGGACCATACAGCATGTAGTCATCTGGTCTGTTATCTGCAGAAGTCCTGGTGAACAGGACCATACAGCATGTAGTCATCTGGTCTGTTATCTGCAGAAGTCCTGGTGAACAGGACCATACAGCATGTAGTCATCTGGTCTGTTATCTGCAGAAGTCCTGGTGAACAGGACCATACAGCATGTAGTCATCTGGTCTGTTATCTGCAGAAGTCCTGGTGAACAGGACCATACAGCATGTAGTCATCTGGTCTGTTATCTGTGCACTGTGAACACAGGTTAGATGATGCAAGACCCATCTGGAACATTCTCTCTCCTCTGTAATGTGTTCTGTGAAGAATTTTATATTGTATAAGTTGTAAGTTTGGATGTTTAATCATTGTAAAGGTGTTTAAACATATCTGTGACCAGAAGGTCTGACTAAGGTTAATGGATAAATTCCCATTTTAAGGTTGGCAGAGAGAGTGTCTCATCCACTTCGCACACCAATGTGTACATTTTTTATATTAGTTTGATTTGTAGATTTCCACAGAATGCTTCTTCAAGATCTAACCATGGCTCATCTAATGGGAGAGACTTGTACCACTGTGAGATGTACTGTAACCTGTTGACTAAGTAGTAGTAATGGAAACTGGGCCGGTCCAAACCCCCAGATCTTCTCATTTTGTTTAGCGTTTTTAAGCTAATACGTGGTGGTTTGTTCTTCCAGAGAAATTTAGAAATGTGAGAGTCCAGTGACTTAAACCACTTAGGGGATAGTTTAAAGGTTATCATAGAGAAGAGGTAATTGATTTTTGGTAATACCGTCATTTTAATCGTGGCAACTCTGCCCATGAGAGAAACGGGTAGAGAGCTCCAGCGTGTGAGATCATCCTCTATGGTTTTTAAAAGCTGAACATAGTTCAGTTTTGTTAACTGAAGGTTTTTATTCTGATAAGGTTTTTAGTTGAACACTTGTGTCCATGTCTGCATGGCTTGTGTTAAGTGGATGGACTTATGCTATAGCTATATGATATGCTTGTGTTACCTGCTAAAGGTTTTAAATTGGTCTCATACAAAGCTTTTTGTTGACAATAATTGACTCTATATGCTTCACATATTTGTGCTCCATTAGCATAAATACTTCCAGCAACACACACTTTGTACCTAAGTCTAATAGTGGTAGTGCATTCTTTTAATGTTTTCTCCAGGTAGTTTGTGAACAGCTTGTCAAATTCTCAACATGGAGTAAAATAAGATGGTGGTATTTGTAGAGGATGGTCCCAAAAACTCTTTATTTCTTACAATTGATTTAATTTTGTGATAGAGGTTATTATTATTATTATTATTATTTTTATTTTATTTTATTTTTTTGAGTGTGTAAAACACCTTGAGATACAAAAGTGTTTTAAAATCAGACAAACCTTCCTTTCCATATTTCTTTAACTAACATTTTTAAATACTTTTTTTTTATCTCTCCCATTCAGGTACAATTGAAATACTAGTGCTGCGTCATGGCAGCGACCTGTCCTCTCTGACATCAGTTTGGTGTGCCACCAGACCTTCAGATCCTCCCTCAGCCAGCCCAGGAATTGATTATATCCCCAGCTCTAAGAAAGTGGAGTTCAAACCTGGAAAAACTGAGGAGGTACTTTTTCCACTTTAGTTTATTTATTTAAACTAAACAAAGTCATAATTATTTAAAAAGCAGATTTGAAAGTGCTTGTTCACCAAAGAATTGCACCTTTAGAAGCAATGACAGCATCATAATGAAAAAAAAAACTATTATGTTTCATTGGTAGATAAAGTGATGATGGTGAGTGTTTTCTGCACAACTGTGGATTAAAGCCTGTCACATCCTCCACGAGAAGCCAGAACTTTCTTCTTGTTCTCGAGGCTCTGAGAAGAAAATGACGTCATTTTGTTCTCGCGGACGTGTTTGAGGACAGTTCTTGACACACCAGGCTGGCAGAACTTTTTTCTTGCGGGGCTGCGAGAAGTATCGTGTGATTGGTCGGACATGTGAGGTGGGCGTGGTTAACACAGAGAAAGCAGGAAGCGGAATTGCTGCTTCTGTGTGTTTGCTGTTGCCGGCAAAACGGATTGTTTTGATAAAACAGCTGATCGAGGTGGTGAGAAAGTACGAACATTTTTACATGTGGCAATAAAACACTCGGACCCAGCCGCGTGCACGACCCGCCCAGCCGCGGACGAAGCTGCTCGTTAAATATGAAACTAGAAACTCGGAGAGCGGAAACCTCCACCAAGCACAATGTTAAAGAATCCTTTTAAACATTCCTGGATCCAAACGGTGATCCGGATCACCACCAGAATTTAATCACTTCTTCATTTTTACATTTGCAACAACTCTTGAAATATTTATAAAAGCCCTCCGTAACCTTTTAAGTTATCTTAAGCAAAAAGACGCCTCGGCGGAGGTAACAACCGGGTTCATTGCACATAAAGCAGACATCTGCCCCCCGCAGTGATCCCTCCCCGCTGCAGACCTGCTTCTCCTGGAGGATGGATGGACCTGATGAACAAGACGTTTTTTCTTGTTCTTGCAGCCTCAAGAACAAGAACTCAGTTCTTGCGTCTCGTGGAGGATGGAACAGGCTTTAGGCGCTATATTTCCTAAGAAAGTAAAGACAATTGAGTATATTGGGAGGGAAATAACAGTGGCTCAAGTTTAAAGCCTGGGGCACTCCACAAGAAAGAGCAGCTGAATTAGAAATGATATTACCCTAGCTGATAGGAAAGCTCTTGATAGAAAGAAGACCTAAACCACTTCATTGTCATAATTTATGCTAACATAGTTCTTCAAGCAATCTGAATCTTGTTGTCCTGCTGTGAGATTTAAAAATACAAAAAAAACCCCAAACAAACAAAGAAAAAAAAAACCAAAACGCATAACATTGCTGAAAATTGTAAACTTGAACAATTCTTCACGATTAAAATCTTGACAAACCTTGTTAATGCTCAAACCTCCATATTTCAGACTTGTAGTTTGACCATTTTGGACGACATCCAGAATCCATCCATCGAGGGATCAGAGTCTTTTGTGGTGTTCCTTAGTTCTCCTCAGGGTGCCGTCCTTCAGGAACCTCATGAAGCCAATGTAGTCATAACTGACACCTTCCAGGACAGTGCGTACACAAAAAAAATATTAGGACATATTATTTTACTTTAAATAAACAGAAGTAAACATTCTAAAACCAGCCTCTGATGTCATTTTCCCTCTTTTAGTTCCCAGCATGCAGTTTGAGAAGAGTACTTATGCTGTGAAGGAGAAAGACAGTGTACTCCACATCCCCGTTATCCGGACTGGTGACTTGTCCTTCAAGTCATCTGTGCGGTGTTTCACGCGAACCATGTCCGCTATGGTCATGGATGACTTTGAGGAGAGAAGAAACACAGATGAGTCACGCATCACTTTCCTGAAAGGAGAGAAGGTAAAATGTTCATCTAAAGTGTGCTTAAAATTTTGAATCCACACCTCTGAGTGTTTTTGTGTATGTGTTGACTGATTGTGTAAGTTCAATCAAAGTATGGAGGGAGTTTATGTAGCACATTGCACGTTTATGTACATCGATTACTTATAGTTTGTTTACCCTTTTTCCATGCTCTTCCTCCTAAATTACTATTTTCTCCATACTTAAAATATTTATGGCATTCACTATGGACGGCAAAGCAAGAATTTCATTGTACAGGACAGCCTGTTTCCTTACTGTGCATATGACAATGAATGCTTTGACTCTTGAACTGTTATGAGTTGAAAGTTTCTGGTTGACGATGACCTGGAGTAACACGTGACTCAACGCTGGGAGCAGGAGACTCAGTCTGTGGATTCAGTGTAGATGTGTCATTCATCCAAACTGACTGAAGGCTCTTTAAATGGTTCCGGGGGGAAAAAAAAGAAAAAAAAAAGAAGGATGAGTCAAGATGGCATAAAGGATGAGAGATTAAGAAAATGATGGAAGGATGGAGGAGAAAATGAGGACAATGAATGATGACAGAGAAGGAGGGAAAAGGGTTAAGACGGGATGATGGACTGGCTTAAGGAAGGAAGGGAGGAGGAGTAAGGACAGATGGATAAAGTAGGAAAGTTTTAATGAAGGGGCGCTAAGGGATTAGGGAGATGAACCAAGGGATGAGGTAGGGTGGTGAGGGATAAATGGACA
The DNA here is from genome assembly GCF_933228915.1 of Telmatherina bonti. Classification (NCBI taxonomy): domain Eukaryota; kingdom Metazoa; phylum Chordata; class Actinopteri; order Atheriniformes; family Telmatherinidae; genus Telmatherina; species Telmatherina bonti. Next base: position 204,269 of record NC_136611.1, on the reverse strand, counting down.
AACAATGGATGAGGAAGAATAAAAGAATAAGTGAGAGTGAATAAGGAGGAAGAGCAAACAGGCAAATGCAATCATCAGATCAGAGGTGTAAAGGGCTGTGGGTGTGGATTTGTGATGGAAGTCTTGCTTTGAACCAGCTTACCAGGTTAACTGACATTGTTTTCCAGGTGAAGAACTGCACTGTCCACATCATCGACGATTCTGTTTTTGAACCTGAGGAGGAATTTCAGGTGCATCTTGGGGTGCCCCTCGGGGACCACTGGAGTGGTGCCATGGTGGGCACAAGAGACATTGTTACCATCACCATCACCAATGATGAAGATGGTGTGTTGGCGCTCATTACCCTTATGATTCAGGACAGGGATAGTTGTTTATGGGCCATGGAGTTTCAGAGTCATTGCTTGTTTTAAATCGCATGTCTTCATTGGCATTTATTTGAGATGTTTGGTAAATCTGGTTTTAACCCCAGATGACATTAACTAGGCTGACTTGCTTTATATCCTCTTTCTCCAGCTCCCACCATCGAGTTTGAGCAGGTTTCCTACCAGGTCAGAGAACCTCCTGGTCCAGACAGCGTGGAGGTGCTCAACATCAAGGTCATCCGCCAGGGTGATCTGGATCGAACATCCAAGATCCGTTGCAGCACCCAGGATGGATCAGCCCAGTCCGGAGTTGATTACAACCCCAAGAGTCGAGTGCTCAAGTTCACACCAGGTCGGTACACTGCAAAAACTCAGCCTTAAAAAAAATTAGAAAAAAAATATACAAAAATGAGGTAAATGTTGCTTAAAATAAGATAAATGATGATGAAATGAAGATAAATGATCTGCCAACAGAACAAGACAATTTTGCTTGTCAAGACTTCCCAAAACAAGTAAAAATACTCTTAAAATAAGAGGAATTCTCTGGCATAAAAACTAAGAATTATCTTACCTTTAAAAAAAATAAGCATATCTGTCCTCAATTTAGGATTTTTAATCTGACTGAGATTTCAGTTTTTGCAGTGTAGTTAAACTTCTCCATGGAGCATTGTAGATCTGGGGCAACTTCACCGAGAGTAAATATTTCTTCTTTTTTTCTTTATTTCAAAGGAATGGATCACATCTTGTTCAAAGTGGAGATTTTGTCCAATGAGGACAGGGAGTGGCATGAATCCTTTTCATTGGTTCTTGGCCCCGATGACCCTGTGGAGGCGGTGCTAGGCGACATTACCATGGCAACAGTAACTATTCTGGACCAAGAGGCTGCAGGCAGTCTCATCCTCCCTGCTCCACCTATTGTAAGAAAATTTAACCTAAATTAATCTTAGAAACAAGATTCTTTTCTCCTGCATTTTTCACTGCAGACTCCCTTATCCTATAAAACTCCAGTAGATCTCTGGCACCCCCTAACACTTTTGTTAAGATGGTCAATTTCTCAGGAATAGTACTGTGTAGGGTAAATTGTGATACAGATCTTATCCTTTTTGTGATCTATGGAAGTTTTCCAGATTTTATATCTCATCCAGGAGGGTTGCAATTCAGCCACATGTAGTGTTTATTCAGAGACTATGAGGTAGATCCACAATGATCCATGATAACACCATTATTTAGCACATCTTCATCACCATCACTACGGGTGGCTGTAGCTCAGGAAGAAGAGCAGTTGGCTTGCAAGTGGAATGTTGGGAGTTCAATTCCAGGCTTCTCCTGGCTATGTGCCGAAGTGTCCTTGGGCAAGACACTGAAACCTAATTTGCCATCCGATGTGCCTGTCGAGTATGTATGTAAGTTGCTTTGGATAAAAGCATCTGCTAAATGACTATAGAATAGAATATGGACTACAGAGACCTCTATGTCCGCTTGAAATTCTAGAGAAGCCATAAGTCAGATATTCATATAGCTGAAATGGATGGTAATGTCCGTTCAGGAGCAGCCAAATATACACTGCTCAAAAAATAAAGGGAACACTTAAACAACACAATGTAACTGCAAGTCAACCAGACTTCTGTGAAATCAAATTGTCCACCTAGAAAGCAACACTGGTTGACAATCAATTTGTTGATTTGGTGGAAATTATAGGCAACTGGCAAGACAATAAAGGAGTGGTTCTGCAGGTGGAGACCACAGACCACTTCTCAGTTCCGATGCTTTCTGGCTGATGTTTTGGTCTGAATGCTGGTGGTGCTTTCACTCTAGTGGTAGCATGAGACGGAGTCTACAACCCACACAAGTGGCTCAGGTAGTGCAGCTCATCCAGGATGGCACATCAATGCCAGCTGTGGCAAGAAGGTTTGCTGTGTCTGTCAGCGTAGTGTCCAGAGCATGGAGGCGCTACCAGGAGACAGGCCAGTACATCAGGAGACGTGGAGGAGGCCGTGGGAGGACAACAACCCAGCAGCAGGACCGCTACCTCCTTCTTTGTGCAAGGAGGAACAGGAGGAGCACTGCCAGAGCCCTGCAGAATGAGCTCCAGCAGGACACAAATGTGCATGTGTCTGCTCCAACAAATCAAATCAAACTTTAGGTTCATAGCACTTTTTGTGCTTAAAAACAATACAAAGTACTTTACATTATAAAACAATTTACATCAAAATAGATAAAACACCAACACACATACACATCCCCTTTCACCCACCCACAACCACCCCCACCTATGCCCTATCAGCCCTATAACAGTTAAAAGAAGATGAATGTCCAGGTGCATTTGTACCAGATGTGCACCAGATAAGGAAACAATATTCTCAGGGATTCTATACACAAAGGGCTGCCCCCAACCAAGAGCACCCAGGCCATCACCATGGGGGCCACCCGGGTCCGGGCAGACAGGACCCACGCCACAACTGTAAGGGACAGCCCCCACTGCAACACCCATGCAGTCAGAGCAGGGGCAGCCCTTGATGAAGAGGACCCTAATGAGGAGAGAGCTAGAGTGATAACGAAACAAAAAATAATAAAATAATAAAATCTATACTAATATGTAAATCAATATATAAAATAAATAAATCAAATTAACTAAAAAGATGTAAATCAATGGCTGCATGGTGGCACAGTGGTTAGCACAGTGGCCTTTCTGTGTGGAGTTTGCATGTTCTCCTCGTGTATGCGTGGGTTCTCTCCGGGTACTCCGGCTTCCTCCAACCATCCAAAGACATGCATGATAGGTTAATTGGTTACTCTAAATTGCCCCTGGGAGTGAGTGTGAGCATGAGTGGTTGTTCGTCTCTCTGTGTGGCCCTGCAATGGACTGGCGAGCTGTCCAGGGTGTACCCTGCCTGTCACCCAAAGCCAGCTGGGATAGACTCCGGCTTCCCCGCGACCCTGAATTGGATTAAGCGGTTTAGAAAATGAATGAATGGGGGGGATAAAAGAGAGCGATAAAGAGAAAAGGAAAGAAGCTCAGTGTATCAGGAAATGTCCCTCAGCAGTCTAAACCTATAGCAGCATAACTAAGGGATGCTAACCATCCCTAGCTATAGGACTTATCAAAAAGATAAGTCTTCTGCCTAGTCTTAAAGGTGGGGAGGGTATCTGCTTCCCTAACACTAACTGGGAGCTTATTCCATAAGAGAGGGGTCTGACAACCAAAGGCTCTGCCTCCTGCTCGGCTCTTTGAGGACATATTTAGGACAGCCCAGTAGTAGAGAGTTACAGTAATCTAGTCTCGAAGTAACAAAAGTGTGAAGCAGTTTTTCTGTCTCACTCTGAGACAGAATGTCCCTAATTTTGGCTATATTACGTAAATGAAAGAAGGCTGTTTTAGTAACCTGCTTAATATGTGGGCCAAAGGACAGGTCAGGGTCAAATATTACTCCAAGGCTTCTCACTGTAGCACTGGAAGCTAAAGTAATGCCATCCAGGTTCATTACAAAACCGGAAAATTTAGCTCTGAGTTTTTCAGATCCAAAGAGAATTACTTCAGTCTTATCTGAGTTTAAGAGGAGAAAATTTCTAGACATCCAAGTCTTTATGTCTATGAGACAATTTTGTAGCCTATCAGGCTGATTTGTTTCATCTGGTTTAAAGGATAAGTATATTTGAGTATCATCTGCATAACAATGAAAGTTTATTCCATGCTGTCTAATAATTTTGCCTAAAGGGAGCATATATAGCGTGAAGAGTATTGGTCCAAGTACAGAACCTTGAGGAACTCCATGACTTACTGTAGTTTGTGAGGAGGACTTGTCATTTGCATGAACAAACTGAAGTCGATCAGATAAATATGATTTAAACCAGCTTAACGCTGTACCTGTAATTCCAACCACCTGTTCTAGTCTCTGTAACAGAATGTTATGAGACTAGAACCTTTATTTTTATGAGCAGTGTATATTGATCCACTTATATTACTTTTTTTTTTGCCTCATAATTTGACAACTGAAGTTGTCCAGTAAAAAAAAAAAAAAAAAAAAAAAAAATCAGGCAGATCTAAATTAACAAAAAATGGCTTAGAGTTAAATTTGTATATTCTTACTATTACTTCCCATCTTTTCAGGTGGTCTCTCTGGTGGATTATGATCATGTCCAGGAGGTGACCAAAGAGGGCAGTAAGAAAACCCCATCTCCGGGTTACCCTTTGGTATGCGTCACTCCCTGTGACCCTCATTACCCCAAGTACTCTGTGATGAAGGAGCGATGTGAGGAGGCGGGAATCAACCAGACCCAAATCCACTTCTCATGGGAGGTGGCAGCCCCGACGGACCCCAGCGGTGCCAGGTCTCCATTTGAGACAGTGACTGACACCACCCCATATACCAGTGTCACTCGTATGGTGAGTTCTCCAAAGGAAATTTAAGTCTAATTGTCATACATAGCAGTCAAATGTCAGTAAGATTAAATATGGTGGCTGATTTTCTGTCAAATTTCTTCATTCTTTAAGTTGTGGATTTTGCTGCTTATCGTCTTAAAAATGACAAATTATCAGTTTACAAACACAGACCCCACCATCCTTTTATCAATGTAAAAGCCGTTGACCAGGAGCAACAAAAATCAACACATAAGTTATTGAAGAAAGGAATTTGTCATTTTTTTCTTCCTCAGGTTCTGGATAGTATTTATTTCAGCCGACGCTTCCATGTCCGCTGCGTTGCTCAAGCCCGTGATAAAGCAGGCCATCTTGGAACTCCACTTAGGAGTAACATTATCACCATTGGCACCGATGGCTCCATCTGCCATACACCTGTTACTACGGGAACCGCCAGAGGCTTTCAGGCCCAGTCTTTCATCGCCACTCTAAAATACCTGGACGTCAAGCACAAAGAGCACCCCAACCGGTCAGTGGTTCCAGATGAATGGTAGCAAGATATCAACAAAACTTTTGAGGATTTTTTAAACCAAATATCCTCTCTTGCTTTGCCTGCCCCACTAGGATCCACATATCGGTGCAGATCCCCCATCAGGATGGTATGCTCCCCCTGGTGTCCACCATGCCGCTGCACAACCTGCACTTCTTGCTGTCAGAGTCCATCTACAGGCAACAGCATGTTTGCTCCAACTTGGTCACCCTCAAAGAACTGAAAGGAGTCTCTGGTGGGACATCACCACATATCAACTAGGGCTGTAACAAAATACTAATACAACAATTCACTAAGTAGCCATCAATACATTATTGATTGGTAAGATACCTTATCATCACAACCAAATAAAACTGAATTTCTCAGCTTGCAGCTCCATGGCAACCACCTGGAAATGAGTTAGATCATATCTACTTTCCTCTAAGAGATAGATCATAATTCCCCTTCCTCAGGTAGTATCACACATCTCAGCAAAACAAGGCAAATTAGCATGTAGAATCATCTAATATCAATCAGTGGCCACGGAACCTAATCATATTATGACAGAATCTGGAATAAAAGCATACACTGAATCTTTGTCCATTGAATTAACTTATGATTAAAAAAATGTTTTACACACTTAACATCAACAGTTATGGGAAAATTAGGGTGCATTCCCATCAGGAAAGTTTGCGAGACTCGGTCCGATTGGGGACTGGATCCAGTTGTAGGGGGGTGTATGCATGCGGGCCAAGATCGTGTTCACGTTGCCCTTTGGTCAAACCAGCCAAACCATTAGAATAATATATCGCCATTACCACCAGAGATGGTGCTGCACTAGTACTTAGCAAAAGAGAGGACAAGACTCACTTGAAAAAGAAAACTCCACCTCCACCTGCAAGTTAAACATGGAGACAAAACTATGGCTGTTTTGGGTTTTAATTGTGTCTTATCCAAGAACACTGCAGAAATACACTGCAACTAGGAAAACACTCAAAGAGCACAAACCTCCACCAAGGACTTTAAAAAGTTCCTGGATCCAAACGGTGATCCGGATCACCACCAAAATAAAATCACTTCTTTCTTTCTTTTCACATTCCCAAAAACTGAAAATTTCATAAAAATCCATCCATAACTTTTTGAGTTATCTTAAACACTAACACACAAACAGATAAACGCCGAGTAAAACATAACCTCCTTGGCAGAGGTAAAAATAGACACAGTGTGAACAACAGAAGAGGCAGAGGACCCTTAACGCCGTCACTATGAATTTACCCACAATGCAATGCTACACCAAATGCAGTGACTGTTTTATAGTCCACTTCCATTATTTGGTCCACTTGAAATGGACTGAGGCCTGCATTTGTAGGCAGACAGAGTTCGCTTTTTTAGTCTGAATCAGAATTTGTTTGGTGCATTCACATTTCCCCAACAAAAGCGGACTTTCCAAGCAAATGGACTCAGATTGGGATCAGAAAAGCTGATGCGAATGTGCTCTTAGTCTAGTAGCCACTGCACAAACAGTGGTTCTTGACTTTTTCTCCTATTATAGTCCAATTTTTCCTATGTGAAATGACAAAATGTCATTAATTTGGAAAAAACTTTTAGGACTATTTTTGCCAGGCCCAATTATTTGTACATTTATACATCCCAGATCATAAAAAAATGTTATGTTCAACTTTATTTGTTCAATTCAACTTTTTTTCTATCATGCCATTTCACAACAATGTTGTCAAGGCGTTTGGAAAACAGATGGCGTTCATCAGGACTAGAGGAGTCTCACTTAACCTGGAAAGAAAGTTTAATCGTATACAAAAAAGCCTTACGTACGGCAAGAACAGCTTATAATTCATCATTGATAGAGGAAAACAAAAACAACCCTCGGTTTCTTTTCAGCACTGTAGCCAGGCTTACTAGGAGCCGGAGCGCTGTGGAGCCATGTATTCCTTTCTCACTTAGCTGTGATGATTTCATGTATTTTTTCAGGAATAAAATTGATACTATTAGAGATCAAATCCACAATATTCTTCCTTCTACCTATAATGTTGAGCCTGTTGTGGTCTCCGAAGCATCCTTAGAACCAGGATCTGACTTGTGTCTAAATAGTTTCTGTCCTGTCCAACCCTCTGAATTAACTAAAATAATAGCTTCATCTAAACCATCCACCTGTATCTTAGACCCTCTCCCAACGAGCCTCTTTAAGGACATTTTCCCTTTAATTAATACATCACTACTAAATCTTATCAATATGTCTTTAGTGACAGGATATGTACCACAATCATTTAAAACTGCTGGAATCAAGCCTTTACTCTGGATCCAGAGGTGATAGCAAATTATAGACCTATATCTAACCTCCCGTTTATGTCCAAAATTCTGGAGAAAATAGTTTCAGCTCAGCTACATGCCCACCTGAGCAGAAATAATTTATGCGAGGAGTTTCAGTCAGGATTTAGAGCTCATCATAGCACTGCGACAGCATTGGTGAAAGTTACTAATGACCTTCTTATGGCCTCAGACAAAGGACTTGTGTCCGTACTTATCTTGCTTGATCTTAGTGCTGCATTTGATACAGTCGATCATAACATTCTGTTACAGACTAGAACAGGTGATTGGAATTACAGGTACAGCGTTAAGCTGGTTTAAATCATACTTATCTGATAGACTTCAGTTTGTTCATGCAAATGACAGGTCCTCCTCCCAAACTACAGTAAGTCATGGAGTTCCTCAAGGTTCTGTACTTGGACCAATACTCTTCACGCTATATATGCTCCCTTTAGGCAAAATTATTAGACAGCATGGAATAAACTTTCATTGTTATGCAGATGATACTCAGATATACTTATCCTTTAAACCAGATGAAACAAATCAGCCCAATAGGCTACAAAATTGTCTCATAGACATAAAGACTTGGATGTCTAGAAATTTTCTCCTCTTAAACTCAGATAAGACTGAAGTAATTCTCTTTGGATCTGAAAAACTCAGAGCTAAATTTTCCGGTTTTGTAATGAACCTGGATGGCATTACTTTAGCTTCCAGTGCTACAGTGAGAAACCTTGGAGTAATATTTGACCCTGACCTGTCCTTTGGTCCACATATTAAGCAGGTTACTAAAACAGCCTTCTTTCATTTACGTAATATAGCCAAAATTAGGGACATTCTGTCTCAGAGTGATGCAGAAAAACTGGTTCACGCTTTTGTTACTTCGAGACTAGATTACTGTAACTCTCTACTACTGGACTGTCCTAAATATGCCCTGAAAAGCCTTCAGCTGATCCAGAATTCTGCAGCCAGAGTCCTGACCAGAACCAGCATGAGAGATCATATTTCTCCAGTTTTAGCCTCTCTTCATTGGCTGCCTGTTGAATCTAGAATAGAATTTAAAATCCTTCTCCTTACATATAAAGCCCTCCACAACCAGGCACCACTATATATCAAAGACCTCATAGTTCCTTATATACCAAGCAGAGTACCCCCCCCTCCCCCCACAACAGTGTTGCATCATTAACATGTATGTCTCCTGTCTCAGCAGGTCTCCCTGGCCGGGAGTAGCAGTTCCTGTTGTCTGTTGTCTTTCTGTCCTCTTCCTCCCACACAGCAGAGGCAGATGGCTGCCTGTCCTGAGCCGGGTTCTGCCGGAGGTTTCCTTCCTGTTAAAAGGGAGTTTTTTCCCTTCCCACTGTCGCCAGTGTGCTTGCTCAGGATGGGAGATTGAGTTGGACTCAACTCAATCTGTTGGTTTCCTTATATAGGCTGTTATGAATTGGCCTTCATTATGTTTTCCCCTCTGTCTGTAAAGCGTCTTGAGATGGCATTGCCGTGATTTGACACAATTTAAATAAAGTTGAATTAAATTTCATTGAATTGTCACAGGGCACTTTACATACACGAATCAACATACACATAATTTCAAGCCAATTCATACATTTCCTATAATAGAAACCAGCTGATTGCATCGAGTCATGACTTGGATCCAATCCCCCATCCTGAGCTGCACGAGGCAACAGTGGGAAGGAAAAAACTCCCCTTTAACAGGAAGAAAACCTCCGGCAGAACCCGGCTCAGGGAGGGCAGCCATCTGCCTCGACTGGTTGGGGGGGAGAGGACAGGAAAGACAGATCAACATGTACAACTGCACTTATTCAGGAAGACCTGCAGAAAAAAGGAGAAATAAGTTAGAGACGGCCATATTGGCATATATTTATACATTAATATATTAGAGAAATAGAGCGAGGTACTTCTCAGTGCATCAGGTAACATCCCCATTGCTACATAAGTAATGGATGGCTAGACTACCCATAACTATAAGAGCAATGAGCAGAGCCTGGACAGTTGGGTCCCGTACATGCAGACTCCAACTCAGGAGATGCTCATATCCTAACTATAAGAATCATGGAAAAGGAAGGTTTTCAGCTCCATCTTAAAAGTGTGGAGGGAGTCTGCCTCCCGAACCCATGGTGGGAGCTGGTTCCATAAGAGAGGAGCCTGATAGCTAAAGGCCCTTCCTCCCATAGTACTCTTTGAGACTCTGGGAACCACCAGTAAACCTGCAGTCTGAGAGTGAAGATACCATAAATTGTGAAGGCAGAGCTATAGCACCACAGAGAGGAAAAGGGTGGGTCATTCAGGTTGTATTTGTGCGCAATTTCCAGGCTCCTCCTTCTGAAGTTTTGCTGTAATAATTCAAGTGAGTTTATCTTTTTCTAGTAAATACAATATTGTTCCACAGAGTCCGGATTCCTCGATGATGTATCTTATGACAGCATCTCTCTGGGACCGGGTTATGACCGCCCATACCAGTTTAACCCCAATGTTCGTGAAGCCAAAACCATACAGTTCTACAAGCATCTGAATCTCAAAAGCTGCATCTGGACCTTTGACGCCTACTACGACATGACGGAGCTAATTGACGTCTGCGGAGGCACTGTCACAGCCGACTTTCAGGTGTTTATTACCATTGAAAGCCCCTTCTTTCACATATTTAATAAAACTTTACATTATTTCAAGACATTCCTATTGGTTTAGCAGATAAAAAGAGCTTAAAGCTACAGTTATTGAATAAGCTGACTGACATGGTTTCATCAGCAGCTTTACATTGGGTTTAGAATCACATGTCAAGTTTGATCTGTTATTTAAAGTCCCAACTTTCAGCAGTTTCCTAGGTAGTGCTGACAGAAGAATAACAAAATCTGGATGTAATGTGACTGATAGAGGCATCAGTAGCTGAAAATGTTGAATGTATTTTTTATCCATGTCCAATGATCACGATGGCTACAGGTCTCAGTGTTTGCTAATATTCCCAAGAAAACCTCTAATTGGTCAAAACATTGAATCTTGCTCTGGTGTTTCTAGGTTCGAGACTCGGCTCAGTCCTTCCTGACTGTACAGGTTCCTCTGTACGTGTCCTACATCTACGTGACGGCCCCGAGAGGCTGGGCCTCTCTGGAGCATCACACTGAGATGGAATTTTCCTTCTTCTATGACACAATGCTGTGGAGGACAGGTCAGATGCTCATTAACATAAATGACAGGATTATCTTACATTGGCTTACAGGAATACATGTATGATTCTTTCTTCATGGAATGACTCAATCATGTGGGGTACTCTGTTTAGTCACCCTGTCACCCTGTATGAACTAGGATTTTCTACCAAAATAAGTGAATGCAGAAGAGGTTTGTCCCTCTTTCAAAACTTCATTAAGTCTTAGCATGTTAGATTCAATTTAAGAATATTTCCAAGTGTTGGAAACATTCTTAGAAGATCTTCTTCTGTACTGACATAAAGTGTCACAGTTACAGCAGATCCATTATTTCAATCTCCCGTTCCATCTCATCATGATGAGAATCTCCCGTTTCACCTCATCATCATGAGAATCTCCCGTTTCACCTCATCATGATGAGAATCTCCCGTTCCACCTCATCACCATGAGAATCTCCCGTTCCACCTCATCACCATGAGAATCTCCTGTTCCACCTCATCACCATGAGAATCTCTTGTTCCACCTCATCACCATGAGAATCTCTTGTTCCACCTCATCACCATGAGAATCTCTTGTTCCACCTCATCATCATGTGAATCTCCCGTTCCACCTCATCACCATGAGAATCTCCCGTTCCACCTCATCACCATGAGAATCTCTTGTTCCACCTCATCACCATGAGAATCTCCCGTTCCACCTCATCACCATGAGAATCTCCCGTTTCACCTCATCACCATGAGAATCTCCCGTTCCACCTCATCATGATGAGAATCTCCCGTTCCACCTCATCACCATGAGAATCTCCCGTTCCACCTCATCACCATGAGAATCTCCCGTTTCACCTCATCACCATGAGAATCTCCCGTTCCACCTCATCATGATGAGAATCTCCCGTTCCACCTCATCACCATGAGAATCTCCCGTTCCACCTCATAAAGATGAGAATCTCCCATTCCACCTCATCACCATGAGAATCTCCTGTTCCACATCATCACCATGAGAATCTCCCGTTCCACCTCATCATGATGAGAATCTCCCGTTCCACCTCATCACCATGGGAATCTCCAGTTCCACCTCATCATGATGAGAATCTCCCGTTCCACCTCATCATGATGAGAATCTCCTGTTCCACCTCATCATGATGAGAATCTCCCGTTCCACCTCATCACCATGAGAATCTCCCGTTCCACCTCATCATGATGAGAATCTCCCGTTCCACCTCATCAAGATGAGAATCTCTCGTTCCACCTCATCACCATGAGAATCTCCCGTTCCACCTCATCACCATGAGAATCTGCTGTTCCACCTCATCATGATGAGAATCTCCCGTTCCACCTGATCACCATGAGAATCTCCCGTTAAACCTCATCATGATGAGAATCTCCCGTTCCACCTCATCATCATGAGAATCTCCTGTTCCACCACATCACCATGAGAATCTCCCGTTCCACCTCATCATGATGAGAATCTCCCGTTCCACCTCATCACCATGAGAATCTCCCGTTCCACCTCATCATGATGAGAATCTCCTGTTCCACCACATCACCATGAGAATCTCCCGTTCCACCTCATCATGATGAGAATCTCCCGTTCCACCTCATCACCATGAGAATCTCCCGTTCCACCTCATCACCATGAGAATCTCCCGTTCCACCACTTCACCATGAGAATCTCCCGTTCCACCACATCATTATGAGAATCTCCCATTCCACCACATCATGATGAGAATCTCCCGTTCCACCTCACCACCATGAGAATCTCCCGTTCCACCTCATCATCATGAGAATCTCCCGTTCCACCTCATCACCATGAGAATCTCCCGTTCCACCGCATCACCATGAGAATCTCCCTTTCCACCACATCATGATGAGAATCTCCCGTTCCACCTCATCACCATGAGAATCTCCCGTTCCACCTCATCATGATGAGAATCTCCCGTTCCACCTCATCACCATGAGAATCTCCCGTTCCACCTCATCATGATGAGAATCTCCCGTTCCACCTCATCACCATGAGAATCTCCCGTTCCACCTCATCATGATGAGAATCTCCCGTTCCACCTCATCAAGATGAGAATCTCTCGTTCCACCTCATCACCATGAGAATCTCCCGTTCCACCTCATCACCATGAGAATCTGCTGTTCCACCTCATCATGATGAGAATCTCCCGTTCCACCTCATCACCATGAGAATCTCCCGTTAAACCTCATCATGATGAGAATCTCCCGTTCCACCTCATCATCATGAGAATCTCCTGTTCCACCACATCACCATGAGAATCTCCCGTTCCACCTCATCATGATGAGAATCTCCAGTTCCACCTCATCACCATGAGAATCTCCCGTTCCACCTCATCATGATGAGAATCTCCCGTTCCACCTCATCAAGATGAGAATCTCTCGTTCCACCTCATCACCATGAGAATCTCCCGTTCCACCTCATCACCATGAGAATCTCCCGTTCCACCTCATCATGATGAGAATCTCCCGTTCCACCACATCACCATGAGAATCTCCCGTTCCACCTCATCATGATGAGAATCTCCTGTTCCACCACATCACCATGAGAATCTCCCGTTCCACCTCATCATGATGAGAATCTCCCGTTCCACCTTATCACCATGAGAATCTCCCGTTCCACCTCATCATGATGAGAATCTCCCGTTCCACCTCATCAAGATGAGAATCTCTCGTTCCACCTCATCACCATGAGAATCTCCCGTTCCACCTCATCACCATGAGAATCTCCCGTTCCACCTCATCATGATGAGAATCTCCCGTTCCACCACTTCACCATGAGAATCTCCCGTTCCACCACATCATTATGAGAATCTCCTGTTCCACCACATCATGATGAGAATCTCCCGTTCCACCTCATCACCATGAGAATCTCCTGTTCCACCACATCATGATGAGAATCTCCCGTTCCACCGCATCACCATGAGAATCTCCCGTTCCACCACATCATGAGAATCTCCCGTTCCACCTCATCACCATGAGAATCTCCCGTTCCACCTCATCATTATGAGAATCTCCTGTTCCACCACATCATGATGAGAATCTCCCGTTCCACCTCATCATGATAAGAATCTCCCGTTACACCTCATCACCATGAGAATCTCCTGTTTCACCTCATCATGATGAGAATCTCCCGTTCCACCTCATCACCATGAGAATCTCCTGTTCCACCTCATCACCATGAGAATCTCCCGTTCCACCTCATCACCATGAGAATCTCCCGTTCCACCTCATCACCAAGAGAATCTCCCGTTTCACCTCATCACCATGAGAATCTCCCGTTCCACCTCATCATGATGAGAATCTCCCGTTCCACCTCATCACCATGAGAATCTCCCGTTCCACCACTTCACCATGAGAATCTCCCGTTCCACCACATCATTATGAGAATCTCCCATTCCACCACATCATGATGAGAATCTCCCGTTCCACCTCATCACCATGAGAATCTCCCGTTCCACCTCATCATCATGAGAATCTCCCGTTCCACCTCATCATGATGAGAATCTCCCGTTCCACCGCATCACCATGAGAATCTCCCTTTCCACCACATCATGATGAGAATCTCCCGTTCCACCTCATCACCATGAGAATCTCCCGTTCCACCTCATCATGATGAGAATCTCCCGTTCCACCTCATCACCATGAGAATCTCCCGTTCCACCTCATCATGATGAGAATCTCCCGTTCCACCTCATCACCATGAGAATCTCCCGTTCCACCTCATCACCATGAGAATCTCCCGTTCCACCTCATCACCATGAGAATCTCCCGTTCCACCTCATAACCATGAGAATGTCCCCTTCCACCTCATCACCATGAGAATCTCCCGTTCCACTTCATCACCATGAGAATCTCCCGTTCCACTTCATCACCATGAGAATTTCCCGTTCCACCACTTCACCATGAGAATCTCCCCTTCCACCACTTCACCATGAGAATCTCCCTTTCCACCTCATCACCATGAGAATCTCCCGTTCCACCACTTCACCATGAGAATCTCCCGTTCCACCTCATCACCATGAGAATCTCCCGTTCCACCTCATCATCATGAGAATCTTCTATCAGAAGATGATTCACTGTGCTCTTAAAGGGATGACCATGGTCAGCAGATATACTCAGATAGGCTCTGGTGGTTAAACAAATCCATGTTGGCGCCAAGGGGTCCGATATGAGATCAGAACCCCCACCCTCCCACCACCCACACACACACACACACACACACACACACCTCTCCTCCTCATCCTCTCATGATGTTTCCAGCAGATTGTAAACTTACCATGTAAAAAATGAAAAGCTGAAATGGAGACTCATCAGAACAGTTTTTTCATCTTTACTTGACCAGTTTTGGTCATAACTGCATGGAAGGAGGACCTAATTGTAGATTGAATAGAATACTGAAGAGTTCTTTTACCAAAGGGAAAGTCTGAACAAGGAAGTTCTCAGAACGCACAAGTTCAAGTCAGGCAACATGATTTGAAGAAATTTCTTTTTATTTATGTGATATTTGTTTTTTAATTTTTGTTTAATTTTATATTTAACCTTGACTGTATTTTTCACTTTTATTCTATTTAATGATTTAATGTCAGTTATAAAACAGGCACTTGGAGAGCTTGAACCCGGTAGGGATTCAGAGTACGGCATTAGACTGGTTCAGGTCATACTTGGTGGATAGAATCATGTGTGTGAGCATCGGTGGCTTTGAATTTGTAACTGCTCCGGTGTCTTACGGGGTTCCACAAGGATCAGTTTTAGGGCCTCTCCTGTTTTCACTGTATTTGCTGCCATTAGGGTCCATCTAATGGTAGGTAAAGAGATGCCATGCAATGACATGGCATCTCTTTCCACCTATATGCTGATGACAGCCAGATATATCTACCCCCAAAAAAGAAAGATGCCTACTTTCTCACACTGCTATTTACATGCCTCCATGACATCAAGGAGTAGATGGCCTTAAATTTTAATGAGAAAAAGACATAGGTTGTAGTGTTTGGGCCAAATGGCTTCTGTGGCCCCTCCCCAGTTGATATGGTTCCCTTGTCCAGCTTCTTAAAACGTGCTGTAACAAACCTTGGTTTTAAATTGGACAGTAATTTTAAACTGCATGGGCAATTTAAATTAGTGTTAAAGTCAAGCTTTTTTAACCTTCATCAACTCACAAAAAAAAGTCATTCATAACCACCCCACAATTTGAGACAGTAGTTCATGCCTTTATCACTTCAAAGCTGGAAGTTTATCTGAGGGTTCACCAGTCGTCTCTCTTGTCTCCAACTGGTCCAAAATGCCGCCGCTCGTCTCTTGGTTGGAGCACGTAAAAGGGAACTGATTACACCAACTTTAGCATCACTTCACTGGCTCCCTGTATATTTTAGAGTTCATTTTAAAGTTCTTTTACTTGTTTTTAAGTCCATACATGGCCTGGCCCTTCTGTACCTCTGTGAGCTGCTTACCCCATACTTACCAGCCCGGTGCCTCAGATCTGCTGATCAGCTCCTTCTAGAAGTCCCGAGGTCCGAGTGGACAGAGCATTTGCAGTTTCTGCTCCAAAACTGTGGAATTCTCTGCTGCTACAAATTAGAGAAGTCACATTGCTGCCAACTTTTAAAACACGTCTAAAGACCTATTTTTTGATCTTGCATTTTATCCAGTTTGAGATTCTGCTTTTTATTCTCTCTGTACTGCTTCATTGTTTTTTGTTTTAATGTTATAATGTCTTTTACTTTTGATTGTGTTTATTGTTTTATCTTTTATTCCTTTAAAGGGGTGCTATTATGGTATTTTGAGTGTTCTGAGCTTTCTACAGTGTTACAGTGTTGAATCCTCATCAGACATGTGAACAACACTGTTTTTTTATCACCTAAACGCATGTTTGAGTTTGAGTTCCAGCATGCTCACCATTCGGTTTCCATGGCGATGAAAAACGCGTCGTTTTAGAGAGTTTTTTCTACTTGGAAATCCTTGTGATGTCCTGGGGCACAAGGTTCGGTGATTGGTTACCTTCTACTCGTTAACAAGAAATAAAAATAGATTAGCCTGAAATGCACATAATAGTTCCACTTTAACTTCTATTGTTATAGTCTCACTGCATGTCTTTAATGTTCAGCACTTTGTTGCACCTGGTGTTTTGTGAAAGTGCATTATAAATAAAGTTGAGTTGATATGTAGGATGTGGTATGTAACATAAACATTTAAGAACCCCTGGTCTTCTCGAATATCTACAGAGTCGTAATTCTAAACAGAATTGCACTTTTCCTCAATTTATGTCTTGAGGTGTTTGGTGTCTGCAGGCATTCAGACTGACAGCGTCCTCTCTGCCAGGCTCCAGATCATCAGGATCTTCATTAGAGAGGATGGACGGTTGGTGATTGAGTTTAAAACTCATGCAAAGTTCAGAGGTTAGTTTTACTCCGATACAATCAGTGTTGTGTGAGAAGAACTCTTTATAAATCCCAGCTGATGGACTTTTAGATAAAGAGTAGTAAATATAAGAAGCACCACTCTCCAACATTTGTCTTTTCCATCAAACAAAATACATTTCTCTGCATGTTTATCCTTCCAGGACAGTTTGTCCTGGAGCATCACACTCTACCTGGCCACATGTCACGCCTGATGGCTCCTGACCACCTGGGTGGCATTGAGTTTGATATGCTGCTTCTGTGGAGTGCTCAGACCTTTGACTCCCCATACCAGCTGTGGAGGGCTACAAGCTCCTACAGCAGGTAAGAGAATCAAAAACAAGAAACCTAAAACATTTGTGGTTGTAGCTTTCAGCCCTGTAATTCCACACAGCTCAAAAAATAAAGCGAACACCTAAACAACACGATGTAACTCCAAGTCAACCAGACTTCTGTGAAATGGAACTGTCCACTTAGGAAGCAACACTGATTGACAATCAGTTCCACCTGCTGTTGTGCAGATGGAACAGACAACAGGTGGAAATTACAGGCAACTGGCAAGACACACCCAATAAAGGAGTGGTTCTGCAGGTGGAGACCACAGACCACTTCTCAGTTCCGATGCTTTCTGCCTGATGTTTTGGTCTGAATGCTGGCGGTGCTTTCACTCTAGTGGTAGCATGAGACGGAGTCTACAACCCACACAAGTGGCTCAGATAGTGCAGCTCATCCAGGATGGCACATCAATGCCAGCTGTGGCAAGAAGGTTTGCTGTGTCTGTCAGCGTGGTGTCCAGAGCATGGAGGCGCTACCAGGAGACAGGCCAGTACATCAGGAGACGTGGAGGAGGCCGTGGGAGGGCAACAACCCAGCAGCAGGACCGCTACCTCCTTCTTTGTGCAAGGAGGAACAGGAGGAGCACTGCCAGAGCCCTGCAGAATGAGCTCCAGCAGGACACATATGTGGATGTGTCTGCTCCAACAGTCAGAAACAGACTCCATGAGGGTGGTATGAGGGCCCGACGTCCACAGGTGGGGGTTGTGCTTCCAGCCCAACACCGTGCAGGACGTTTGGCGTTTGCCAGAGAACACCAAGATTGGCAAATTCTCCACTGGCGCCCTGAGCTCTTCACAGATGGAAGCAGGTTCACACTGAGCACATGTGACAGACGTGACAGAGTCTGGAGACGCCGTGGAGAACGTTCTGCTGCCTGCAACATCCTCCAGCAGGACCGGTTTGGCAGTGGGTCAGTAATGGTGTGGGGGGGCATTTCTTTGGAGGGCAGAACAGCCCTCCATGTGCTCGCCAGAGGTAGCCTGACTGCCATTAGGTACCGAGATGAGATCCTCAGACCCCTTGTGGGACAATATGAAAGGAAAATGAAAATGAAAAATACTTTATTAATCCCCAAAGGGAAATATTGTAGTATATAATAATAATAACTAGAGGAGGTCTTGTTCCGGAGGCTGATGGCTGCTGGCAGGAATGATCTTCTGTATCTTTCAGTCTTACATCGGACCTGAAGAAGCCTCTCACTGAACACACTTTGTTGTTTCATCACTGTGTTGTGGAGAGGGTGTGAAGAATCCTCCATCATCTTCATCAGCTTGTGCAGCATTCTTCTTTGGACAATCAGCTCCAGCGGCTCCAGAGTTACTCCAAGCACAGAAGCAGCTTTCTGGATCAGTTTGTTGATTCTCTTCAAGTCTCTGGTTCTGATGCTACTACCCCAGCAGATGCTGCAAAGCTGACTGCACTCTCCACAACAGACTTATAGAAGATAGGTATATAGATATATGATGGCATCTTCAACCCCAAGTCCATTGCGATATGCAAACTGGAATGGGTCCTGAAAGGTGTTTACTTGCTTGTTGAGGTGAGCCAGTAAGAGTCTCTCCAGGACTTTCATGATGTGAGATGTCAGGGCAACTGGTCTGTAGTCACTTGGTTCAGCTGGTTGTGTTTTTTTAGGCACTGGAACAAGGCAGGAGGTTTTCCACAGCACTGGGACTCTATTTTGTCTCAGACTGGTGTTGAAAAGGTGCTGCAGAATCGGACATAGTTGTTTTGAGCAGGTCTTGAGAACTCTGGGACTGACACCATCTGGACCTGCAGCCTTGTTCTGGTTCAGTTTCTCAAGTTGCTTCATAACCTGATTGCAGGAGACAAACAAGGTGGAGATCTCAGGATGTCCTGATGTGGAGGGAGATGAAGCTGTGTTCTGGTCCATGACTGAGCTGCAGGGTGACAGATTGGAGGCGTGACAGGAAAGCAGTGGGCTTATGGAGGGTGTGTGGTCTGTTGGCTGGAGGTAGGGGGTGAACTGAACCTGTTGAAGAATATGTTCAGCTCATTAGCTCTGTCCAGACCTCCATCAGGCTGGTCCCCCTTTAACTTGAAGCCGGTGATCTTCTTCATTCCAGACCACACATCCCTCAGGTTATTCTGCTGGAGCTGACTTTCTAACTTCTTCCTGTAGTCCTCCTTGCACTTCTTAGTTTGTGTTTTAAGTTGTTTTTGTGTTGCCCTCAATAACTCCCTGTCTCCATCCCTGAAGGCTTTCTTTTTGATGTTCAGCAGCTTTTTCAGGTCACTGGTGATCCAGGGTTTGTTATTGGGGAAGCACCTCACTGTTCTTGTTGGGACGATGCTGTCCACACAGAAGTTGATGTAATCTGTCACACACTCAGTCATGGCGTTGATGTCGTCTCCATGAGGTTCACAGAGGACGTTCCAGTCTGTAGCCTCAAAGCCTCCTCTAAGAGCATCTTCAGCTTCAGCAGACCAGATTTTGATAGTCTTTGTGATGACTGGTTGCTGCTGAACGATGGGCTTGTAGGTGGAGGTGAGAAGAACCAGATTATGGTCAGATCTTCCTAAAGGAGGCAGGGCAGAACAACTGGATCCATTATTCATATTTGCATAAAATAAGTCCAAGATCTTATTTTCTCTGGTGGAGCAGCTGACAAACTGCTGGAATGTTGGGAGAGTTGCAGAGAGGGAGACGTTGTTGAAGTCTCCGGAGAACGCCATGAATGAGTTTGGATGCTGTGTTTGTAGCCGAGCAACGACGGAGCTGATGACATCACAGGCTGTGTCTGGTGCGGTACCAGGTATTATATAAACCACTACCAGAATAACACAGGTAAACTCTCTGGGTAAATAATATGGACGGAAGCTCACAGCTAACAGTTCCATGTCCCTTGTGCATATCTTCTCCTTGACAGTAACATGTCCAGGATGACACCAACGCTGGTTAACCAGCACTGCAATTCCACCACCCTTTAGCTTTCCGCTGTGTTGTCTACTGCGGTCTGCACGGACCGTTTTAAAGCCCGGTACAGACACATTACAGTCAGGGATGTGTTCATGCAGCCATGTCTCGGTGAAGTACATAATACTGCACTCTCTGTATTCTTTCTGACACCTTGTTAGCATCTCGAGTTCATCCGTTTTGTTAGCTAGCAATCTCACATTACCCATGACGACAGTCGGGAGAAATGATTTAAATCTCCATCGCTTTTTCCTCTGTCTGACTCCCGCTCTGCATCCTCTTCTCTTTCTTTTCAACTCCATCGGGATTTGATGTGTTGTTTCGCTGATAATCCTGATTTATGAGAGTTTAATCAGTTGATCCTGATTGTAAACAAGTCTTTCGTTGCCATGGAGACTCATAACAAGTCTTGAAAGAGACAAAAGTATGCAGAAAAATCTTCCTTGAAGCACACCCTCCAAACCAGCATGAAATCCTCAGAAAAAAATACCTAATTTGAGGTTCTATGTGAGAGTTTCTACTTTTAAAAAAATCCAAATAGCAAGTCAGAGCTACTCCAATTTGCTGCCAACAGACAGTGGAATCTATATGCTGGTGTATGCTGGTGCGGTTGGCCCTGGGTTCCTCCTAATGCAAGACAATGCCAGACCTCATGTGTCTGGAGTGTGTCAGCAGTTCCTGCAACACCAAGGCATTGATGTTATGGACTGGCCTGCCCGTTCCCCAGACCTGAATCCAGCTGAGCACATCTGGGACATCATGTCTCGCTCCATCCACCAACGCCAAGTTGCACCACAGACTGTCCAGGAGTTGGCGGATGCTTTAGTCCAGGTCTGGGAGGAGATCCCTCAGGAGAACATCCACCGCCTCATCAGGAGCATGCCCAGGCATTGTAGGGAGGTCATACAGGCACGCGGAGGCCACACACACTACTGAGCCTCATTCTGACTTGTTTAAAGGACATTACATCAAAGTTGGATCAGCCTGTAGTCTGTTTTTCCACTTTCATTTGGAGTAGAACTCCAAATCCAGACCTCCATGGGTTGATATGTTTGATTTTCATTGATAATTTTTTTATTTTGTTGTCAGAACATTCAGCTATGGAAAGAACAAAGTATTTAATAAAATATTTCATTCATTCAGATCTACAACGTGGTACTTTAATGTTCCCTTTATTTCTTTTAGCAGTGTACATTGTGTCATTGTGTGTACATTTGGGTTTTGTATTTTCTTGAAAAGAAAGGACTATTCTGGAGAATACACCGTCTTCTTGATCCCCTGTACCGTGCAGCCCACTCAACCCTGGGTCGACCCCAGTGACAAACCTCTGTCCTGTACGGCTCACGCTCCAGAGAAGTATGACTTGCATTCATAGTTTAGACATAACTTGAGTGGATTGTAGTAGCAGACATTTCAGTTCAGAACCATGTTGTCGCCTTTCAACAGGTTTCTGGTGCCAATCGCCTTTCAGCAGACCAACAGGCCTGTTCCGGTGGTTTACTCTCTCAACACAGAGTTCCAGCTGTGCAACAATGAGATGGTGTTTCTGATGGACCCATCTGCCGCTGACATCTCCATGGCTGAGATGGACTACAAAGGAGCATTCTCCATGGGTAGGAAAATGCATTGAAAAAATGAGGACAATGGTGTAGAACTAGAAAATATTTGTCAGTCCGTCCCTTTGACACCCCTGCAGGTCAGACTTTATATGGCAAAGTGTTGTGGAACCCGGAGCAAAACCTGAACGCAGCCTACAGACTGCAACTGGAGAAGGTTTACCTGTGCACTGGAAGAGATGGCTACGTGCCCTTCTTTGATCCCACAGGGACTTTGTACAATGAGGGGCCACAGTATGGCTGCATTCAACCCAACAAACACCTCCAACATCGCTTCCTGCTGCTGGTATGTTTATAGATATATGTAATGTATCTAACTTGGATCTGCTTTAATGTTTGCAAAACCCAAACACATAGCACACCCAGGGCTGAAACAGTTATTCACATAGCTCAATGAGAAAATGAGGCAGATTATCCTTTTTTTCCTCAGTGTTTTCACACTAATAGTTGTCAGTCGCACAAAATGGTTAGATGCTATGTTGTTTGGGCAAGTGTTATTTCATGATAGAAATCAGAGAACAATCAGGAAAAAGGTGAAAAATATTTTACAAAACTTAATACTACACTATATTCCAGTTGTAAAAGTTATTTAGTTTTCTGCATTAAGACAACAGTGCTGCAGCCAGTTAGATATCCAGTCCTCACAGCAGGAAAACACAAGCTAATGTTTAAAGTTATTATTTTAATGTAATTAGGCGTACTTGAGACATTTTTTTTTTTATAACTCTTGTGTATGTACTGTCCATACCAGCTCAGCTAGTCAGGTCTTTTACACAGAATCACTGATTTCAAAATGGTTTACTTGTCATTGCATCTGTCTTGCAGCTACAGTTGAGTGATAAAGTAGATGATGCTGTTAAACTCATTTTCGTAGCCTCTGTCTTCAATGCAGCTGGGAGAAATCCTCATTTTTCTGATTTCCATTTGCTATGGTTCTGATTATTGTCTACCTGTGTTTCATCTGCAGGATCGTAAACAGCCAGATATTTGTGACAGGTTTTTCCATGATGTTCCCTTTGAAGCTGATTTTGCCTCAGACATCCCAGAGCTGCAGTCCATGACGACCATGCCAGGTGTGGATGGCTTCACAATGAAGGTCGATGCGCTCTACAAGGTCTGTGGAATCACAAAATACCTCAGTTACTGTTTTGGACTTTAACATTTAAGACGCCAATAAATCTCCAGCGCCCAGAACACTATCGCTGATGTCATCACTTTTTCGGGAAACAGTCGTGTATAACTCTAGACATATGACCTTTTAGATGTTCAATAGACCTTTTCTGGACATTTATATCTCATTCAGGAGGTTTACAATTCAGACACAACATGTAGTGTTTATTCAGACTCTAGATGGTAAATCCACAATGATCCATGATAATGCCATTATCTATCACATCTTCATTACCATCACTACGATATACGGTATATATATATATATATATATATATATATATATATATAGGTTTGGAATTTTAAGGGTTAATCACATAAAATGTTTAATTGGGCCATAATAATTAGTTTTTAGTAGCTCATTTAGCTACAACTAATATTTTCTTTCTAATTTTTCTTTCTGGTATTGACAGGTGGAGGCAGGGCATCAGTGGTACCTGCAGGTAATCTATGTGATCAGCCCAGAATCGCGCTCCAACCCCAGGGTCCAGCGCTCAGTGGTCTATCAGCTGAGCCGCTCCAAACGCGACCTTGTGGATCACAGTGGTCAGCTGACACTTGATGAGTCGCTCATCTACGACAATGAGGATGATCAGGTGAAGAATGGCACCAACATGAAACCGCTTCGCCTTGAAGTCAGCCCCTCTGCCACATTTAATGCCCACGTGGGCAGTTCTGTCGGCGGCGGAGTGGGTGCCATCATGCTGTTGGTCTTGGTCCTGCTGGTCTCTTGTTTCCTGTTCCGTCGCTGCCAGCGTGCCTTCACGACAAAGAGCAAGAGCTCTGTGAAAAGCTATGAGTATCCGCTCAACACCAAGGTGGAGGTGTGCATGGACAAGTGTGTGGAGAAGAATTTCGGCACTGGGCACTGCACAGTAAGAAACATCAACATCAACCGCAACCATGAGCCCACCAACAAGACCAAAGTAAAGCAAGTCAACCTGGAGGTGAAACTCCAGAACAACCTCAACGATGGCACCGAGGTCTGAAACCCTGAAAATGAGGAAGTTTAATAAGATAAACAGGTATTTTTCTAAAACAAAGTTTGTTCTTAATGTTAGAAAATGTATTCTTATAACACATTAACAAGATAAAAAGGGAAGTGGACAACCTCAGGAACAACTGGGTTTAACAACCAAATCATCTGCATTTAACCGTCCCAACACCAATTTCAGTTTTACTTGACATTCTTGGAACTTTTAGCACCAAAAATGATTAAAGTTAGCTCAGACAGTGGTGATTGTTGGAACAAAACATACTTTTCTCTGCTGTATCAGGTCATTTCACTGCTTTAAATGTTAATACTGTGTGGAGTGGTAGCTCATGTTGAGGTGTTTTCTGCAATACCACTTCAGAATTAAAGCAGGAAGAACTTCTAGCCACTTCTGCATCAGCTACTGCTGCTTCTAACTCTTGTTGAAAGTATTAAGCACTAACAGTGTGCTGAGTGTAAATAACAAAAATGAACGATACATCAAGTGCAATTATGCCACAAATCAGTAGTCCCTCCACTATGATCTGGAGCTCCATTGGTTTTTTTTTTATGTATTTAAGACATTTTTACTCATGTTGAACAGAGGTCAGTTTTTTTTTTGCTCTATTCTGAAAGTTGCCAATATTGAGTGCCATGCAGTGTTTTTATTTTTCATGCAATTCAAAGCAATTCATCCAAAGTAACTGTTATAGTGTGGAAGGGTTCATAGTGTAAATCTCCATGCAGTTGAAAAACATGAGACACAAAAGGTCCCATCCCCTTGGCTCATTTTTGACCTTATTATATTTCTAATGAAAACAGAAATTATGTATTTTACGTCTGCCTGCCTTTGTTCTGTCCAAACAAATGCAGTCTCCTCATTTCACATCTTACATTGTTTTGGGTTCATCTATGCATAATGTTGCCTTCTTATAACGTATTATATTACAAGACAGCTACTGATGATAACACAGTCACTGTATTTTTATGTCCAACACTGGCTGGAGAGTAGTGCAAAAGTAAAAACTTTGTACTCATATGAGATGTTGATGTGTATCTTTTCTAATCCCACCTTCTATTCTTCTCCACTGTGTGCCTATTAAACAAGACAATGATGTATTGTGGGATATATAATTATATTTTTGGTGCTATAACGAGGCAAAAAAAAAAAAACTTAACTAGAAACAATGCTATTAGTGTAATGCCTGTATTTGGTGCCTCTGTTTTAAGTAATAAAAACAAATGTGAAAAAGGAAATACATCATCTTTGTTGCGTTTTTATTCTTCCATTTAGGCTTCACTTTTTACCACTGGAGATTGCTGCTTGGTGCCAGCTAGCTTGTTCAGCTAGTTTTGTAAGTTTTTCATGGTGTCTAATGATATTGTGTCAGATTAAGCAGAAAATAGGGTAATCAAGTCATTAGTGTGTCTGGCACAATTTGTGACTGTCTTTCTTCCTAACCCTAGAGCTCACAATATGTGCCTATCTAGTAACCAGTATCACAGCTGCAATGGCTTCAAAGTTATTTTTGTTTGTGATATCTAAAATGTTTAAGTTGTTCCTGAATGCATCACCTGACCGTAAAATGGGAGTGACCAGCTGTCTTCAGGTAAAATATTCTCATAGTTTCTAAGGAAGCTGAAGGTGTTGGTGAACACATTCTGGTTGATACGAGTATTGGTCAAGCCTTTTTCTCAGGATCTTAACAATTTATTTAAAGGCAAAATTGTTACAAATGAGTTTGTACAAAAAAGTCGCTCAAACTTCGTTCACATTGTGGGTTAACTTTTTTGTATGTGAGTAGGTAGAATGGACTTACTAAATAATATAACTTTTGAATATTAAAAAATGCAGTAAAATTGACATGAGCTCTTCTCTGTGCCCCTCCCGTCCCTGCTCTCTGATTAGCCCCACCTGTGTTTCGTTACCTGCCAGCTGCACAGCATTTCATGATTACCTGCCTCTGTATTTAAGCCCTGCCTTTCAGACCCCACTTTGTCAGCTTGTCTGCAAGCCAGCTCCTGTATCCTGACTGTCTACCTACACCTACAACTCCTGCCTGTGAACCCGGACCTGTTCTGATCGCCTGCCCTGGTAATGAGACCCCCCGACCTGCCTTCTGTTGAACTACACTGTCTACTGCCTTACCCTTGCCTGTACTGCTGCTCTGTACTTTTCCGTTCCAGTCCTACTGTCCTCGGTTCCTGGACCAGGGAACTCCTGTACAACTTAGCTTCATCCGCTACACTGCTCAGTCCTCTGGACCCTCACCCTTTTCCACCTAACATTCAATAAACTGTTTAAACGTGTCGCCTGTGTGGTCCTCGTTCTGTCTGGTCTCTGACAATAATGGTCTGATGTTGTCCATATTTATTTCTGTATGTGCTCAAATCTTGGAGAACCAATTGATCATTTGTTTTTAAGATGTCAAAGAATACGGCACTGATTGTGACATCACGTCCGCTTGGTAACCCAGACAGTAGACATGGGGTGTTTCTTAATTCAGGTTCTGCACGCTTCCAAATGTGGATTCATCGGCCTCATGCGTCATAGTGGCGCCAAGTGCTGTCTCAATTCGGGGGGTTAGGGTTAGGAGCTGCCCGTGTATATAAGAATCTGACTTGGGGCCCACATTTTCATCTATTAGACGGGGTTATGAATTCCAGAATTGGAATTTTCACGTACCAGCAGGGGGCGACAGAGACCGTGTTTTTGACGGCTTAGATGAGAATCTGGAGTCAAGGGCAGCTTTGGCAAGGGAGTTGTGATTTTCGCGCAGTTTTTTTCTTCGAATTTGACTTTGGCCTGTAGATCCCGGTAGAGGCCTGTGAGTTGATTGGGCCTCTGCAAAATTGCAGTCCCCTGACCCACGGCCTCTGTGCTAGGGGGCGCCAAAGGTGCGAACGATGGACCATTTGAAGGGCTGTATCACAGGACCGGAAAGGAGTTTTGGGATGGGTCCAATGGATTTTGGCAATGCTCTAAGGCCCCTCCAAGACACAATCACCGGCTGGGGCCCAGAGGCCCCAAGGGCCAAGAAAGCGACCCTAATTTTGGAGTTGGGGTTGGGGGGGTCTGGAGACTCAGGGTTTGGGCCATGGGTAGTGCTCCTTGAGGGGGTCTCGCTCCCCAAAAATGAAGGCTGTGGGGCCCTCGGTCTAGGAGCTAGGGGGCGCCAAATAGTTGGCAAAATCGGACCTTTGAAGGGGCACATCTCGGGACCTGGAAGGAGTTTGGACTTGGGGTCAATGACTCTGGTTTGAGGCCCCCAACAACATATTAGAAGTTGGACAAATTTGTTTTTCTGCCCTGTCCCTCAACATGGTCTCAGGGCCTTGGGACCTTCATCCTTTGTTTTCTTCATGGACCAAATTTGAGGTACCACACAGGAAGTGTCCAGAGCCCTGGGATTGGAGATCCTGGTAGTGCCTTGTGAGAGGGTCTCACACTCCAAAAATCAAGGCTCTGGGGCTGTTGGTCTCAGAGCTAGGGGGCACCAAAAGTGCAAAAAATGGACTTTTGAAGGGCCATATCTCGGGATCAGGAGTTTTTGGATGGTTCCAATGGACCCCTGCAAGTTTGCAAGTCCCCTCCAAGACCCGACCACCAGCCGGGGCCCGGGGCCTCTAGGGCCCAGATCCTAACCCTAATGTCAGGTTCAGAATCAGGTTTACAGGGGTGTCTGGGAACCCGGGCTTTGGGCCTCTGGTGGGGCCCTTAGTCTCAGAGCTAGGGGGCGCCAAAAGTGCAAAAAACAGACTTTTGAAGGGCCGCATCTCTGGATTGGAAAGGAGTTTTTCCAATGGGTCCTGTGGGCCCCACCAAGGCTCGGAGGCCTTTCTGAGAACCACCTGTGAGCAGTGGCCCCAGGGCCTCTGGGGCCCAGATCCTAACCATTAGATCAGGGTCAGCATTGGCTTCTCAGCATTGCTGCTCACTGGAATTTTTTAAAGAGTCCAGAGCCAGGCAATGTAAATAGATGGAAATGTGTCCTGCTTCCAGATTTCAATCTAGGAATGAAGGCCTTCCATCGATGAAAATCTGGAACACTTCCGGCCTCCCTGCCTGCTGGGGGCACTGATGAGTTTTGCCCTCCTTCCATATTTCAATATATAAATGAAGGCGCTTAATAGATGAGAATCTGGAAGCTAGCCCAAACCTTAGCTAGCTGGCTAACCAAACTGGTCATGGCCAATAAGCCCCTTGCCGTGGCTTGCTCTTGGCTCCTGAACATTAGGGGGTGTTGGTTATTTCCTGTACCCAGATCCGCACCTCCAACACCCCACCAGCAGGGGGCGCCTTGGGTTTCTTGTACTGAGGTCTGCAGCACCAGCCTCCCACCAGCAGGTGTGCACCTTTACTTCAATTCCAGCAAGGCAGACCAAGCAGTTCCTTTTCCTCTTTGCCACACGAGCACATGGTCAGAAGGCAGCAGGTGACCACAAGCAAGGTGAGAGCTACTTTCATCAAAGTTAGACGGGTCAACCAGGAAAGCGGTCAGACAGTCAAGGCCAGCGAACAGTGAGGCAAGTTTTTTTTAAGAATTTTGATGTGATGGTTTGATGCTTTTTGTAAGAATTGCTGGCGGGTTAGCCTGTGAGCTAATGAGCTAAGTAATGATGTAGATTAGAATATGTCCTGCTTCCAGATTTCAATCTATAAATGAAGGTGCTTGATAGATGAGAATCTGGAAGTGCAGTGCACCTCACACCCTGCAGGGGGCAGCGTCGAGTTTAGCCTTTGGGCCTCCGCACCTGCAGGGGGCATAAGTGAGTTTGTCTGCTTCCAGATTTCAATCTATTAGAATGGAGCAATATAAATAGATGGAAATCTGTCCTGCTTCCAGATTTCAATCTATAAATGAAGGCTGTTGTGTTAAAGATGCCCTTCTGCTCCCCCAGCACTATGAGTACTGAGACCTCACCCACCTCTTCCTACCACCCCTCCTCAAACTCCTCCTCCTGCTCATCCCTGTCAACCACCACAACCAGCCTGGACAGCTTAACAGAAGAGGATAAACGCAGAGAAGAGGACACACTCCTGCTGGAGACCGGCAGCGTCACCACAGAGCCTCCGCCGTCCTACTCGTCTCAACAATCTGACATCTCAGAGGGTGACTTTCAAGACTGTGAGGAAAAGCCCAGCCCGCCCCCCCTTCGGCGGGAGACAAGCTCTCCCAACTTTAAAGCGATGGGGGACCATACAGCTGCCTTGCAAGGTAACCGAGACGAGTTCATCCTCAACCCCAGTGATCCCGCCTGATGAGGAATGCTCATCCCCAGCGGACATGGAAGGAGGCAGCGAAGGCCTTGCTTGCCCCCAACGAGAGATGACCCCCTTGCCCTGGAAGAAAAAATTGGTGAAGGAGCCTGGCCTGCATGACAATGACCCGGAAGAGGATGATGAGCGCACTTTCAGCATCGATGGGAGCCACCTTGTTAAATTGTCAGCTCCGTGCTAAAAAGTGCTCATTTGTGTTGTCCTTATTCTTTTATATATGTAAGAAAGTTTTGGATATTTAGCTGTGCCTGTGTGACCAGCAACACATGTGTGAAAAAAGTTTTAAATAAAAAAACATTTGCTAGCAGCGATGTTTGACTTTGGCGACACTGAGCAAGTGCAAGCGTCCCAGCCTGCAGGGAGCACAGGTGAGTTTGTCTGTTTCCAGATTTCAATCTATAAGAATGGCCCATATTAATAGACGACAATCTGTCCTCATTCCACATTTCAATCTATAAATGAAGGCCTTCCGTAGATGAGAATCTGGAACACTTCCGGCATCCCTGCCTGCAGGGGGAGCTAGTGAGTTTTCCCCTCATTCCATATCTCATTCTATAAGAATGGCCCATATTAATAGATGAGAATCTGTCCTGCTTCCAGATTCCAATCTACAATTGAAAGATGGGAAAATGGAAGCTAGCCCTAACCTTAGCTAAATAGCTAACCGGTCGGGGTCGGGCCAATAAGCCCCTCCCTGTGACTCTTGGCTCCTGGACATCAAGGGGTGCCGGTTATTTCCTGTACCCAGATCTGCACCTCCAACTTCCCACCAGCAGGGGGTGCCATGGGTTTCCTGTACAGAGGTGCGCACCACCAGCCTCCCACCAGCAGGGGGGGTGGACCTTTACCTTAAATTCCAGTGAGGAAGACGAAGCACTTCATTTCCTGTTCGCCATGTGAGCACATGTTTAGATGGAGGCAGGTGGCCAGGAGAGAGGAGAGTGCCATAGAGCTGAAAAAGTTACAGACAACGTTGAGAAAGGGAAGCAGCTGTATTTGATTCGATAGAGGTAAGTTTTTAAAATATTTCGAGGTGATAGTTTGATCCTTTTTGCAAGAGTTGATGGTGGGCTAAAATGTAAGCTAAAATGCTAAAGCTATCAGGCTGATCAATATGATAGATGAGAATCTGTCCTACTTTCAGATATCCATCTATAAATGAAAGCAGTTTGTAGATGAGAATCTGGAAGCATTGCATCCTCCGGCTCTGCAGGGGGCAGCAGCGTCGAGTTTTGTTTGCAGGCCTGCCAGCCTGCAGGGGACAGCAGTGAGTTTGTCTGCTTCCAGATTTCAATCTATAAATGAAGGCTGTTGTGTTAAAGATGCCCTTCTGCTCCCCCAGCACTATGAGTACTGAGACCTCACCCACCTCTTCCTACCACCCCTCCTCAAACTCCTCCTCCAGCTCATCCCTGTCAACCACCACAACCAGCCTGGACAGCTTAACAGAAGAGGATAAACGCAGAGAAGAGGACACACTCCTGCTGGAGACCGGCAGCGTCACCACAGAGCCTCCGCCGTCCTACTCGTCTCAACAATCTGACATCTCAGAGGGTGACTTTCAAGACTGTGAGGAAAAGCCCAGCCCGCCCCCCCTTCGGCGGGAGACAAGCTCTCCCAACTTTAAAGCGATGGGGGACCATACAGCTGCCTTGCAAGGTAACCGAGACGAGTTCATCCTCAACCCCAGTGATCCCGCCTGATGAGGAATGCTCATCCCCAGCGGACATGGAAGGAGGCAGCGAAGGCCTTGCTTGCCCCCAACGAGAGATGACCCCCTTGCCCTGGAAGAAAAAATTGGTGAAGGAGCCTGGCCTGCATGACAATGACCCGGAAGAGGATGATGAGCGCACTTTCAGCATCGATGGGAGCCACCTTGTTAAATTGTCAGCTCCGTGCTAAAAAGTGCTCATTTGTGTTGTCCTTATTCTTTTATATATGTAAGAAAGTTTTCCATATATTTCATTACATTCTTTGTTTGCCAGCAGCTAGCTGGCTGGCTAGTGAGCTAGCTTAATGTTGAAATGGATGGAAATCTGCCCTGCTTCCAGATTTCGCTATTTTTGAATGGCCACGTTAATAGATGAGAATCTGTCCTGCTTCCATATTTAGCTATTTTTGAATGGCAATGCAAATAGATGTAAATCTGTCCTCCTTCCAGAATTCGCTATATTTGAATGGCCATGTTCATAGATGAAACTCTGTCCTGCTTCAAGATTTCCATATATTTCATTACATACTTTTTTTTGCTAGTAGCTAGCTGGCTGGCTAGTGAGCTAGCTTAGTATTGAAATAGATGGAAATCTGTCCTACTTCCAGGGTTAGAATTGGGGGAGGGGGTCAGGGGTGAGGAATGGTTAGGGTTAGGTAAGGATGCCTTACAACCTGACTTAATTCCAGGTCGGATCTTTGAGTCAGTCACACAACAGAATCACATATGATGCAGTTTTGCTGAAATCCACCATCTGTTAACATCTGAAGAGTTATTTGTGTTAAACTGCAGTTTATATAATTAGTCATGAGCAGCAGAGATGATCATTACATCTGCTTAAGATTTTACAATCTAAAAGCTTTAAATGGTATTTTTCTCATCCTCATACTAAGCTTGTTTTTTTAACTTGGATGTACCTGGGTTTCACCTCCCCCGTCACAGACAAAGGCCTCCTAATGGGCCTATGATGGGGGAGGCGTAACCAAGGTGCATCACAATGCCAGAATTCTGTATAAAATGACCTGCTTCTTCATGCCTTGATCATTGTTTGCTGAGACACAGAGAGGACGCTGCTGGAAGTCACTGCTGGACCCCGAACTTCTCTCAACTTTTTCATTGGAAAAGCTTTCAAGACTTCTTGCAATGGCTGAGGAAAACAAGTAAGTCAGACCTCTGCTGCTATTTGCCATATTTTATTGTTAAAGATGTTTTCAGTCCTACCTCTGGAAAACAGTAGTTTTCTGTACCTGAACAATGCACTTTATCTTTGTGTTACAGGCAAGATCGTACATATGATCGCCGTGTGGTCTACTGCCTCAGGTGCTCAAAACCCACTGAGATCATTGCAACCCACCTCTCCAGGGTTTGCATGAAAAACAGCACCCCAGAGGAACGCCAACAGGAGCTAGTCAAGGCAAAAGAGTCCACCAAAATCTGGACGCGTGATGGTAGGCTGTGGGACTACGCAGACATCTGCCGCCTGTTTCCCCACGGTCTCTGTAGGCGGTCATTGGTCAAGGAGCTGAAAAGAAGAGGCTTTTTCGTGCTCAACTGCCCCCTGGACTTTGACCTGGAAGAGGAGGACACAAGAGAAGCTGTTGCTGCCCGTCCTCCTGCCTCTGCTGAGGAGCCTCCTGCCTCTGCAGAGGAGCCTACTACCTCTGCTGCTCCACTTCCCACAGTTAAAGAGAGGGATTCTGGAAGCAGCCAGGCAGATGAAGAGGAGGACAGCCCCTCCAGTGACCCCACATGGCAACAGTGAGTCTTTTAACTTCCACACAGAAATGACTGAATCAGTGGTCTCCTTTTGTGAACTTGTATGAACTAAAGTTCTCTCTGCTTTCTCAGGTCAACTCCTCATTTCTCCACAACCGTAAGGATGAGGATGCAGGAGGAAAACCTGTACTCCAAGTTTCCACCTGAGACCACGGAGCTGGAGAAATTTAAAGCCCATTTGGAATCTGTGCTACAGATTCCAGACTGCAAACAGGAAGTAGGTGTTTGTTTTGGTTTTTCCTTTCTTGCAGCCCAGACTGGTTTCTGCTGCTCTCTCTGCATGTTCATTTCAATATGAATGGAGGCCTCACTGAGTCACTGAATGCAGCCTGATGATGTTTTTATCTGACTGTGGTTCACAGGTTGACAATGTGTCCAGGATGCTGCGCTTCATGCAGCCCACAGGGAACCAGGTGAAGCTGGATTTTCTAAAGAGCACAGCACTTCTGGCCGAGTATTTTAATGCTCTGAAGAGGGTGGGTCAGTCTGCAGCCACCCAGATAAATTACGTTAAGAGCATGATCAAGTTCGTCAAATACCTGCGGCTGGAATATGGAGCATCCGACCCTGCGATGGTGCACATGTGCACCCATTACCTCGATTTCTTGGCTGTCCTTAGAAAACCATTTTCTAAGACACACAGCAAGGACCTTTGCAGTAAAAGGTGAGCATTTATCATTCCTAGTCCTTCCTTCTCCGTCTGCTGTTTTTAAAAGTTGGATAACAACTCAGCTTCTCCTTCTCACTGCTGTTCTGGTGCATCTTGTCTTTCAGGCACGACTACTTTGTTGGGCCAAAGACGTCAGCCTACGACTGCCAAAAAGTCCTCCGAGAAGCCAAGAAGGATGCACTGGGAGTTTATGGATGCCTCCTGAACGGTGACCCAGTCACAGATGAGGAGAAGACCCGTTACCGCTACTACTGTGAGGCCATCCTTCTCCTCGGTCATTTCCAGATGCCACGAGCGGTGGAGGGACTGACAGTAAGTACTTTTCCAGGCCAGATTTTTCTCAGCATGCAGTGGACACCTTAAAACATTCCGACCATTAATGTGTTCATGGTTGTTTCTCAGGTCACAGAATGGCTCCAGAAGCTGGAGTGCAATGGGCGGGTCGTTGTGGCTGTGAAGTCCCACAAGACAGCCAACAGGCAGGTGGCTCCATTTACCTTGACCCAGGAGGAAGCTGCTGTAAGTGACATCACTGTCCACAAATATGGACCAGAATTCATGTCCATTTCCTCCCTTTTCATTCATTTCTTCTACTCTTTGTCTCTGCAGATCATCGAGCAGTACTACCTCTCGGTCCGTTCGGATGCTCTCAGGAACTTGACCGACGACGATGGTGAGGGGCACAACCGACTTTTTTTCTGGCTAGCAATGGCAGACCAGTTAAAAGTGCCACCAATGACCTCCGGCGCCTGCACGAACAGTGAGTTGACACATCTAAATGCACTTCTTCCTGGCATGAGATGCATAAAGTTGGAGCAATTTGAGTAGATGAACTGAAGATATTTCAATTTCTCTTTCATTACAGCTACAAGCTGCCAAACGTCACCAGCCAGGAGATCCGCCATGCCATCGAAACAGAGGCAAACACTGTGCTGA
Source organism: Telmatherina bonti (assembly GCF_933228915.1). Lineage (NCBI taxonomy): Eukaryota > Metazoa > Chordata > Actinopteri > Atheriniformes > Telmatherinidae > Telmatherina > Telmatherina bonti. The sequence goes on along the minus strand of NC_136611.1, from coordinate 169,725 downwards.
CGGACGAGCAGAAGACGGGCTTGGCGTATTATCTGGCTCACACAGATAAGGTGGCTAAAGACCACTATAGGATGCGGGAGCCAGAGAGTATCTCTAACATCGCCAACTTGGTCAATCTCTTTACACACAGGTAAATAAGGTGAAACATCTAGTATCTCCCAGCTGCTTAATGTTCAGTTTTTCACTCAAGTCTCTTCGTTCTACAGTTCTGATGACTCGGGAGATGACCAGCTTCGTCTTGCCACCAAAAGAGGAAGAGAAAGGGAGGAACTGTCATTTGACAAGTTCCAGGAACAGTTCCCGGTGACGATGGATGGGAACCCACCAAACAAAGTGAGGAGGACTGCAGCTGGCTTCGCTCCTGACAGATTTCTATATGACAAGTGGAGAGCTGTTCAGTTCAAGATGAGGGAGAAACATCTTCTCAGTAAGTGTCGAGACACCTCTTGTCAGATATCGGTGATGAGTAACTACACTTTTTGAACAAGAATTAATCCCAATCAATCTGGTCTATGTTACAGCTAAATGGTCCCGGCGCCCTCTGACCATCCAGAGCATCACAGCCACAATAGACAAAGAGAAGTGGCATTCAAATTGCGCTTCTGCCCAGGCCATCTTCGACAAATGGAGCCCCCCAAAGCAAGAAGATGTGGAGAACAGCTGCTGCTCTCTGCCTCGGCCACTACCTGGTCAGTCATGTTGGAGTACACTCCTGACCGGTGGCCGTAGAGGCAGGTCCAGTATGAACACAGGTACCCATAGAACAGGTACCTGTCTTCATTGGTTAGCCCTGTCTCCATCTGTTCTGAGGAGGAGACAGGAGGGGGAGGGGTGGGAGAAGAAAAGTCAGCGTGGAGGTGCAGTGAGAGACGCGCCCCATCAACTGTGTGCGCGTTTGGACGAGAAACTCATTAAGGATGGGGATCCTGGCCCGAGCGACCTCAATGCAGGTCCGCAGGTCGTCCCGGCTCGGCAGCTTGGCAACTTTTTTTCTTTTAACCAACAGCTGGTGCACCACCACCTGCACCTTAAAGTTTTTAAGGCACGACTTCAGCTCCCACTGCAGGTCTGAAAGCTGAGTCTTGGTCAGCTGGCTGGTTCGGGGAGGGCTCTCCATCAAGTACCCAGCAAAACTGTGCACATTTTTCATATAAAATGCAGCAGTGGTGACTTCCATCTTGCTGCGGAGCAGTGATTTGGCCCAACTAGTAGACGAAAGGAAGGGAAAAAAAAAAAAAAATCAGAAAACTCAGTTGTCATGGAAAAATACATTAAAAAAAAAAAAAAAAAAAAAAAAAAAAAATGACTGGCAGCCATGTGGCCATACAAGTGAAAACTCACCCTCTGACGCGACCAATGTCATCCAGGAACAGCCAGTCCCTGGCGTGCCCATGGATCATGTAGAGCAGGAACGTCCGGATCATGCTCACCTTGGACATGGCGTTCCCGATCATTTTGGTGGTGGGGTTTATGCCCGTGAGGAAATCTTGATAGTGATGGAGGTACTCCTCTGCAAGACAAGAACAAAGTGAAATCATGTCTTTCCTGGTACTCTTCTGCAATCCAAGTATTGATGGAAAAGCATCCTTACCCATGCAGGGCGTGAAAGAAATTCTCCTCATCCGGTTCCCCCTCCCGGTGCCCTCGCTCCAGGGGGAAAATTTGGAGGGGGAGATGGGACTTCTCCCCGCCTTCGACCTCCTCTTAGCCAGCTGCGTCTTCGGACGCGCTGACTCAGGCCCTGGTGTGGCTGAGGTGCTGGTGGAGGGCCCCGGGGTCTCATCCTCACTGATCTGGAAGGAACACAAGTCAGTAGATACGCATTGTCCCATCCAGAATATGCCCTCCCATCTGTACGCCTTCACAATCTGCAAAACAGCATCACAGCCACAATAGACAAAGAGAAGTGGCATTCAAATTGCCCTTCTGCCCAGGCCATCTTGGGCAAATGGACTCCCCCAGAGCAAGAAGATGTGGAGAACAGTGCGCCGCTGATGAAGCTAGTAGCAAATCAGAAGTGGAAGCATCTGGCCATTGTGGAACCATCTCCAAAGGCTGGCGAGGGAAAAGGTAACATTTCATTCCGGCCATATTAAAATTTTCCCTGCAGTTTTTATGCTTCAGTCAATCTTGGAATCCAACCATATGTGGTCATGATATTTAATTTTAAAAAAAAAAAAGAAAAATAACAGATTTTCTCAATTCTGACCTACAGGAGTGGTGACCACCAAGTCATTTCCCAAAAATGCAGTCATCTGTGATTACCATGGTGAGCTCATTTCTGGTGCGGAGGGGAGGAAGAGGATGAGTGACAGGAACAATGTCATGGGCTACTCGTTTTTCTTTAAGGCTGGCGGTATTGATATGTGTATTGATGCCCACAATGCCCCTTGCTCATGTCACCCTAATGCAGAGACTTTTGGCAGGCTCATAAACCATTCCCGAAAAAAAATGCAAATGTTAGGCCTGTTCACTGCCTTATGCAGTTCTCAGAAGGACCACAAAATGTCATTTTGTTTAAGGCTACGAGAGACCTATGTGTAAACGAAGAGCTGCTGTTTGATTATGGAGTGAGAAAAAAATCATTTTCTGGAGAAGGAGCTGACCTCACATGGTTGGACAGCTAGATATTCTTTTGAAGAAAAAGCTGTGAATGTACATACTGTATATACAGTAAATACACAATAAAAGTAACATTTGATCGCAAATCTTTTTTGGTCATTGTATATTTCTACTTGAATTAGATGCTATAGGACACCTTTAAAACTTTAAAAGGATAAGGAATGATGAATAAATGGCCTGGTGTTGCAAAGTTAGAGCTTTGGTTGAATTTGAAAGTGGTCTTGTTACCATGTGGATTTGGGGGAAACTGGGGTGCAGTTAAAAAATAAATAACTCTGCAAAACATGGTCACATTTTCTTCACTCTTTCTTTGTTTTAAAGCTCTGGTCATGCCCTTTCAGAAAATGTCTCATTTATTAAAATCAGACTTACCTGGCCAGAGCGACCCCTGGGAATGTCATGTAAACCTACCTGTGTGCAGTTTCCAAAATTGTCCACATTAAAAAATGAATAACTCTGCAATACAAGGTCATGTTTTGTTTATACTTTTTTCTTTTAACGCTCTGGTGATGTCCTTTCAGAAAGTGTCCACTTCTAATCCCTTTTAATGGTGGAAATCCATTAGACTATGAATAGAAAGAGATTGCCATTGGACAAAGTGTCCATTGGAAATCCCTTATAATGGAAAGGGATTGAAAGTGGACAAAGTGTCCACTTATAATCCCTTTTAATGGTGGAAATCCATCCCAGAATGAATAGAAAGGGATTGCCATTGTACAAAGTATACACTTGCGATCCCTTCTGATGGTGGAAATCCATCCGAAAATGAATAGAAAGGGATTGGAATTGTACAGTGTCCACTTGCAATCCCTCATTATTGGAGCCCAGGGATGCCAAATGGACAGAGGCTTTTTCTCAGTCACGGTAGGTCCCATGGTGCTGGGTTTCACAAGGCAACCTGATGGAGCTCTACTGAGTCCACCCTGTGAGTTTCAGCACCCTAGGACACCGTATGACTGAGAAACAGCCACTGTCCACAAGGCTGCCCTGGCCTCTAATGTATAGGGATTGGAAGAGGACCCATCTGGTCCCTGGTTGTCTTCGAAGGCCCAAAATCGACACTGGGACTCTCTTGTGTGCCTGTGTCCTGCTGTATGAGTTTCATAGAGTTTGGACAACTTTAGAAATTTGACCCTTGTGAGGACCTCAGCACTTGGTGAAAATTGGGTCAATTTTTCAGAGTTTTCTGATTTCAATGTAACCACACTATCTGCACTCTAAATGGAGTGAATTGTCCAAATTTCAGCTCTCCAGAACCAAAGGAGACAGAATGGGACATCGGTAAGGGTAACTGTCCAAATCTGTCCACTTCCAATCCCTTAGTATTGGGGCCCAGTGTTGCAGAATGGACAGAGGCTTTTTCTTAGCCACACAGTGCCCTAGGAAGCTGGGATTCACAGGGCAAGCTCAGTCAGCTTAAATGAGCCTATCCTGTGAGTTTCAGCCTCCTAGGACAATATACGACAGAGAAACAGCCACTGTCCACATGGCCACCCTGGCCCCCAATGATGAGGGATTGGATATGGACACTTTGTCCACCTGTAATCCCTTCTGATAGTGGAAATCATGCTTAAACTTAATGGAGAGGGATTGCCATTGTACAAAGTGTCCACTTCCAATCCCTTTTAATTGGCAGAATTGTAGTCCTACACACTTTTCTGCAGCTTCCCACCTGCCGCCGCCGACCCCAAACCCCATTCCGACCTTATACAACTTCCCAGCAGTAAGAATTAAACAACACAAAAACACTTCTGGGGTTAATCGTGAAAACCTCATAAAAATAAAAACAATGGATCTAATAAAATCTGAAAATAAGACAATAAAGTGTGGCCTACTGAATATTAGATCCCTCCCAAATAAGTCTTTATTAGTCAATGACTTGATAGGTGATCACCACATTGATTTATTCTGTCTTACGGAAACCTGGTTACAGCAAGAGGATTATGTTAGTATTAATGAAGCTACGCCAGCTAACTATTTAAACTTTCACATTCCTAGAACTACAGGCAGAGGAGGAGGTGTTGCAGCTATTTTTCAGTCAGAATTTTTAATTAATCCTAAGCACAAAACTAACTATAAATCCTTTGAATTCCTGACATTAAATTTATCTCATCCAAAATGGAATTGAGAGAAACCGCTCCTTTTAGCATTAGTGTATCGCCCACCTGGACCTTACTCTGAGTTTCTGACCCAATTCTCTGATCTCTTGTCTGAGTTAGTGCTGACTACTGATAAGGTCATTGTACTAGGTGATTTTAATATTCATGTTGACGTTGAAAATGATAGTTTAAACATTTCCTTTAGCTCTATTCTAAACTCAATTGGGTTTTCACAAAATGTCAATGGAGCCACTCACTCTCATGGTCATACTCTTGATCTGGTTCTAACATCTGGTATTGAGACTGATAAGCTCAAAGTTTTGCCTCAAAACCCTGTCTTGTCCGATCACTTCTTATTAACCTTTGAATTCACTTTATTTGATTACTCACTGACCAAAAATAAATTCTACTATAGTAGATGTTTATCAGACAATAATATTACAAAATTTAAACAATCAATTGAATCAATTTTTCCCCTCTACCATGTGTTAGCATGACTGAGAGTCCCCCTTTAAGCTTTACTCCTGCTCAGATTGATCAACATGCTGATACTATAACAGCTTCAATGCGTACAACCTTGGATAATGTTGCTCCCCTAAAGAAGAAGAAATTAGGTAAGATTATGAAGGCTCCCTGGTTTAATTCCCAGCTTCGAGCTCTAAAACAGGCATCAAGGCGTTTGGAAAACAGATGGCGTTCATCAGGACTAGAGGAGTCTCACTTAACCTGGAAAGAAAGTTTAATCGTATACAAAAAAGCCTTACGTACGGCAAGAACAGCTTATTATTCATCATTGATAGAGGAAAACAAAAACAACCCTCGGTTTCTTTTCAGCACTGTAGCCAGGCTTACTAGGAGCCGGAGCGCTGTGGAGCCATGTATTCCTTTCTCACTTAGCTGTGATGATTTCATGTATTTTTTCAGGACTAAAATTGACACTATTAGAGATCAAATTCACAATACTCTTCCTTCTACCTATAATGTTGAGCCTGTTGTGGTCTCCGAAGCATCCTTAGAACCAGGATCTGACTTGTGTCTAAATAGTTTCTGTCCTGTCCAACCCTCTGAATTAACTAAAATAATAGCTTCATCTAAACCATCCACCTGTATCTTAGACCCTCTCCCAACGAGCCTCTTTAAGGACATTTTCCCTTTAATTAATACATCACTACTAAATCTTATCAATATGTCTTTAGTGACAGGATATGTACCACAATCATTTAAAACTGCTGGAATCAAGCCTTTACTTAAAAAGCAATCTCTGGATCCAGAGGTGATAGCAAATTATAGACCTATATCTAACCTCCCGTTTATGTCCAAAATTCTGGAGAAAATAGTTTCAGCTCAGCTACATGCCCACCTGAGCAGAAATAATTTATGCGAGGAGTTTCAGTCAGGATTTAGAGCTCATCATAGCACTGCGACAGCATTGGTGAAAGTTACTAATGACCTTCTTATGGCCTCAGACAAAGGACTTCTGTCCGTACTTATCTTGCTTGATCTTAGTGCTGCATTTGATACAGTCGATCATAACATTCTGTTACAAAGACTAGAACAGGTGATTGGAATTACAGGTACAGCGTTAAGCTGGTTTGAATCATATTTATCTGATAGACTTCAGTTTGTTCATGTAAATGACAAGTCCTCCTCCCAAACTACAGTAAGTCATGGAGTTCCTCAAGGTTCTGTACTTGGACCAATACTCTTCACGCTATATATGCTCCCTTTAGGCAAAATTATTAGACAGCATGGAATAAACTTTCATTGTTATGCAGATGATACTCAAATATACTTATCCTTTAAACCAGATGAAACAAATCAGCCCAATAGGCTACAAAATTGTCTCATAGACATAAAGACTTGGATGTCTAGAAATTTTCTCCTCTTAAACTCAGATAAGACTGAAGTAATTCTCGTTGGATCTGAAAAACTCAGAGCTAAATTTTCCGGTTTTGTAATGAACCTGGATGGCATTACTTTAGCTTCCAGTGCTACAGTGAGAAACCTTGGAGTAATATTTGACCCTGACCTGTCCTTTGGCCCACATATTAAGCAGGTTACTAAAACAGCCTTCTTTCATTTACGTAATATAGCCAAAATTAGGGACATTCTGTCTCGGAGTGATGCAGAAAAACTGCTTCACGCTTTTGTTACTTCGAGACTAGATTACTGTAACTCTCTATTACTGGGCTGTCCTAAATATGCCCTGAAAAGCCTTCAGCTGATCCAGAATTCTGCAGCCAGAGTCCTGACCAGAACCAGCATGAGAGATCATATTTCTCCAGTTTTAGCCTCTCTTCATTGGCTGCCTGTTGAATCTAGAATAGAATTTAAAATCCTTCTCCTTACATATAAAGCCCTCCACAACCAGGCACCACTATATATCAAAGACCTCATTGTTCCTTATATACCAAGTAGAGTACTTCGTTCGCAGACTGCAGGCTTACTTGTGGTTCCTAGAGTCTCAAAGAGCCGAGCAGGAGGCAGAGCCTTTGGTTGTCAGGCCCCTCTCTTATGGAATAAGCTCCCAGTTAGTGTTAGGGAAGCAGACACCCTCCCCACCTTTAAGACTAGGCTGAAGACTTATCTTTTTGATAAGTCCTATAGCTAGGGATGGTTAGCATCCCTTAGTTATGCTGCTATAGGTTTAGACTGCTGAGGTACATTTCCTGATACACTGAGCTTCTTTCTTTTTCTCTTTATCTCTTTCTTTTACCCCCCCCCCCCCCATAACAGTGTAGCATCATTAACATGTATGTCTCCTGCCTCAGCAGGTCTCCCTGGCCGGGAGTAGCAGTTCCTGTTGTCTGTTGTCTTTCTGTCCTCTTCCCCCCACACAGCAGAGGCAGATGGCTGCCTGTCCTTGAGCCGGGTTCTGCCGGAGGTTTCCTTCCTGTTAAAAGGGAGTTTTTTCCTTCCCACTGTTGCCAGTGTGCTTGCTCAGGATGGGAGATTGAGTTGGACTCAACTCAATCTGTTGGTTTCCTTATATAGGCTGTTATGAATTGGCCTTCATTATGTTTTCCCCTCTGTCTGTAAAGCGTCTTGAGATGGCATTGCCGTGATTTGACGCTATATAAATAAAGTTGAATTGAATTGAATTGTAATGGAAAGCGATTGGATATGGACACTTTGTCCACCTGTAATCCCTTCTGATAGTGGAAATCATGCTTAAACTTAATGGAGAGGGATTGCCATTGTACAAAGTGTCCGTTGGCAATTTCCTTCAGTCTTTGACCTGTGCTGATTAGTTCAGCTGGGTTCATTAAGTCAATATGTGTCACCTGTGTGTCGTTGGATGCTGTGCATTTATACCCCTCACTTTTAATTCTGCATTACCTCTTCATAGTCTTGTGCAGGAGCCGTCTAGGGCTTATACTAAAAGAAAAATAAACAAACAAACAAACAATTAATTAATTAATTAAATAAAATAAACCAAATAAGTAAATAGCTAAATACAATTTAACAATAAAAACAACAGGATTCCTGGTACCTCATGTTTGGATGGTGTACTGAGACCACTTTCCAGCGTCATGGCTGGGTTAAGAGGAGAAAGTGGAGGAGGATCTATAGAAATGACGGACGCCACTGGTCAGTGTTTTCCCTTCCAGAACTTTAATTGCTTCCAGATGACATGCTGAAATGATGTCATATTTCTGCTGTGTTCATGCTGTGCTCATGCAGTGTTCACATGAACCCCTCGAATATGATTGGCTGACTGTCTTATCTGTTGCTGTATCAATTAGGCGGGCAGACTCTGGAAGCGCGCGAAGAGGAGACGAGCATTCTGCAGGAGACCACGGAGCGAGCAGTCATGGTAAGTGTTGTCTCTTTGATTTTCAGACCTTTTTTTTTTTTTTTTTAAAGTTTATCATGTGTAAAAGTTTTTTTTTTTTTTCTTTTGTAATGGGAGAGAACGCACAGGGGCTTTAAAGATTAAATGTCTCTAAATGCGCTTTGTACACGCAACTTCATTTCACCTTAACTCTGCGATTCCTTGGCCTAAAAGAATAATTCCAACAGTTTCTGAAAGTGCAAGGCTTCTTTTTTTCCAAAAGAATGGGGAGCATTAAGGTTTGACCAGGACAGACCGTGGAAATTCAGTAAATTGGGCTAGTTTTTTTTCCCGCCGCTCGAGCGCACGAGGCGCTCAGCACTGGACAGCTCCTCACGTGCAACTCCGCGATTCCTTCACCTAAAAGAATAATTCCAGCAGTTTCTGAAAGAGCAAGGCTTACGTTTTCCAACAAAATGGGGAATGTAAAGGTTGCTCAATGTGTGCTTTTTCCCTTTCAGTCAAGCACGTGTCCTTTGTGCCACCGGGCGTACAGCAACCTGCCAAAGCACCTAAAACAAACGCATTTGGTGACCAATGTTACCAAAAGGAAGATCTTTTGCAGCCTGGCAACAGGACGAATAAATATTCGCCAGTCGAGATGCCCGGTTCCTGGGTGTGGCTACAAACAGGCTCGCCTGGACCGGCACCTGTCTGCAAATCACCCAGAGCTCAACGTGTCCAAGCGGACTGAGATGTTGAACAAGGCCCGCTACTCCAAAGCTGTCTGGCAGCCCTGAGGGCCAGCAACCCCACCCCGTCGGTCACATGCACCCTCGACCTGGATGAGGAGGAGCAGGCCGAGGACATGTCCTTCCTCCCTCCTCCACCATCGCCGCCTCTGTCCTGCGCCAATGTTGAGTGCCTCAACCACCGCAGGCAGAGCAGGCAGGAGATAGAGCGGCTGAGGAGGGAGAGGGATAATCTGATTGACCAGATCAAGGCGCTGCGAGCCTCCCTTAACCAAGCCTGCAGGAAGCCGCCGGCCGCAGCAGCTGCGGTGCAGGCCCAGGTAAGCTGGTGTTTTGCAGATTGTGAAGGCGTACAGATGGGAGGGCATATTCTGGATGGGACAATGCGTATCTACTGACTTGTGTTCCTTCCAGATCAGTGAGGATGAGACCCCGGGGCCCTCCACCAGCACCTCAGCCACACCAGGGCCTGAGTCAGCGCGTCCGAAGACGCAGCTGGCTAAGAGGAGGTCGAAGGCGGGGAGAAGTCCCATCTCCCCCTCCAAATTTTCCCCCTGGAGCGAGGGCACCGGGAGGGGGAACCGGATGAGGAGAATTTCTTTCACGCCCTGCATGGGTAAGGATGCTTTTCCATCAATACTTGGATTGCAGAAGAGTACCAGGAAAGACATGATTTCACTTTGTTCTTGTCTTGCAGAGGAGTACCTCCATCACTATCAAGATTTCCTCACGGGCATAAACCCCACCACCAAAATGATCGGGAACGCCATGTCCAAGGTGAGCATGATCCGGACGTTCCTGCTCTACATGATCCATGGGCACGCCAGGGACTGGCTGTTCTTGGATGACATTGGTCGCGTCAGAGGGTGAGTTTTCACTTGTATGGCCACATTCTGTGGCTGCCAGTCATTTTTTTTTTTTTTTTTTTCCCCCTTCCTTTCATCTACTAGTTGGGCCAAATCGCTGCTCCGCAGCAAGATGGAAGTCACCACTGCTGCATTTTATATGAAAAATGTGCACAGTTTTGCTGGGTACTTGATGGAGAGCCCTCCCCGAACCAGCCAGCTGACCAAGACTCAGCTTTCAGACCTGCAGTGGGAGCTGAAGTCGTGCCTTAAAAACTTTAAGGTGCAGGTGGTGGTGCACCAGCTGTTGGTTAAAAGAAAAAAAGTTGCCAAGCTGCCGAGCCGGGACGACCTGCGGACCTGCATTGAGGTCGCTCGGGCCAGGATCCCCATCCTTAATGAGTTTCTCGTCCAAACGCGCACACAGTTGATGGGGCGCGTCTCTCACTGCACCTCCACGCTGACTTTTCTTCTCCCACCCCTCCCCCTCCTGTCTCCTCCTCAGAACAGATGGAGACAGGGCTAACCAATGAAGACAGGTACCTGTTCTATGGGTACCTGTGTTCATACTGGACCTGCCTCTACGGCCACCGGTCAGGAGTGTACTCCAACATGACTGACCAGGTAGTGGCCGAGGCAGAGAGCAGCAGCTGTTCTCCACATCTTCTTGCTTTGGGGGGCTCCATTTGTCGAAGATGGCCTGGGCAGAAGCGCAATTTGAATGCCACTTCTCTTTGTCTATTGTGGCTGTGATGCTCTGGATGGTCAGAGGGCGCCGGGACCATTTAGCTGTAACATAGACCAGATTGATTGGGATTAATTCTTGTTCAAAAAGTGTAGTTACTCATCACCGATATCTGACAAGAGGTGTCTCGACACTTACTGAGAAGATGTTTCTCCCTCATCTTGAACTGAACAGCTCTCCACTTGTCATATAGAAATCTGTCAGGAGCGAAGCCAGCTGCAGTTCTCCTCACTTTGTTTGGTGGGTTCCCATCCATCGTCACCGGGAACTGTTCCTGGAACTTGTCAAATGACAGTTCCTCCCTTTCTCTTCCTCTTTTGGTGGCAAGACGAAGCTGGTCATCTCCCGAGTCATCAGAACTGTAGAACGAAGAGACTTGAGTGAAAAACTGAACATTAAGCAGCTGGGAGATACTAGATGTTTCACCTTATTTACCTGTGTGTAAAGAGATTGACCAAGTTGGCGATGTTAGAGATACTCTCTGGCTCCCGCATCCTATAGTGGTCTTTAGCCACCTTATCTGTGTGAGCCAGATAATATGCCAAGCCCGTCTTCTGCTCGTCCGTCAGCACAGCGTTTGCCTCTGTTTCAATGGCACGGCGGATCTCCTGGCTGGTGACGTTTGGCAGCTTGTAGCTGTAATGAAAGAGAAATTGAAATATCTTCAGTTCATCTACTCAAATTGCTCCAACTTTATGCATCTCATGCCAGGAAGAAGTGCATTTAGATGTGTCAACTCACTGTTCGTGCAGGCGCCGGAGGTCATTGGTGGCACTTTTAACTGGTCTGCCATTGCTAGCCAGAAAAAAAGTCGGTTGTGCCCCTCACCATCGTCGTCGGTCAAGTTCCTGAGAGCATCCGAACGGACCGAGAGGTAGTACTGCTCGATGATCTGCAGAGACAAAGAGTAGAAGAAATGAATGAAAAGGGAGGAAATGGACATGAATTCTGGTCCATATTTGTGGACAGTGATGTCACTTACAGCAGCTTCCTCCTGGGTCAAGGTAAATGGAGCCACCTGCCTGTTGGCTGTCTTGTGGGACTTCACAGCCACAACGACCCGCCCATTGCACTCCAGCTTCTGGAGCCATTCTGTGACCTGAGAAACAACCATGAACACATTAATGGTCGGAATGTTTTAAGGTGTCCACTGCATGCTGAGAAAAACCTGGCCTGGAAAAGTACTTACTGTCAGTCCCTCCACCGCTCCTGGCCTCTGGAAATGACCGAGGAGAAGGATGGCCTCACAGTAGTAGCGGTAACGGGTCTTCTCCTCATCTGTGACTGGGTCACCGTTCAGGAGGCATCCATAAACTCCCAGTGCGTCCTTCTTGGCCTCTCGGAGGACTTTTTGGCAGTCGTAGGCTGACGTCTTTGGCCCAACAAAGTAGTCGTGCCTGAAAGACAAGATGCACCAGAACAGCAGTGAGAAGGAGAAGCTGAGTTGTTATCCAACTTTTAAAAACAGCAGACGGAGAAGGAAGGACTAGGAATGATAAATGCTCACCTTTTACTGCAAAGGTCCTTGCTGTGTGTCTTAGAAAATGGTTTTCTAAGGACAGCCAAGAAATCGAGGTAATGGGTGCACATGTGCACCATCGCAGGGTCGGATGCTCCATATTCCAGCCGCAGGTATTTGACGAACTTGATCATGCTCTTAACGTAATTTATCTGGGTGGCTGCAGACTGACCCACCCTCTTCAGAGCATTAAAATACTCGGCCAGAAGTGCTGTGCTCTTTAGAAAATCCAGCTTCACCTGGTTCCCTGTGGGCTGCATGAAGCGCAGCATCCTGGACACATTGTCAACCTGTGAACCACAGTCAGATAAAAACATCATCAGGCTGCATTCAGTGACTCAGTGAGGCCTCCATTCATATTGAAATGAACATGCAGAGAGAGCAGCAGAAACCAGTCTGGGCTGCAAGAAAGGAAAAACCAAAACAAACACCTACTTCCTGTTTGCAGTCTGGAATCTGTAGCACAGATTCCAAATGGGCTTTAAATTTCTCCAGCTCCGTGGTCTCAGGTGGAAACTTGGAGTACAGGTTTTCCTCCTGCATCCTCATCCTTACGGTTGTGGAGAAATGAGGAGTTGACCTGAGAAAGCAGAGAGAACTTTAGTTCATACAAGTTCACAAAAGGAGACCACTGATTCAGTCATTTCTGTGTGGAAGTTAAAAGACTCACTGTTGCCATGTGGGGTCACTGGAGGGGCTGTCCTCCTCTTCATCTGCCTGGCTGCTTCCAGAATCCCTCTCTTTAACTGTGGGAAGTGGAGCAGCAGAGGTAGTAGGCTCCTCTGCAGAGGCAGGAGGCTCCTCAGCAGAGGCAGGAGGACGGGCAGCAACAGCTTCTCTTGTGTCCTCCTCTTCCAGGTCAAAGTCCAGGGGGCAGTTGAGCACGAAAAAGCCTCTTCTTTTCAGCTCCTTGACCAATGACCGCCTACAGAGACCGTGGGGAAACAGGCGGCAGATGTCTGCGTAGTCCCACAGCCTACCATCACGCGTCCAGATTTTGGTGGACTCTTTTGCCTTGACTAGCTCCTGTTGGCGTTCCTCTGGGGTGCTGTTTTTCATGCAAACCCTGGAGAGGTGGGTTGCAATGATCTCAGTGGGTTTTGAGCACCTGAGGCAGTAGACCACACGGCGATCATATGTACGATCTTGCCTGTAACACAAAGATAAAGCGCATTGTTCAGGTACAGAAAACTACTGTTTTCCAGAGGTAGGACTGAAAACATCTTTAACAATAAAATATGGCAAATAGCAGCAGAGGTCTGACTTACTTGTTTTCCTCAGCCATTGCAAGAAGTTGATAGAAGTTCAGGGTCCAGCAGTGTCTTCCAGCAGCGTCCTCTCTGTGTCTCAGCAAACAATGATCAAGGCATGAAGAAGCAGGTCATTTTATACAGAATTCTGGCATTGTGATGCACCTTGGTTACGCCTCCCCCATCATAGGCCCATTAGGAGGCCTTTGTCTGTGACGGGGGAGGTGAAACCCAGGTACATCCAAGTTAAAAAACAAGTTTATCAGGATTAGAAAAATACCTTTCTGACCAGAACTAACCATGCCTAAAATATTTCAGCATTAAATTCTGATCAGGTTGGATCTTTGCGTCAATCAGACAAAAGTATCACATGTGATGCACTTTCCCCCAAATCCACATAATAAGACCACTTTGAAATTGACCCAAACCTCTGACTTTGCAACACAAGGTCACATTTTCTTCACTCTTTCTTTGTTTTAAAGCTCTGGTCATGCCCTTTCAGAAAAGACTTATGTTTAAATTAGCTGGAAAGTTATTGCAATAATGTTTATTTGCATGCATCACATACCAGCCCATTGTCTGACTTTTAGGAAAATGGAGTAGAAGATGCACTAATGATTTCTGATATAAATTACTTATATATCTGCCTGTGTGTATTTAATGCTTGTAGTTATTTCCTCCATTTGTAGTTTTGAATTCTTTTCTTATCTCAGGCAACATATTTGTATCACATACATTTAAGTTCTGTTTTGGTCTCCCACTCAATTTAACTTCTATATAGATTATACTGAGTAAAGCAAACAGTGCAATATGTGCAACATAACAAAGTACTTTATGTTGATGTGTAACTAACATGACAGGCATGATATTTTTTTAATTAGTGTTTGGAATATGCATTTTAATACATATTGATTAGAACAGTTGTCACAACCCACCTCTCTTAAAAAGACTGAAATATTGATCTGATTCAGTGTGATTGGTTTGCAATCTTCCAACTGGTTTACATGAAGGTTTTTATTCTTTTTTGTCTTGTCCAGCATTTAAGCAGGCAAAATGGATTTTCTGGATGCTGTATTCTGCTGGGCAAATTTACTTTGCCAAGGGAAGCATCATAGATACAATGCTCCCCTTGATATTCTGGATTTTAAGTTTATTTTTCTATTTATTTTGCATATTTGTTTGTATTACAAAGTTTGTACTGCTGGACCGGACTGGAGAGGACAGAAGAGGGACAGAAAGAGAATAAAAAAGAAGAGAAAACAGAAAACACCTCGTACAGAGAAAAAGAGAAAGGAGAAAAAAAAAAAAAAGATTGAGAAAGAGAACAACCTACATACATTTGCGTGTATATAAGCACACATACACACCCACTTATATATACACACATCCATACACCTATACACACTGGAGTCATGTTCCCCCTGCGGGAGGACGAAGCCATCAACTATCAGGAAAACCCAGAACTCACAAGCTAGATCAGACACACAGGAAGAAAACCAGCCGTTGTTAGTAAATAAACCTGCAGGCGACTCAGTGACTGTGTCACATGCAGAACATACAGAGTGGAACGTGTTCAGAGAAGAGAGATCATGCCAATGTGGCCCCTAACCCACACAATGTGGCCCCTAACCCACACAATGTGACCCCAAGAGGAAGGCCCGGAGAACCCCGAGGCTCGAGCAGCTGGCGGCCGTTCCCAAGCACAGATCCCAACCACCCCGCTCCGGAGCCAGCCATGCATCCACCCAGGAGGTGGCAGAGGGGGGGCCCCAGCAGAGCCCCCCATGGTCATGAGGAACAGGCCCCAGCAGGCCTGGACTGGCAAAGCCCGGCTCCGCTGGGAACCGGCCACCAAGGGCAGACCGAGTGCGGGCCCCAGGGCCCCAGGGCCCCAGGAGCCCGAAGGCAACCCCCCCCCCCGCAGGCAGAAGGTACAGCCCACGCCAATAGAGAGCCAGGACACCCAGACCGCCACTGAATGGCAGCCAGGCCGTGCCCCCCAGGCACCAAGGCCCTTTCACCCCTCCCACACACACACACACACACTCACAAACGTGCACACACACTCCCTTCCCACACACACACTATCTATCCTGTCGCTAACAGACACTCCATCTCACACTCCCCTGCTCTTCTGCCCCCCCTCTATACACCCACACACACCCCATCACATACTCCACTCTACACACATACACATTCCCTAACCCCCCTTCCATTCGGCCTCATATTCCTTATACACACTACATCACACATGCATCCATCTCATTGTGTGCCCCCTAACACGCCCCTTCCCATACCCCATCCATCCTCATCTGCATCCCATTGCCCACCCACTTACCTGAATTATTTCTCCATTATTTCTCCCCTTACCCTACCACCCCACCCCCAAACACACACACACACACACATACCTCTCACCTTCCATTTACAACTTCACCCGTTCACTCACAGTCACTCTCCTCTCTCCCTCCCAACATGCCCCGAGTGCGACGCCCCATGGGGACAGAGGGCAGGCAGACCTCCACAAAGGCCCCCATGACCACAGCCCACCACCCCCAGTGCCCCCCAAATCCCTTACAGATGCAACCGACCAGCACCCCCTCAGGGCCAGCAGCGCCCTCTCCCAGCCAAGCCAGCCGGGAGCCCAGGTCTATCAGACAGCACCCCCTTCCCCCACCTGAACCCCTCCGGCAAGGCCCTGGAAATGGGGGCATGATACACTGCATGATACACCGCCGTACACTGCATGTCCCCCCCCCAAAACTTGACCATGAGTTGTCAGTGTTTTGTGTTGTGGTGACTAAATGTGATTAAAACTGAGAGGTGAGCAGATACTGGGTGCAGTGATCAAGACCACCTTGATGGCCTTTCTCACCACCCAGCACAACGTGCCCTCCTCCCAGCGACCTCACCCCGCCGCCGCGAGGCAACTCCAACCGCTGACCCACCCAAGCCCCCCCAGGACAGGAGACATAGCCACCCCGGCAGCAAGGCAGCCAAGATCCCCACCCAGGAGGCTACCACAGACCCACAGGCATCAGAGATCCCCCCCCCCCCCCCCCCCCCCCCCCCCCATCTCCCAACCTCGGAGTGCAACGAGGTCACACCCCCCCGCCCCCCCACACACTAAGTGATGAAGCTGATTACAGGGGACCAGAGAAAACAAAATTCATCCAACTGATGTTTAGAGGAGGCAGACATCGTCTCATTACTGATGTGGTCTGAAAGGAGGTTTCTAAACTGAATAATGCTTAAATCCTTTTTTTCTTCCAATTCATGAGAATAGTTTTCTTTGCGATACACAAGGCAGTCAGGACGATACCTGCAGTGATAATTTCCATGTTAATATCACCAAAGTGAGCAAGCATGCAGAGAGAGGCAGAAGCTGGGGTTGTACATCTGAGCCATGTTGATAAATCTCTGCACACCTCAAGCCAGAAGTTCTGCACTGGTGAACAGGACCATACAGCATGTAGTCATCTGGTCTGTTATCTGCAGAAGTCCTGGTGAACAGGACCATACAGCATGTAGTCATCTGGTCTGTTATCTGCAGAAGTCCTGGTGAACAGGACCATACAGCATGTAGTCATCTGGTCTGTTATCTGCAGAAGTCCTGGTGAACAGGACCATACAGCATGTAGTCATCTGGTCTGTTATCTGCAGAAGTCCTGGTGAACAGGACCATACAGCATGTAGTCATCTGGTCTGTTATCTGCAGAAGTCCTGGTGAACAGGACCATACAGCATGTAGTCATCTGGTCTGTTATCTGCAGAAGTCCTGGTGAACAGGACCATACAGCATGTGGTCATCTGGTCTGTTATCTGCAGAAGTCCTGGTGAACAGGACCATACAGCATGTAGTCATCTGGTCTGTTATCTGCAGAAGTCCTGGTGAACAGGACCATACAGCATGTAGTCATCTGGTCTGTTATCTGCAGAAGTCCTGGTGAACAGGACCATACAGCATGTGGTCATCTGGTCTGTTATCTGCAGAAGTCCTGGTGAACAGGATCATACAGCATGTGGTCATCTGGTCTGTTATCTGCAGAAGTCCTGGTGAACAGGACCATACAGCATGTAGTCATCTGGTCTGTTATCTGCAGAAGTCCTGGTGAACAGGACCATACAGCATGTGGTCATCTGGTCTGTTATCTGCAGAAGTCCTGGTGAACAGGACCATACAGCATGTGGTCATCTGGTCTGTTATCTGCAGAAGTCCTGGTGAACAGGACCATACAGCATGTAGTCATCTGGTCTGTTATCTGCAGAAGTCCTGGTGAACAGGACCATACAGCATGTGGTCATCTGGTCTGTTATCTGCAGAAGTCCTGGTGAACAGGACCATACAGCATGTAGTCATCTGGTCTGTTATCTGCAGAAGTCCTGGTGAACAGGACCATACAGCATATAGTCACCTGGTCTGTTATCTGCAGAAGTCCTGGTGAACAGGACCATACAGCATATAGTCACCTGGTCTGTTATCTGCAGAAGTCCTGGTGAACAGGATCATACAGCATGTAGTCATCTGGTCTGTTATCTGCAGAAGTCCTGGTGAACAGGACCATACAGCATGTAGTCATCTGGTCTGTTATCTGCAGAAGTCCTGGTGAACAGGACCATACAGCATGTAGTCATCTGGTCTGTTATCTGCAGAAGTCCTGGTGAACAGGACCATACAGCATGTAGTCATCTGGTCTGTTATCTGCAGAAGTCCTGGTGAACAGGACCATACAGCATGTAGTCATCTGGTCTGTTATCTGCAGAAGTCCTGGTGAACAGGACCATACAGCATGTGGTCATCTGGTCTGTTATCTGCAGAAGTCCTGGTGAACAGGATCATACAGCATGTGGTCATCTGGTCTGTTATCTGCAGAAGTCCTGGTGAACAGGACCATACAGCATGTAGTCATCTGGTCTGTTATCTGCAGAAGTCCTGGTGAACAGGACCATACAGCATGTGGTCATCTGGTCTGTTATCTGCAGAAGTCCTGGTGAACAGGACCATACAGCATGTGGTCATCTGGTCTGTTATCTGCAGAAGTCCTGGTGAACAGGATCATACAGCATGTGGTCATCTGGTCTGTTATCTGCAGAAGTCCTGGTGAACAGGACCATACAGCATGTGGTCATCTGGTCTGTTATCTGCAGAAGTCCTGGTGAACAGGACCATACAGCATGTGGTCATCTGGTCTGTTATCTGCAGAAGTCCTGGTGAACAGGACCATACAGCATGTAGTCATCTGGTCTGTTATCTGCAGAAGTCCTGGTGAACAGGACCATACAGCATGTAGTCATCTGGTCTGTTATCTGCAGAAGTCCTGGTGAACAGGATCATACAGCATGTGGTCATCTGGTCTGTTATCTGCAGAAGTCCTGGTGAACAGGACCATACAGCATGTAGTCATCTGGTCTGTTATCTGCAGAAGTCCTGGTGAACAGGACCATACAGCATGTGGTCATCTGGTCTGTTATCTGCAGAAGTCCTGGTGAACAGGATCATACAGCATGTGGTCATCTGGTCTGTTATCTGCAGAAGTCCTGGTGAACAGGACCATACAGCATGTAGTCATCTGGTCTGTTATCTGCAGAAGTCCTGGTGAACAGGACCATACAGCATGTAGTCATCTGGTCTGTTATCTGCAGAAGTCCTGGTGAACAGGACCATACAGCATGTAGTCATCTGGTCTGTTATCTGCAGAAGTCCTGGTGAACAGGACCATACAGCATGTAGTCATCTGGTCTGTTATCTGCAGAAGTCCTGGTGAACAGGACCATACAGCATGTAGTCATCTGGTCTGTTATCTGCAGAAGTCCTGGTGAACAGGACCATACAGCATGTAGTCATCTGGTCTGTTATCTGTGCACTGTGAACACAGGTTAGATGATGCAAGACCCATCTGGAACATTCTCTCTCCTCTGTAATGTGTTCTGTGAAGAATTTTATATTGTATAAGTTGTAAGTTTGGATGTTTAATCATTGTAAAGGTGTTTAAACATATCTGTGACCAGAAGGTCTGACTAAGGTTAATGGATAAATTCCCATTTTAAGGTTGGCAGAGAGAGTGTCTCATCCACTTCGCACACCAATGTGTACATTTTTTATATTAGTTTGATTTGTAGATTTCCACAGAATGCTTCTTCAAGATCTAACCATGGCTCATCTAATGGGAGAGACTTGTACCACTGTGAGATGTACTGTAACCTGTTGACTAAGTAGTAGTAATGGAAACTGGGCCGGTCCAAACCCCCAGATCTTCTCATTTTGTTTAGCGTTTTTAAGCTAATACGTGGTGGTTTGTTCTTCCAGAGAAATTTAGAAATGTGAGAGTCCAGTGACTTAAACCACTTAGGGGATAGTTTAAAGGTTATCATAGAGAAGAGGTAATTGATTTTTGGTAATACCGTCATTTTAATCGTGGCAACTCTGCCCATGAGAGAAACGGGTAGAGAGCTCCAGCGTGTGAGATCATCCTCTATGGTTTTTAAAAGCTGAACATAGTTCAGTTTTGTTAACTGAAGGTTTTTATTCTGATAAGGTTTTTAGTTGAACACTTGTGTCCATGTCTGCATGGCTTGTGTTAAGTGGATGGACTTATGCTATAGCTATATGATATGCTTGTGTTACCTGCTAAAGGTTTTAAATTGGTCTCATACAAAGCTTTTTGTTGACAATAATTGACTCTATATGCTTCACATATTTGTGCTCCATTAGCATAAATACTTCCAGCAACACACACTTTGTACCTAAGTCTAATAGTGGTAGTGCATTCTTTTAATGTTTTCTCCAGGTAGTTTGTGAACAGCTTGTCAAATTCTCAACATGGAGTAAAATAAGATGGTGGTATTTGTAGAGGATGGTCCCAAAAACTCTTTATTTCTTACAATTGATTTAATTTTGTGATAGAG
Source organism: Telmatherina bonti (assembly GCF_933228915.1). NCBI lineage: Eukaryota > Metazoa > Chordata > Actinopteri > Atheriniformes > Telmatherinidae > Telmatherina > Telmatherina bonti. The sequence continues at coordinate 149,212 of NC_136611.1, read as the reverse complement.
GTTATTATTATTATTATTATTATTTTTATTTTATTTTATTTTTTTGAGTGTGTAAAACACCTTGAGATACAAAAGTGTTTTAAAATCAGACAAACCTTCCTTTCCATATTTCTTTAACTAACATTTTTAAATACTTTTTTTTTATCTCTCCCATTCAGGTACAATTGAAATACTAGTGCTGCGTCATGGCAGCGACCTGTCCTCTCTGACATCAGTTTGGTGTGCCACCAGACCTTCAGATCCTCCCTCAGCCAGCCCAGGAATTGATTATATCCCCAGCTCTAAGAAAGTGGAGTTCAAACCTGGAAAAACTGAGGAGGTACTTTTTCCACTTTAGTTTATTTATTTAAACTAAACAAAGTCATAATTATTTAAAAAGCAGATTTGAAAGTGCTTGTTCACCAAAGAATTGCACCTTTAGAAGCAATGACAGCATCATAATGAAAAAAAAAACTATTATGTTTCATTGGTAGATAAAGTGATGATGGTGAGTGTTTTCTGCACAACTGTGGATTAAAGCCTGTCACATCCTCCACGAGAAGCCAGAACTTTCTTCTTGTTCTCGAGGCTCTGAGAAGAAAATGACGTCATTTTGTTCTCGCGGACGTGTTTGAGGACAGTTCTTGACACACCAGGCTGGCAGAACTTTTTTCTTGCGGGGCTGCGAGAAGTATCGTGTGATTGGTCGGACATGTGAGGTGGGCGTGGTTAACACAGAGAAAGCAGGAAGCGGAATTGCTGCTTCTGTGTGTTTGCTGTTGCCGGCAAAACGGATTGTTTTGATAAAACAGCTGATCGAGGTGGTGAGAAAGTACGAACATTTTTACATGTGGCAATAAAACACTCGGACCCAGCCGCGTGCACGACCCGCCCAGCCGCGGACGAAGCTGCTCGTTAAATATGAAACTAGAAACTCGGAGAGCGGAAACCTCCACCAAGCACAATGTTAAAGAATCCTTTTAAACATTCCTGGATCCAAACGGTGATCCGGATCACCACCAGAATTTAATCACTTCTTCATTTTTACATTTGCAACAACTCTTGAAATATTTATAAAAGCCCTCCGTAACCTTTTAAGTTATCTTAAGCAAAAAGACGCCTCGGCGGAGGTAACAACCGGGTTCATTGCACATAAAGCAGACATCTGCCCCCCGCAGTGATCCCTCCCCGCTGCAGACCTGCTTCTCCTGGAGGATGGATGGACCTGATGAACAAGACGTTTTTTCTTGTTCTTGCAGCCTCAAGAACAAGAACTCAGTTCTTGCGTCTCGTGGAGGATGGAACAGGCTTTAGGCGCTATATTTCCTAAGAAAGTAAAGACAATTGAGTATATTGGGAGGGAAATAACAGTGGCTCAAGTTTAAAGCCTGGGGCACTCCACAAGAAAGAGCAGCTGAATTAGAAATGATATTACCCTAGCTGATAGGAAAGCTCTTGATAGAAAGAAGACCTAAACCACTTCATTGTCATAATTTATGCTAACATAGTTCTTCAAGCAATCTGAATCTTGTTGTCCTGCTGTGAGATTTAAAAATACAAAAAAAACCCCAAACAAACAAAGAAAAAAAAAACCAAAACGCATAACATTGCTGAAAATTGTAAACTTGAACAATTCTTCACGATTAAAATCTTGACAAACCTTGTTAATGCTCAAACCTCCATATTTCAGACTTGTAGTTTGACCATTTTGGACGACATCCAGAATCCATCCATCGAGGGATCAGAGTCTTTTGTGGTGTTCCTTAGTTCTCCTCAGGGTGCCGTCCTTCAGGAACCTCATGAAGCCAATGTAGTCATAACTGACACCTTCCAGGACAGTGCGTACACAAAAAAAATATTAGGACATATTATTTTACTTTAAATAAACAGAAGTAAACATTCTAAAACCAGCCTCTGATGTCATTTTCCCTCTTTTAGTTCCCAGCATGCAGTTTGAGAAGAGTACTTATGCTGTGAAGGAGAAAGACAGTGTACTCCACATCCCCGTTATCCGGACTGGTGACTTGTCCTTCAAGTCATCTGTGCGGTGTTTCACGCGAACCATGTCCGCTATGGTCATGGATGACTTTGAGGAGAGAAGAAACACAGATGAGTCACGCATCACTTTCCTGAAAGGAGAGAAGGTAAAATGTTCATCTAAAGTGTGCTTAAAATTTTGAATCCACACCTCTGAGTGTTTTTGTGTATGTGTTGACTGATTGTGTAAGTTCAATCAAAGTATGGAGGGAGTTTATGTAGCACATTGCACGTTTATGTACATCGATTACTTATAGTTTGTTTACCCTTTTTCCATGCTCTTCCTCCTAAATTACTATTTTCTCCATACTTAAAATATTTATGGCATTCACTATGGACGGCAAAGCAAGAATTTCATTGTACAGGACAGCCTGTTTCCTTACTGTGCATATGACAATGAATGCTTTGACTCTTGAACTGTTATGAGTTGAAAGTTTCTGGTTGACGATGACCTGGAGTAACACGTGACTCAACGCTGGGAGCAGGAGACTCAGTCTGTGGATTCAGTGTAGATGTGTCATTCATCCAAACTGACTGAAGGCTCTTTAAATGGTTCCGGGGGGAAAAAAAAGAAAAAAAAAAGAAGGATGAGTCAAGATGGCATAAAGGATGAGAGATTAAGAAAATGATGGAAGGATGGAGGAGAAAATGAGGACAATGAATGATGACAGAGAAGGAGGGAAAAGGGTTAAGACGGGATGATGGACTGGCTTAAGGAAGGAAGGGAGGAGGAGTAAGGACAGATGGATAAAGTAGGAAAGTTTTAATGAAGGGGCGCTAAGGGATTAGGGAGATGAACCAAGGGATGAGGTAGGGTGGTGAGGGATAAATGGACAAACAATGGATGAGGAAGAATAAAAGAATAAGTGAGAGTGAATAAGGAGGAAGAGCAAACAGGCAAATGCAATCATCAGATCAGAGGTGTAAAGGGCTGTGGGTGTGGATTTGTGATGGAAGTCTTGCTTTGAACCAGCTTACCAGGTTAACTGACATTGTTTTCCAGGTGAAGAACTGCACTGTCCACATCATCGACGATTCTGTTTTTGAACCTGAGGAGGAATTTCAGGTGCATCTTGGGGTGCCCCTCGGGGACCACTGGAGTGGTGCCATGGTGGGCACAAGAGACATTGTTACCATCACCATCACCAATGATGAAGATGGTGTGTTGGCGCTCATTACCCTTATGATTCAGGACAGGGATAGTTGTTTATGGGCCATGGAGTTTCAGAGTCATTGCTTGTTTTAAATCGCATGTCTTCATTGGCATTTATTTGAGATGTTTGGTAAATCTGGTTTTAACCCCAGATGACATTAACTAGGCTGACTTGCTTTATATCCTCTTTCTCCAGCTCCCACCATCGAGTTTGAGCAGGTTTCCTACCAGGTCAGAGAACCTCCTGGTCCAGACAGCGTGGAGGTGCTCAACATCAAGGTCATCCGCCAGGGTGATCTGGATCGAACATCCAAGATCCGTTGCAGCACCCAGGATGGATCAGCCCAGTCCGGAGTTGATTACAACCCCAAGAGTCGAGTGCTCAAGTTCACACCAGGTCGGTACACTGCAAAAACTCAGCCTTAAAAAAAATTAGAAAAAAAATATACAAAAATGAGGTAAATGTTGCTTAAAATAAGATAAATGATGATGAAATGAAGATAAATGATCTGCCAACAGAACAAGACAATTTTGCTTGTCAAGACTTCCCAAAACAAGTAAAAATACTCTTAAAATAAGAGGAATTCTCTGGCATAAAAACTAAGAATTATCTTACCTTTAAAAAAAATAAGCATATCTGTCCTCAATTTAGGATTTTTAATCTGACTGAGATTTCAGTTTTTGCAGTGTAGTTAAACTTCTCCATGGAGCATTGTAGATCTGGGGCAACTTCACCGAGAGTAAATATTTCTTCTTTTTTTCTTTATTTCAAAGGAATGGATCACATCTTGTTCAAAGTGGAGATTTTGTCCAATGAGGACAGGGAGTGGCATGAATCCTTTTCATTGGTTCTTGGCCCCGATGACCCTGTGGAGGCGGTGCTAGGCGACATTACCATGGCAACAGTAACTATTCTGGACCAAGAGGCTGCAGGCAGTCTCATCCTCCCTGCTCCACCTATTGTAAGAAAATTTAACCTAAATTAATCTTAGAAACAAGATTCTTTTCTCCTGCATTTTTCACTGCAGACTCCCTTATCCTATAAAACTCCAGTAGATCTCTGGCACCCCCTAACACTTTTGTTAAGATGGTCAATTTCTCAGGAATAGTACTGTGTAGGGTAAATTGTGATACAGATCTTATCCTTTTTGTGATCTATGGAAGTTTTCCAGATTTTATATCTCATCCAGGAGGGTTGCAATTCAGCCACATGTAGTGTTTATTCAGAGACTATGAGGTAGATCCACAATGATCCATGATAACACCATTATTTAGCACATCTTCATCACCATCACTACGGGTGGCTGTAGCTCAGGAAGAAGAGCAGTTGGCTTGCAAGTGGAATGTTGGGAGTTCAATTCCAGGCTTCTCCTGGCTATGTGCCGAAGTGTCCTTGGGCAAGACACTGAAACCTAATTTGCCATCCGATGTGCCTGTCGAGTATGTATGTAAGTTGCTTTGGATAAAAGCATCTGCTAAATGACTATAGAATAGAATATGGACTACAGAGACCTCTATGTCCGCTTGAAATTCTAGAGAAGCCATAAGTCAGATATTCATATAGCTGAAATGGATGGTAATGTCCGTTCAGGAGCAGCCAAATATACACTGCTCAAAAAATAAAGGGAACACTTAAACAACACAATGTAACTGCAAGTCAACCAGACTTCTGTGAAATCAAATTGTCCACCTAGAAAGCAACACTGGTTGACAATCAATTTGTTGATTTGGTGGAAATTATAGGCAACTGGCAAGACAATAAAGGAGTGGTTCTGCAGGTGGAGACCACAGACCACTTCTCAGTTCCGATGCTTTCTGGCTGATGTTTTGGTCTGAATGCTGGTGGTGCTTTCACTCTAGTGGTAGCATGAGACGGAGTCTACAACCCACACAAGTGGCTCAGGTAGTGCAGCTCATCCAGGATGGCACATCAATGCCAGCTGTGGCAAGAAGGTTTGCTGTGTCTGTCAGCGTAGTGTCCAGAGCATGGAGGCGCTACCAGGAGACAGGCCAGTACATCAGGAGACGTGGAGGAGGCCGTGGGAGGACAACAACCCAGCAGCAGGACCGCTACCTCCTTCTTTGTGCAAGGAGGAACAGGAGGAGCACTGCCAGAGCCCTGCAGAATGAGCTCCAGCAGGACACAAATGTGCATGTGTCTGCTCCAACAAATCAAATCAAACTTTAGGTTCATAGCACTTTTTGTGCTTAAAAACAATACAAAGTACTTTACATTATAAAACAATTTACATCAAAATAGATAAAACACCAACACACATACACATCCCCTTTCACCCACCCACAACCACCCCCACCTATGCCCTATCAGCCCTATAACAGTTAAAAGAAGATGAATGTCCAGGTGCATTTGTACCAGATGTGCACCAGATAAGGAAACAATATTCTCAGGGATTCTATACACAAAGGGCTGCCCCCAACCAAGAGCACCCAGGCCATCACCATGGGGGCCACCCGGGTCCGGGCAGACAGGACCCACGCCACAACTGTAAGGGACAGCCCCCACTGCAACACCCATGCAGTCAGAGCAGGGGCAGCCCTTGATGAAGAGGACCCTAATGAGGAGAGAGCTAGAGTGATAACGAAACAAAAAATAATAAAATAATAAAATCTATACTAATATGTAAATCAATATATAAAATAAATAAATCAAATTAACTAAAAAGATGTAAATCAATGGCTGCATGGTGGCACAGTGGTTAGCACAGTGGCCTTTCTGTGTGGAGTTTGCATGTTCTCCTCGTGTATGCGTGGGTTCTCTCCGGGTACTCCGGCTTCCTCCAACCATCCAAAGACATGCATGATAGGTTAATTGGTTACTCTAAATTGCCCCTGGGAGTGAGTGTGAGCATGAGTGGTTGTTCGTCTCTCTGTGTGGCCCTGCAATGGACTGGCGAGCTGTCCAGGGTGTACCCTGCCTGTCACCCAAAGCCAGCTGGGATAGACTCCGGCTTCCCCGCGACCCTGAATTGGATTAAGCGGTTTAGAAAATGAATGAATGGGGGGGATAAAAGAGAGCGATAAAGAGAAAAGGAAAGAAGCTCAGTGTATCAGGAAATGTCCCTCAGCAGTCTAAACCTATAGCAGCATAACTAAGGGATGCTAACCATCCCTAGCTATAGGACTTATCAAAAAGATAAGTCTTCTGCCTAGTCTTAAAGGTGGGGAGGGTATCTGCTTCCCTAACACTAACTGGGAGCTTATTCCATAAGAGAGGGGTCTGACAACCAAAGGCTCTGCCTCCTGCTCGGCTCTTTGAGGACATATTTAGGACAGCCCAGTAGTAGAGAGTTACAGTAATCTAGTCTCGAAGTAACAAAAGTGTGAAGCAGTTTTTCTGTCTCACTCTGAGACAGAATGTCCCTAATTTTGGCTATATTACGTAAATGAAAGAAGGCTGTTTTAGTAACCTGCTTAATATGTGGGCCAAAGGACAGGTCAGGGTCAAATATTACTCCAAGGCTTCTCACTGTAGCACTGGAAGCTAAAGTAATGCCATCCAGGTTCATTACAAAACCGGAAAATTTAGCTCTGAGTTTTTCAGATCCAAAGAGAATTACTTCAGTCTTATCTGAGTTTAAGAGGAGAAAATTTCTAGACATCCAAGTCTTTATGTCTATGAGACAATTTTGTAGCCTATCAGGCTGATTTGTTTCATCTGGTTTAAAGGATAAGTATATTTGAGTATCATCTGCATAACAATGAAAGTTTATTCCATGCTGTCTAATAATTTTGCCTAAAGGGAGCATATATAGCGTGAAGAGTATTGGTCCAAGTACAGAACCTTGAGGAACTCCATGACTTACTGTAGTTTGTGAGGAGGACTTGTCATTTGCATGAACAAACTGAAGTCGATCAGATAAATATGATTTAAACCAGCTTAACGCTGTACCTGTAATTCCAACCACCTGTTCTAGTCTCTGTAACAGAATGTTATGAGACTAGAACCTTTATTTTTATGAGCAGTGTATATTGATCCACTTATATTACTTTTTTTTTTGCCTCATAATTTGACAACTGAAGTTGTCCAGTAAAAAAAAAAAAAAAAAAAAAAAAAATCAGGCAGATCTAAATTAACAAAAAATGGCTTAGAGTTAAATTTGTATATTCTTACTATTACTTCCCATCTTTTCAGGTGGTCTCTCTGGTGGATTATGATCATGTCCAGGAGGTGACCAAAGAGGGCAGTAAGAAAACCCCATCTCCGGGTTACCCTTTGGTATGCGTCACTCCCTGTGACCCTCATTACCCCAAGTACTCTGTGATGAAGGAGCGATGTGAGGAGGCGGGAATCAACCAGACCCAAATCCACTTCTCATGGGAGGTGGCAGCCCCGACGGACCCCAGCGGTGCCAGGTCTCCATTTGAGACAGTGACTGACACCACCCCATATACCAGTGTCACTCGTATGGTGAGTTCTCCAAAGGAAATTTAAGTCTAATTGTCATACATAGCAGTCAAATGTCAGTAAGATTAAATATGGTGGCTGATTTTCTGTCAAATTTCTTCATTCTTTAAGTTGTGGATTTTGCTGCTTATCGTCTTAAAAATGACAAATTATCAGTTTACAAACACAGACCCCACCATCCTTTTATCAATGTAAAAGCCGTTGACCAGGAGCAACAAAAATCAACACATAAGTTATTGAAGAAAGGAATTTGTCATTTTTTTCTTCCTCAGGTTCTGGATAGTATTTATTTCAGCCGACGCTTCCATGTCCGCTGCGTTGCTCAAGCCCGTGATAAAGCAGGCCATCTTGGAACTCCACTTAGGAGTAACATTATCACCATTGGCACCGATGGCTCCATCTGCCATACACCTGTTACTACGGGAACCGCCAGAGGCTTTCAGGCCCAGTCTTTCATCGCCACTCTAAAATACCTGGACGTCAAGCACAAAGAGCACCCCAACCGGTCAGTGGTTCCAGATGAATGGTAGCAAGATATCAACAAAACTTTTGAGGATTTTTTAAACCAAATATCCTCTCTTGCTTTGCCTGCCCCACTAGGATCCACATATCGGTGCAGATCCCCCATCAGGATGGTATGCTCCCCCTGGTGTCCACCATGCCGCTGCACAACCTGCACTTCTTGCTGTCAGAGTCCATCTACAGGCAACAGCATGTTTGCTCCAACTTGGTCACCCTCAAAGAACTGAAAGGAGTCTCTGGTGGGACATCACCACATATCAACTAGGGCTGTAACAAAATACTAATACAACAATTCACTAAGTAGCCATCAATACATTATTGATTGGTAAGATACCTTATCATCACAACCAAATAAAACTGAATTTCTCAGCTTGCAGCTCCATGGCAACCACCTGGAAATGAGTTAGATCATATCTACTTTCCTCTAAGAGATAGATCATAATTCCCCTTCCTCAGGTAGTATCACACATCTCAGCAAAACAAGGCAAATTAGCATGTAGAATCATCTAATATCAATCAGTGGCCACGGAACCTAATCATATTATGACAGAATCTGGAATAAAAGCATACACTGAATCTTTGTCCATTGAATTAACTTATGATTAAAAAAATGTTTTACACACTTAACATCAACAGTTATGGGAAAATTAGGGTGCATTCCCATCAGGAAAGTTTGCGAGACTCGGTCCGATTGGGGACTGGATCCAGTTGTAGGGGGGTGTATGCATGCGGGCCAAGATCGTGTTCACGTTGCCCTTTGGTCAAACCAGCCAAACCATTAGAATAATATATCGCCATTACCACCAGAGATGGTGCTGCACTAGTACTTAGCAAAAGAGAGGACAAGACTCACTTGAAAAAGAAAACTCCACCTCCACCTGCAAGTTAAACATGGAGACAAAACTATGGCTGTTTTGGGTTTTAATTGTGTCTTATCCAAGAACACTGCAGAAATACACTGCAACTAGGAAAACACTCAAAGAGCACAAACCTCCACCAAGGACTTTAAAAAGTTCCTGGATCCAAACGGTGATCCGGATCACCACCAAAATAAAATCACTTCTTTCTTTCTTTTCACATTCCCAAAAACTGAAAATTTCATAAAAATCCATCCATAACTTTTTGAGTTATCTTAAACACTAACACACAAACAGATAAACGCCGAGTAAAACATAACCTCCTTGGCAGAGGTAAAAATAGACACAGTGTGAACAACAGAAGAGGCAGAGGACCCTTAACGCCGTCACTATGAATTTACCCACAATGCAATGCTACACCAAATGCAGTGACTGTTTTATAGTCCACTTCCATTATTTGGTCCACTTGAAATGGACTGAGGCCTGCATTTGTAGGCAGACAGAGTTCGCTTTTTTAGTCTGAATCAGAATTTGTTTGGTGCATTCACATTTCCCCAACAAAAGCGGACTTTCCAAGCAAATGGACTCAGATTGGGATCAGAAAAGCTGATGCGAATGTGCTCTTAGTCTAGTAGCCACTGCACAAACAGTGGTTCTTGACTTTTTCTCCTATTATAGTCCAATTTTTCCTATGTGAAATGACAAAATGTCATTAATTTGGAAAAAACTTTTAGGACTATTTTTGCCAGGCCCAATTATTTGTACATTTATACATCCCAGATCATAAAAAAATGTTATGTTCAACTTTATTTGTTCAATTCAACTTTTTTTCTATCATGCCATTTCACAACAATGTTGTCAAGGCGTTTGGAAAACAGATGGCGTTCATCAGGACTAGAGGAGTCTCACTTAACCTGGAAAGAAAGTTTAATCGTATACAAAAAAGCCTTACGTACGGCAAGAACAGCTTATAATTCATCATTGATAGAGGAAAACAAAAACAACCCTCGGTTTCTTTTCAGCACTGTAGCCAGGCTTACTAGGAGCCGGAGCGCTGTGGAGCCATGTATTCCTTTCTCACTTAGCTGTGATGATTTCATGTATTTTTTCAGGAATAAAATTGATACTATTAGAGATCAAATCCACAATATTCTTCCTTCTACCTATAATGTTGAGCCTGTTGTGGTCTCCGAAGCATCCTTAGAACCAGGATCTGACTTGTGTCTAAATAGTTTCTGTCCTGTCCAACCCTCTGAATTAACTAAAATAATAGCTTCATCTAAACCATCCACCTGTATCTTAGACCCTCTCCCAACGAGCCTCTTTAAGGACATTTTCCCTTTAATTAATACATCACTACTAAATCTTATCAATATGTCTTTAGTGACAGGATATGTACCACAATCATTTAAAACTGCTGGAATCAAGCCTTTACTCTGGATCCAGAGGTGATAGCAAATTATAGACCTATATCTAACCTCCCGTTTATGTCCAAAATTCTGGAGAAAATAGTTTCAGCTCAGCTACATGCCCACCTGAGCAGAAATAATTTATGCGAGGAGTTTCAGTCAGGATTTAGAGCTCATCATAGCACTGCGACAGCATTGGTGAAAGTTACTAATGACCTTCTTATGGCCTCAGACAAAGGACTTGTGTCCGTACTTATCTTGCTTGATCTTAGTGCTGCATTTGATACAGTCGATCATAACATTCTGTTACAGACTAGAACAGGTGATTGGAATTACAGGTACAGCGTTAAGCTGGTTTAAATCATACTTATCTGATAGACTTCAGTTTGTTCATGCAAATGACAGGTCCTCCTCCCAAACTACAGTAAGTCATGGAGTTCCTCAAGGTTCTGTACTTGGACCAATACTCTTCACGCTATATATGCTCCCTTTAGGCAAAATTATTAGACAGCATGGAATAAACTTTCATTGTTATGCAGATGATACTCAGATATACTTATCCTTTAAACCAGATGAAACAAATCAGCCCAATAGGCTACAAAATTGTCTCATAGACATAAAGACTTGGATGTCTAGAAATTTTCTCCTCTTAAACTCAGATAAGACTGAAGTAATTCTCTTTGGATCTGAAAAACTCAGAGCTAAATTTTCCGGTTTTGTAATGAACCTGGATGGCATTACTTTAGCTTCCAGTGCTACAGTGAGAAACCTTGGAGTAATATTTGACCCTGACCTGTCCTTTGGTCCACATATTAAGCAGGTTACTAAAACAGCCTTCTTTCATTTACGTAATATAGCCAAAATTAGGGACATTCTGTCTCAGAGTGATGCAGAAAAACTGGTTCACGCTTTTGTTACTTCGAGACTAGATTACTGTAACTCTCTACTACTGGACTGTCCTAAATATGCCCTGAAAAGCCTTCAGCTGATCCAGAATTCTGCAGCCAGAGTCCTGACCAGAACCAGCATGAGAGATCATATTTCTCCAGTTTTAGCCTCTCTTCATTGGCTGCCTGTTGAATCTAGAATAGAATTTAAAATCCTTCTCCTTACATATAAAGCCCTCCACAACCAGGCACCACTATATATCAAAGACCTCATAGTTCCTTATATACCAAGCAGAGTACCCCCCCCTCCCCCCACAACAGTGTTGCATCATTAACATGTATGTCTCCTGTCTCAGCAGGTCTCCCTGGCCGGGAGTAGCAGTTCCTGTTGTCTGTTGTCTTTCTGTCCTCTTCCTCCCACACAGCAGAGGCAGATGGCTGCCTGTCCTGAGCCGGGTTCTGCCGGAGGTTTCCTTCCTGTTAAAAGGGAGTTTTTTCCCTTCCCACTGTCGCCAGTGTGCTTGCTCAGGATGGGAGATTGAGTTGGACTCAACTCAATCTGTTGGTTTCCTTATATAGGCTGTTATGAATTGGCCTTCATTATGTTTTCCCCTCTGTCTGTAAAGCGTCTTGAGATGGCATTGCCGTGATTTGACACAATTTAAATAAAGTTGAATTAAATTTCATTGAATTGTCACAGGGCACTTTACATACACGAATCAACATACACATAATTTCAAGCCAATTCATACATTTCCTATAATAGAAACCAGCTGATTGCATCGAGTCATGACTTGGATCCAATCCCCCATCCTGAGCTGCACGAGGCAACAGTGGGAAGGAAAAAACTCCCCTTTAACAGGAAGAAAACCTCCGGCAGAACCCGGCTCAGGGAGGGCAGCCATCTGCCTCGACTGGTTGGGGGGGAGAGGACAGGAAAGACAGATCAACATGTACAACTGCACTTATTCAGGAAGACCTGCAGAAAAAAGGAGAAATAAGTTAGAGACGGCCATATTGGCATATATTTATACATTAATATATTAGAGAAATAGAGCGAGGTACTTCTCAGTGCATCAGGTAACATCCCCATTGCTACATAAGTAATGGATGGCTAGACTACCCATAACTATAAGAGCAATGAGCAGAGCCTGGACAGTTGGGTCCCGTACATGCAGACTCCAACTCAGGAGATGCTCATATCCTAACTATAAGAATCATGGAAAAGGAAGGTTTTCAGCTCCATCTTAAAAGTGTGGAGGGAGTCTGCCTCCCGAACCCATGGTGGGAGCTGGTTCCATAAGAGAGGAGCCTGATAGCTAAAGGCCCTTCCTCCCATAGTACTCTTTGAGACTCTGGGAACCACCAGTAAACCTGCAGTCTGAGAGTGAAGATACCATAAATTGTGAAGGCAGAGCTATAGCACCACAGAGAGGAAAAGGGTGGGTCATTCAGGTTGTATTTGTGCGCAATTTCCAGGCTCCTCCTTCTGAAGTTTTGCTGTAATAATTCAAGTGAGTTTATCTTTTTCTAGTAAATACAATATTGTTCCACAGAGTCCGGATTCCTCGATGATGTATCTTATGACAGCATCTCTCTGGGACCGGGTTATGACCGCCCATACCAGTTTAACCCCAATGTTCGTGAAGCCAAAACCATACAGTTCTACAAGCATCTGAATCTCAAAAGCTGCATCTGGACCTTTGACGCCTACTACGACATGACGGAGCTAATTGACGTCTGCGGAGGCACTGTCACAGCCGACTTTCAGGTGTTTATTACCATTGAAAGCCCCTTCTTTCACATATTTAATAAAACTTTACATTATTTCAAGACATTCCTATTGGTTTAGCAGATAAAAAGAGCTTAAAGCTACAGTTATTGAATAAGCTGACTGACATGGTTTCATCAGCAGCTTTACATTGGGTTTAGAATCACATGTCAAGTTTGATCTGTTATTTAAAGTCCCAACTTTCAGCAGTTTCCTAGGTAGTGCTGACAGAAGAATAACAAAATCTGGATGTAATGTGACTGATAGAGGCATCAGTAGCTGAAAATGTTGAATGTATTTTTTATCCATGTCCAATGATCACGATGGCTACAGGTCTCAGTGTTTGCTAATATTCCCAAGAAAACCTCTAATTGGTCAAAACATTGAATCTTGCTCTGGTGTTTCTAGGTTCGAGACTCGGCTCAGTCCTTCCTGACTGTACAGGTTCCTCTGTACGTGTCCTACATCTACGTGACGGCCCCGAGAGGCTGGGCCTCTCTGGAGCATCACACTGAGATGGAATTTTCCTTCTTCTATGACACAATGCTGTGGAGGACAGGTCAGATGCTCATTAACATAAATGACAGGATTATCTTACATTGGCTTACAGGAATACATGTATGATTCTTTCTTCATGGAATGACTCAATCATGTGGGGTACTCTGTTTAGTCACCCTGTCACCCTGTATGAACTAGGATTTTCTACCAAAATAAGTGAATGCAGAAGAGGTTTGTCCCTCTTTCAAAACTTCATTAAGTCTTAGCATGTTAGATTCAATTTAAGAATATTTCCAAGTGTTGGAAACATTCTTAGAAGATCTTCTTCTGTACTGACATAAAGTGTCACAGTTACAGCAGATCCATTATTTCAATCTCCCGTTCCATCTCATCATGATGAGAATCTCCCGTTTCACCTCATCATCATGAGAATCTCCCGTTTCACCTCATCATGATGAGAATCTCCCGTTCCACCTCATCACCATGAGAATCTCCCGTTCCACCTCATCACCATGAGAATCTCCTGTTCCACCTCATCACCATGAGAATCTCTTGTTCCACCTCATCACCATGAGAATCTCTTGTTCCACCTCATCACCATGAGAATCTCTTGTTCCACCTCATCATCATGTGAATCTCCCGTTCCACCTCATCACCATGAGAATCTCCCGTTCCACCTCATCACCATGAGAATCTCTTGTTCCACCTCATCACCATGAGAATCTCCCGTTCCACCTCATCACCATGAGAATCTCCCGTTTCACCTCATCACCATGAGAATCTCCCGTTCCACCTCATCATGATGAGAATCTCCCGTTCCACCTCATCACCATGAGAATCTCCCGTTCCACCTCATCACCATGAGAATCTCCCGTTTCACCTCATCACCATGAGAATCTCCCGTTCCACCTCATCATGATGAGAATCTCCCGTTCCACCTCATCACCATGAGAATCTCCCGTTCCACCTCATAAAGATGAGAATCTCCCATTCCACCTCATCACCATGAGAATCTCCTGTTCCACATCATCACCATGAGAATCTCCCGTTCCACCTCATCATGATGAGAATCTCCCGTTCCACCTCATCACCATGGGAATCTCCAGTTCCACCTCATCATGATGAGAATCTCCCGTTCCACCTCATCATGATGAGAATCTCCTGTTCCACCTCATCATGATGAGAATCTCCCGTTCCACCTCATCACCATGAGAATCTCCCGTTCCACCTCATCATGATGAGAATCTCCCGTTCCACCTCATCAAGATGAGAATCTCTCGTTCCACCTCATCACCATGAGAATCTCCCGTTCCACCTCATCACCATGAGAATCTGCTGTTCCACCTCATCATGATGAGAATCTCCCGTTCCACCTGATCACCATGAGAATCTCCCGTTAAACCTCATCATGATGAGAATCTCCCGTTCCACCTCATCATCATGAGAATCTCCTGTTCCACCACATCACCATGAGAATCTCCCGTTCCACCTCATCATGATGAGAATCTCCCGTTCCACCTCATCACCATGAGAATCTCCCGTTCCACCTCATCATGATGAGAATCTCCTGTTCCACCACATCACCATGAGAATCTCCCGTTCCACCTCATCATGATGAGAATCTCCCGTTCCACCTCATCACCATGAGAATCTCCCGTTCCACCTCATCACCATGAGAATCTCCCGTTCCACCACTTCACCATGAGAATCTCCCGTTCCACCACATCATTATGAGAATCTCCCATTCCACCACATCATGATGAGAATCTCCCGTTCCACCTCACCACCATGAGAATCTCCCGTTCCACCTCATCATCATGAGAATCTCCCGTTCCACCTCATCACCATGAGAATCTCCCGTTCCACCGCATCACCATGAGAATCTCCCTTTCCACCACATCATGATGAGAATCTCCCGTTCCACCTCATCACCATGAGAATCTCCCGTTCCACCTCATCATGATGAGAATCTCCCGTTCCACCTCATCACCATGAGAATCTCCCGTTCCACCTCATCATGATGAGAATCTCCCGTTCCACCTCATCACCATGAGAATCTCCCGTTCCACCTCATCATGATGAGAATCTCCCGTTCCACCTCATCAAGATGAGAATCTCTCGTTCCACCTCATCACCATGAGAATCTCCCGTTCCACCTCATCACCATGAGAATCTGCTGTTCCACCTCATCATGATGAGAATCTCCCGTTCCACCTCATCACCATGAGAATCTCCCGTTAAACCTCATCATGATGAGAATCTCCCGTTCCACCTCATCATCATGAGAATCTCCTGTTCCACCACATCACCATGAGAATCTCCCGTTCCACCTCATCATGATGAGAATCTCCAGTTCCACCTCATCACCATGAGAATCTCCCGTTCCACCTCATCATGATGAGAATCTCCCGTTCCACCTCATCAAGATGAGAATCTCTCGTTCCACCTCATCACCATGAGAATCTCCCGTTCCACCTCATCACCATGAGAATCTCCCGTTCCACCTCATCATGATGAGAATCTCCCGTTCCACCACATCACCATGAGAATCTCCCGTTCCACCTCATCATGATGAGAATCTCCTGTTCCACCACATCACCATGAGAATCTCCCGTTCCACCTCATCATGATGAGAATCTCCCGTTCCACCTTATCACCATGAGAATCTCCCGTTCCACCTCATCATGATGAGAATCTCCCGTTCCACCTCATCAAGATGAGAATCTCTCGTTCCACCTCATCACCATGAGAATCTCCCGTTCCACCTCATCACCATGAGAATCTCCCGTTCCACCTCATCATGATGAGAATCTCCCGTTCCACCACTTCACCATGAGAATCTCCCGTTCCACCACATCATTATGAGAATCTCC
Organism: Telmatherina bonti; assembly: GCF_933228915.1. Lineage (NCBI taxonomy): Eukaryota > Metazoa > Chordata > Actinopteri > Atheriniformes > Telmatherinidae > Telmatherina > Telmatherina bonti. The sequence goes on along the minus strand of NC_136611.1, from coordinate 132,800 downwards.
TGTTCCACCACATCATGATGAGAATCTCCCGTTCCACCTCATCACCATGAGAATCTCCTGTTCCACCACATCATGATGAGAATCTCCCGTTCCACCGCATCACCATGAGAATCTCCCGTTCCACCACATCATGAGAATCTCCCGTTCCACCTCATCACCATGAGAATCTCCCGTTCCACCTCATCATTATGAGAATCTCCTGTTCCACCACATCATGATGAGAATCTCCCGTTCCACCTCATCATGATAAGAATCTCCCGTTACACCTCATCACCATGAGAATCTCCTGTTTCACCTCATCATGATGAGAATCTCCCGTTCCACCTCATCACCATGAGAATCTCCTGTTCCACCTCATCACCATGAGAATCTCCCGTTCCACCTCATCACCATGAGAATCTCCCGTTCCACCTCATCACCAAGAGAATCTCCCGTTTCACCTCATCACCATGAGAATCTCCCGTTCCACCTCATCATGATGAGAATCTCCCGTTCCACCTCATCACCATGAGAATCTCCCGTTCCACCACTTCACCATGAGAATCTCCCGTTCCACCACATCATTATGAGAATCTCCCATTCCACCACATCATGATGAGAATCTCCCGTTCCACCTCATCACCATGAGAATCTCCCGTTCCACCTCATCATCATGAGAATCTCCCGTTCCACCTCATCATGATGAGAATCTCCCGTTCCACCGCATCACCATGAGAATCTCCCTTTCCACCACATCATGATGAGAATCTCCCGTTCCACCTCATCACCATGAGAATCTCCCGTTCCACCTCATCATGATGAGAATCTCCCGTTCCACCTCATCACCATGAGAATCTCCCGTTCCACCTCATCATGATGAGAATCTCCCGTTCCACCTCATCACCATGAGAATCTCCCGTTCCACCTCATCACCATGAGAATCTCCCGTTCCACCTCATCACCATGAGAATCTCCCGTTCCACCTCATAACCATGAGAATGTCCCCTTCCACCTCATCACCATGAGAATCTCCCGTTCCACTTCATCACCATGAGAATCTCCCGTTCCACTTCATCACCATGAGAATTTCCCGTTCCACCACTTCACCATGAGAATCTCCCCTTCCACCACTTCACCATGAGAATCTCCCTTTCCACCTCATCACCATGAGAATCTCCCGTTCCACCACTTCACCATGAGAATCTCCCGTTCCACCTCATCACCATGAGAATCTCCCGTTCCACCTCATCATCATGAGAATCTTCTATCAGAAGATGATTCACTGTGCTCTTAAAGGGATGACCATGGTCAGCAGATATACTCAGATAGGCTCTGGTGGTTAAACAAATCCATGTTGGCGCCAAGGGGTCCGATATGAGATCAGAACCCCCACCCTCCCACCACCCACACACACACACACACACACACACACACCTCTCCTCCTCATCCTCTCATGATGTTTCCAGCAGATTGTAAACTTACCATGTAAAAAATGAAAAGCTGAAATGGAGACTCATCAGAACAGTTTTTTCATCTTTACTTGACCAGTTTTGGTCATAACTGCATGGAAGGAGGACCTAATTGTAGATTGAATAGAATACTGAAGAGTTCTTTTACCAAAGGGAAAGTCTGAACAAGGAAGTTCTCAGAACGCACAAGTTCAAGTCAGGCAACATGATTTGAAGAAATTTCTTTTTATTTATGTGATATTTGTTTTTTAATTTTTGTTTAATTTTATATTTAACCTTGACTGTATTTTTCACTTTTATTCTATTTAATGATTTAATGTCAGTTATAAAACAGGCACTTGGAGAGCTTGAACCCGGTAGGGATTCAGAGTACGGCATTAGACTGGTTCAGGTCATACTTGGTGGATAGAATCATGTGTGTGAGCATCGGTGGCTTTGAATTTGTAACTGCTCCGGTGTCTTACGGGGTTCCACAAGGATCAGTTTTAGGGCCTCTCCTGTTTTCACTGTATTTGCTGCCATTAGGGTCCATCTAATGGTAGGTAAAGAGATGCCATGCAATGACATGGCATCTCTTTCCACCTATATGCTGATGACAGCCAGATATATCTACCCCCAAAAAAGAAAGATGCCTACTTTCTCACACTGCTATTTACATGCCTCCATGACATCAAGGAGTAGATGGCCTTAAATTTTAATGAGAAAAAGACATAGGTTGTAGTGTTTGGGCCAAATGGCTTCTGTGGCCCCTCCCCAGTTGATATGGTTCCCTTGTCCAGCTTCTTAAAACGTGCTGTAACAAACCTTGGTTTTAAATTGGACAGTAATTTTAAACTGCATGGGCAATTTAAATTAGTGTTAAAGTCAAGCTTTTTTAACCTTCATCAACTCACAAAAAAAAGTCATTCATAACCACCCCACAATTTGAGACAGTAGTTCATGCCTTTATCACTTCAAAGCTGGAAGTTTATCTGAGGGTTCACCAGTCGTCTCTCTTGTCTCCAACTGGTCCAAAATGCCGCCGCTCGTCTCTTGGTTGGAGCACGTAAAAGGGAACTGATTACACCAACTTTAGCATCACTTCACTGGCTCCCTGTATATTTTAGAGTTCATTTTAAAGTTCTTTTACTTGTTTTTAAGTCCATACATGGCCTGGCCCTTCTGTACCTCTGTGAGCTGCTTACCCCATACTTACCAGCCCGGTGCCTCAGATCTGCTGATCAGCTCCTTCTAGAAGTCCCGAGGTCCGAGTGGACAGAGCATTTGCAGTTTCTGCTCCAAAACTGTGGAATTCTCTGCTGCTACAAATTAGAGAAGTCACATTGCTGCCAACTTTTAAAACACGTCTAAAGACCTATTTTTTGATCTTGCATTTTATCCAGTTTGAGATTCTGCTTTTTATTCTCTCTGTACTGCTTCATTGTTTTTTGTTTTAATGTTATAATGTCTTTTACTTTTGATTGTGTTTATTGTTTTATCTTTTATTCCTTTAAAGGGGTGCTATTATGGTATTTTGAGTGTTCTGAGCTTTCTACAGTGTTACAGTGTTGAATCCTCATCAGACATGTGAACAACACTGTTTTTTTATCACCTAAACGCATGTTTGAGTTTGAGTTCCAGCATGCTCACCATTCGGTTTCCATGGCGATGAAAAACGCGTCGTTTTAGAGAGTTTTTTCTACTTGGAAATCCTTGTGATGTCCTGGGGCACAAGGTTCGGTGATTGGTTACCTTCTACTCGTTAACAAGAAATAAAAATAGATTAGCCTGAAATGCACATAATAGTTCCACTTTAACTTCTATTGTTATAGTCTCACTGCATGTCTTTAATGTTCAGCACTTTGTTGCACCTGGTGTTTTGTGAAAGTGCATTATAAATAAAGTTGAGTTGATATGTAGGATGTGGTATGTAACATAAACATTTAAGAACCCCTGGTCTTCTCGAATATCTACAGAGTCGTAATTCTAAACAGAATTGCACTTTTCCTCAATTTATGTCTTGAGGTGTTTGGTGTCTGCAGGCATTCAGACTGACAGCGTCCTCTCTGCCAGGCTCCAGATCATCAGGATCTTCATTAGAGAGGATGGACGGTTGGTGATTGAGTTTAAAACTCATGCAAAGTTCAGAGGTTAGTTTTACTCCGATACAATCAGTGTTGTGTGAGAAGAACTCTTTATAAATCCCAGCTGATGGACTTTTAGATAAAGAGTAGTAAATATAAGAAGCACCACTCTCCAACATTTGTCTTTTCCATCAAACAAAATACATTTCTCTGCATGTTTATCCTTCCAGGACAGTTTGTCCTGGAGCATCACACTCTACCTGGCCACATGTCACGCCTGATGGCTCCTGACCACCTGGGTGGCATTGAGTTTGATATGCTGCTTCTGTGGAGTGCTCAGACCTTTGACTCCCCATACCAGCTGTGGAGGGCTACAAGCTCCTACAGCAGGTAAGAGAATCAAAAACAAGAAACCTAAAACATTTGTGGTTGTAGCTTTCAGCCCTGTAATTCCACACAGCTCAAAAAATAAAGCGAACACCTAAACAACACGATGTAACTCCAAGTCAACCAGACTTCTGTGAAATGGAACTGTCCACTTAGGAAGCAACACTGATTGACAATCAGTTCCACCTGCTGTTGTGCAGATGGAACAGACAACAGGTGGAAATTACAGGCAACTGGCAAGACACACCCAATAAAGGAGTGGTTCTGCAGGTGGAGACCACAGACCACTTCTCAGTTCCGATGCTTTCTGCCTGATGTTTTGGTCTGAATGCTGGCGGTGCTTTCACTCTAGTGGTAGCATGAGACGGAGTCTACAACCCACACAAGTGGCTCAGATAGTGCAGCTCATCCAGGATGGCACATCAATGCCAGCTGTGGCAAGAAGGTTTGCTGTGTCTGTCAGCGTGGTGTCCAGAGCATGGAGGCGCTACCAGGAGACAGGCCAGTACATCAGGAGACGTGGAGGAGGCCGTGGGAGGGCAACAACCCAGCAGCAGGACCGCTACCTCCTTCTTTGTGCAAGGAGGAACAGGAGGAGCACTGCCAGAGCCCTGCAGAATGAGCTCCAGCAGGACACATATGTGGATGTGTCTGCTCCAACAGTCAGAAACAGACTCCATGAGGGTGGTATGAGGGCCCGACGTCCACAGGTGGGGGTTGTGCTTCCAGCCCAACACCGTGCAGGACGTTTGGCGTTTGCCAGAGAACACCAAGATTGGCAAATTCTCCACTGGCGCCCTGAGCTCTTCACAGATGGAAGCAGGTTCACACTGAGCACATGTGACAGACGTGACAGAGTCTGGAGACGCCGTGGAGAACGTTCTGCTGCCTGCAACATCCTCCAGCAGGACCGGTTTGGCAGTGGGTCAGTAATGGTGTGGGGGGGCATTTCTTTGGAGGGCAGAACAGCCCTCCATGTGCTCGCCAGAGGTAGCCTGACTGCCATTAGGTACCGAGATGAGATCCTCAGACCCCTTGTGGGACAATATGAAAGGAAAATGAAAATGAAAAATACTTTATTAATCCCCAAAGGGAAATATTGTAGTATATAATAATAATAACTAGAGGAGGTCTTGTTCCGGAGGCTGATGGCTGCTGGCAGGAATGATCTTCTGTATCTTTCAGTCTTACATCGGACCTGAAGAAGCCTCTCACTGAACACACTTTGTTGTTTCATCACTGTGTTGTGGAGAGGGTGTGAAGAATCCTCCATCATCTTCATCAGCTTGTGCAGCATTCTTCTTTGGACAATCAGCTCCAGCGGCTCCAGAGTTACTCCAAGCACAGAAGCAGCTTTCTGGATCAGTTTGTTGATTCTCTTCAAGTCTCTGGTTCTGATGCTACTACCCCAGCAGATGCTGCAAAGCTGACTGCACTCTCCACAACAGACTTATAGAAGATAGGTATATAGATATATGATGGCATCTTCAACCCCAAGTCCATTGCGATATGCAAACTGGAATGGGTCCTGAAAGGTGTTTACTTGCTTGTTGAGGTGAGCCAGTAAGAGTCTCTCCAGGACTTTCATGATGTGAGATGTCAGGGCAACTGGTCTGTAGTCACTTGGTTCAGCTGGTTGTGTTTTTTTAGGCACTGGAACAAGGCAGGAGGTTTTCCACAGCACTGGGACTCTATTTTGTCTCAGACTGGTGTTGAAAAGGTGCTGCAGAATCGGACATAGTTGTTTTGAGCAGGTCTTGAGAACTCTGGGACTGACACCATCTGGACCTGCAGCCTTGTTCTGGTTCAGTTTCTCAAGTTGCTTCATAACCTGATTGCAGGAGACAAACAAGGTGGAGATCTCAGGATGTCCTGATGTGGAGGGAGATGAAGCTGTGTTCTGGTCCATGACTGAGCTGCAGGGTGACAGATTGGAGGCGTGACAGGAAAGCAGTGGGCTTATGGAGGGTGTGTGGTCTGTTGGCTGGAGGTAGGGGGTGAACTGAACCTGTTGAAGAATATGTTCAGCTCATTAGCTCTGTCCAGACCTCCATCAGGCTGGTCCCCCTTTAACTTGAAGCCGGTGATCTTCTTCATTCCAGACCACACATCCCTCAGGTTATTCTGCTGGAGCTGACTTTCTAACTTCTTCCTGTAGTCCTCCTTGCACTTCTTAGTTTGTGTTTTAAGTTGTTTTTGTGTTGCCCTCAATAACTCCCTGTCTCCATCCCTGAAGGCTTTCTTTTTGATGTTCAGCAGCTTTTTCAGGTCACTGGTGATCCAGGGTTTGTTATTGGGGAAGCACCTCACTGTTCTTGTTGGGACGATGCTGTCCACACAGAAGTTGATGTAATCTGTCACACACTCAGTCATGGCGTTGATGTCGTCTCCATGAGGTTCACAGAGGACGTTCCAGTCTGTAGCCTCAAAGCCTCCTCTAAGAGCATCTTCAGCTTCAGCAGACCAGATTTTGATAGTCTTTGTGATGACTGGTTGCTGCTGAACGATGGGCTTGTAGGTGGAGGTGAGAAGAACCAGATTATGGTCAGATCTTCCTAAAGGAGGCAGGGCAGAACAACTGGATCCATTATTCATATTTGCATAAAATAAGTCCAAGATCTTATTTTCTCTGGTGGAGCAGCTGACAAACTGCTGGAATGTTGGGAGAGTTGCAGAGAGGGAGACGTTGTTGAAGTCTCCGGAGAACGCCATGAATGAGTTTGGATGCTGTGTTTGTAGCCGAGCAACGACGGAGCTGATGACATCACAGGCTGTGTCTGGTGCGGTACCAGGTATTATATAAACCACTACCAGAATAACACAGGTAAACTCTCTGGGTAAATAATATGGACGGAAGCTCACAGCTAACAGTTCCATGTCCCTTGTGCATATCTTCTCCTTGACAGTAACATGTCCAGGATGACACCAACGCTGGTTAACCAGCACTGCAATTCCACCACCCTTTAGCTTTCCGCTGTGTTGTCTACTGCGGTCTGCACGGACCGTTTTAAAGCCCGGTACAGACACATTACAGTCAGGGATGTGTTCATGCAGCCATGTCTCGGTGAAGTACATAATACTGCACTCTCTGTATTCTTTCTGACACCTTGTTAGCATCTCGAGTTCATCCGTTTTGTTAGCTAGCAATCTCACATTACCCATGACGACAGTCGGGAGAAATGATTTAAATCTCCATCGCTTTTTCCTCTGTCTGACTCCCGCTCTGCATCCTCTTCTCTTTCTTTTCAACTCCATCGGGATTTGATGTGTTGTTTCGCTGATAATCCTGATTTATGAGAGTTTAATCAGTTGATCCTGATTGTAAACAAGTCTTTCGTTGCCATGGAGACTCATAACAAGTCTTGAAAGAGACAAAAGTATGCAGAAAAATCTTCCTTGAAGCACACCCTCCAAACCAGCATGAAATCCTCAGAAAAAAATACCTAATTTGAGGTTCTATGTGAGAGTTTCTACTTTTAAAAAAATCCAAATAGCAAGTCAGAGCTACTCCAATTTGCTGCCAACAGACAGTGGAATCTATATGCTGGTGTATGCTGGTGCGGTTGGCCCTGGGTTCCTCCTAATGCAAGACAATGCCAGACCTCATGTGTCTGGAGTGTGTCAGCAGTTCCTGCAACACCAAGGCATTGATGTTATGGACTGGCCTGCCCGTTCCCCAGACCTGAATCCAGCTGAGCACATCTGGGACATCATGTCTCGCTCCATCCACCAACGCCAAGTTGCACCACAGACTGTCCAGGAGTTGGCGGATGCTTTAGTCCAGGTCTGGGAGGAGATCCCTCAGGAGAACATCCACCGCCTCATCAGGAGCATGCCCAGGCATTGTAGGGAGGTCATACAGGCACGCGGAGGCCACACACACTACTGAGCCTCATTCTGACTTGTTTAAAGGACATTACATCAAAGTTGGATCAGCCTGTAGTCTGTTTTTCCACTTTCATTTGGAGTAGAACTCCAAATCCAGACCTCCATGGGTTGATATGTTTGATTTTCATTGATAATTTTTTTATTTTGTTGTCAGAACATTCAGCTATGGAAAGAACAAAGTATTTAATAAAATATTTCATTCATTCAGATCTACAACGTGGTACTTTAATGTTCCCTTTATTTCTTTTAGCAGTGTACATTGTGTCATTGTGTGTACATTTGGGTTTTGTATTTTCTTGAAAAGAAAGGACTATTCTGGAGAATACACCGTCTTCTTGATCCCCTGTACCGTGCAGCCCACTCAACCCTGGGTCGACCCCAGTGACAAACCTCTGTCCTGTACGGCTCACGCTCCAGAGAAGTATGACTTGCATTCATAGTTTAGACATAACTTGAGTGGATTGTAGTAGCAGACATTTCAGTTCAGAACCATGTTGTCGCCTTTCAACAGGTTTCTGGTGCCAATCGCCTTTCAGCAGACCAACAGGCCTGTTCCGGTGGTTTACTCTCTCAACACAGAGTTCCAGCTGTGCAACAATGAGATGGTGTTTCTGATGGACCCATCTGCCGCTGACATCTCCATGGCTGAGATGGACTACAAAGGAGCATTCTCCATGGGTAGGAAAATGCATTGAAAAAATGAGGACAATGGTGTAGAACTAGAAAATATTTGTCAGTCCGTCCCTTTGACACCCCTGCAGGTCAGACTTTATATGGCAAAGTGTTGTGGAACCCGGAGCAAAACCTGAACGCAGCCTACAGACTGCAACTGGAGAAGGTTTACCTGTGCACTGGAAGAGATGGCTACGTGCCCTTCTTTGATCCCACAGGGACTTTGTACAATGAGGGGCCACAGTATGGCTGCATTCAACCCAACAAACACCTCCAACATCGCTTCCTGCTGCTGGTATGTTTATAGATATATGTAATGTATCTAACTTGGATCTGCTTTAATGTTTGCAAAACCCAAACACATAGCACACCCAGGGCTGAAACAGTTATTCACATAGCTCAATGAGAAAATGAGGCAGATTATCCTTTTTTTCCTCAGTGTTTTCACACTAATAGTTGTCAGTCGCACAAAATGGTTAGATGCTATGTTGTTTGGGCAAGTGTTATTTCATGATAGAAATCAGAGAACAATCAGGAAAAAGGTGAAAAATATTTTACAAAACTTAATACTACACTATATTCCAGTTGTAAAAGTTATTTAGTTTTCTGCATTAAGACAACAGTGCTGCAGCCAGTTAGATATCCAGTCCTCACAGCAGGAAAACACAAGCTAATGTTTAAAGTTATTATTTTAATGTAATTAGGCGTACTTGAGACATTTTTTTTTTTATAACTCTTGTGTATGTACTGTCCATACCAGCTCAGCTAGTCAGGTCTTTTACACAGAATCACTGATTTCAAAATGGTTTACTTGTCATTGCATCTGTCTTGCAGCTACAGTTGAGTGATAAAGTAGATGATGCTGTTAAACTCATTTTCGTAGCCTCTGTCTTCAATGCAGCTGGGAGAAATCCTCATTTTTCTGATTTCCATTTGCTATGGTTCTGATTATTGTCTACCTGTGTTTCATCTGCAGGATCGTAAACAGCCAGATATTTGTGACAGGTTTTTCCATGATGTTCCCTTTGAAGCTGATTTTGCCTCAGACATCCCAGAGCTGCAGTCCATGACGACCATGCCAGGTGTGGATGGCTTCACAATGAAGGTCGATGCGCTCTACAAGGTCTGTGGAATCACAAAATACCTCAGTTACTGTTTTGGACTTTAACATTTAAGACGCCAATAAATCTCCAGCGCCCAGAACACTATCGCTGATGTCATCACTTTTTCGGGAAACAGTCGTGTATAACTCTAGACATATGACCTTTTAGATGTTCAATAGACCTTTTCTGGACATTTATATCTCATTCAGGAGGTTTACAATTCAGACACAACATGTAGTGTTTATTCAGACTCTAGATGGTAAATCCACAATGATCCATGATAATGCCATTATCTATCACATCTTCATTACCATCACTACGATATACGGTATATATATATATATATATATATATATATATATATATAGGTTTGGAATTTTAAGGGTTAATCACATAAAATGTTTAATTGGGCCATAATAATTAGTTTTTAGTAGCTCATTTAGCTACAACTAATATTTTCTTTCTAATTTTTCTTTCTGGTATTGACAGGTGGAGGCAGGGCATCAGTGGTACCTGCAGGTAATCTATGTGATCAGCCCAGAATCGCGCTCCAACCCCAGGGTCCAGCGCTCAGTGGTCTATCAGCTGAGCCGCTCCAAACGCGACCTTGTGGATCACAGTGGTCAGCTGACACTTGATGAGTCGCTCATCTACGACAATGAGGATGATCAGGTGAAGAATGGCACCAACATGAAACCGCTTCGCCTTGAAGTCAGCCCCTCTGCCACATTTAATGCCCACGTGGGCAGTTCTGTCGGCGGCGGAGTGGGTGCCATCATGCTGTTGGTCTTGGTCCTGCTGGTCTCTTGTTTCCTGTTCCGTCGCTGCCAGCGTGCCTTCACGACAAAGAGCAAGAGCTCTGTGAAAAGCTATGAGTATCCGCTCAACACCAAGGTGGAGGTGTGCATGGACAAGTGTGTGGAGAAGAATTTCGGCACTGGGCACTGCACAGTAAGAAACATCAACATCAACCGCAACCATGAGCCCACCAACAAGACCAAAGTAAAGCAAGTCAACCTGGAGGTGAAACTCCAGAACAACCTCAACGATGGCACCGAGGTCTGAAACCCTGAAAATGAGGAAGTTTAATAAGATAAACAGGTATTTTTCTAAAACAAAGTTTGTTCTTAATGTTAGAAAATGTATTCTTATAACACATTAACAAGATAAAAAGGGAAGTGGACAACCTCAGGAACAACTGGGTTTAACAACCAAATCATCTGCATTTAACCGTCCCAACACCAATTTCAGTTTTACTTGACATTCTTGGAACTTTTAGCACCAAAAATGATTAAAGTTAGCTCAGACAGTGGTGATTGTTGGAACAAAACATACTTTTCTCTGCTGTATCAGGTCATTTCACTGCTTTAAATGTTAATACTGTGTGGAGTGGTAGCTCATGTTGAGGTGTTTTCTGCAATACCACTTCAGAATTAAAGCAGGAAGAACTTCTAGCCACTTCTGCATCAGCTACTGCTGCTTCTAACTCTTGTTGAAAGTATTAAGCACTAACAGTGTGCTGAGTGTAAATAACAAAAATGAACGATACATCAAGTGCAATTATGCCACAAATCAGTAGTCCCTCCACTATGATCTGGAGCTCCATTGGTTTTTTTTTTATGTATTTAAGACATTTTTACTCATGTTGAACAGAGGTCAGTTTTTTTTTTGCTCTATTCTGAAAGTTGCCAATATTGAGTGCCATGCAGTGTTTTTATTTTTCATGCAATTCAAAGCAATTCATCCAAAGTAACTGTTATAGTGTGGAAGGGTTCATAGTGTAAATCTCCATGCAGTTGAAAAACATGAGACACAAAAGGTCCCATCCCCTTGGCTCATTTTTGACCTTATTATATTTCTAATGAAAACAGAAATTATGTATTTTACGTCTGCCTGCCTTTGTTCTGTCCAAACAAATGCAGTCTCCTCATTTCACATCTTACATTGTTTTGGGTTCATCTATGCATAATGTTGCCTTCTTATAACGTATTATATTACAAGACAGCTACTGATGATAACACAGTCACTGTATTTTTATGTCCAACACTGGCTGGAGAGTAGTGCAAAAGTAAAAACTTTGTACTCATATGAGATGTTGATGTGTATCTTTTCTAATCCCACCTTCTATTCTTCTCCACTGTGTGCCTATTAAACAAGACAATGATGTATTGTGGGATATATAATTATATTTTTGGTGCTATAACGAGGCAAAAAAAAAAAAACTTAACTAGAAACAATGCTATTAGTGTAATGCCTGTATTTGGTGCCTCTGTTTTAAGTAATAAAAACAAATGTGAAAAAGGAAATACATCATCTTTGTTGCGTTTTTATTCTTCCATTTAGGCTTCACTTTTTACCACTGGAGATTGCTGCTTGGTGCCAGCTAGCTTGTTCAGCTAGTTTTGTAAGTTTTTCATGGTGTCTAATGATATTGTGTCAGATTAAGCAGAAAATAGGGTAATCAAGTCATTAGTGTGTCTGGCACAATTTGTGACTGTCTTTCTTCCTAACCCTAGAGCTCACAATATGTGCCTATCTAGTAACCAGTATCACAGCTGCAATGGCTTCAAAGTTATTTTTGTTTGTGATATCTAAAATGTTTAAGTTGTTCCTGAATGCATCACCTGACCGTAAAATGGGAGTGACCAGCTGTCTTCAGGTAAAATATTCTCATAGTTTCTAAGGAAGCTGAAGGTGTTGGTGAACACATTCTGGTTGATACGAGTATTGGTCAAGCCTTTTTCTCAGGATCTTAACAATTTATTTAAAGGCAAAATTGTTACAAATGAGTTTGTACAAAAAAGTCGCTCAAACTTCGTTCACATTGTGGGTTAACTTTTTTGTATGTGAGTAGGTAGAATGGACTTACTAAATAATATAACTTTTGAATATTAAAAAATGCAGTAAAATTGACATGAGCTCTTCTCTGTGCCCCTCCCGTCCCTGCTCTCTGATTAGCCCCACCTGTGTTTCGTTACCTGCCAGCTGCACAGCATTTCATGATTACCTGCCTCTGTATTTAAGCCCTGCCTTTCAGACCCCACTTTGTCAGCTTGTCTGCAAGCCAGCTCCTGTATCCTGACTGTCTACCTACACCTACAACTCCTGCCTGTGAACCCGGACCTGTTCTGATCGCCTGCCCTGGTAATGAGACCCCCCGACCTGCCTTCTGTTGAACTACACTGTCTACTGCCTTACCCTTGCCTGTACTGCTGCTCTGTACTTTTCCGTTCCAGTCCTACTGTCCTCGGTTCCTGGACCAGGGAACTCCTGTACAACTTAGCTTCATCCGCTACACTGCTCAGTCCTCTGGACCCTCACCCTTTTCCACCTAACATTCAATAAACTGTTTAAACGTGTCGCCTGTGTGGTCCTCGTTCTGTCTGGTCTCTGACAATAATGGTCTGATGTTGTCCATATTTATTTCTGTATGTGCTCAAATCTTGGAGAACCAATTGATCATTTGTTTTTAAGATGTCAAAGAATACGGCACTGATTGTGACATCACGTCCGCTTGGTAACCCAGACAGTAGACATGGGGTGTTTCTTAATTCAGGTTCTGCACGCTTCCAAATGTGGATTCATCGGCCTCATGCGTCATAGTGGCGCCAAGTGCTGTCTCAATTCGGGGGGTTAGGGTTAGGAGCTGCCCGTGTATATAAGAATCTGACTTGGGGCCCACATTTTCATCTATTAGACGGGGTTATGAATTCCAGAATTGGAATTTTCACGTACCAGCAGGGGGCGACAGAGACCGTGTTTTTGACGGCTTAGATGAGAATCTGGAGTCAAGGGCAGCTTTGGCAAGGGAGTTGTGATTTTCGCGCAGTTTTTTTCTTCGAATTTGACTTTGGCCTGTAGATCCCGGTAGAGGCCTGTGAGTTGATTGGGCCTCTGCAAAATTGCAGTCCCCTGACCCACGGCCTCTGTGCTAGGGGGCGCCAAAGGTGCGAACGATGGACCATTTGAAGGGCTGTATCACAGGACCGGAAAGGAGTTTTGGGATGGGTCCAATGGATTTTGGCAATGCTCTAAGGCCCCTCCAAGACACAATCACCGGCTGGGGCCCAGAGGCCCCAAGGGCCAAGAAAGCGACCCTAATTTTGGAGTTGGGGTTGGGGGGGTCTGGAGACTCAGGGTTTGGGCCATGGGTAGTGCTCCTTGAGGGGGTCTCGCTCCCCAAAAATGAAGGCTGTGGGGCCCTCGGTCTAGGAGCTAGGGGGCGCCAAATAGTTGGCAAAATCGGACCTTTGAAGGGGCACATCTCGGGACCTGGAAGGAGTTTGGACTTGGGGTCAATGACTCTGGTTTGAGGCCCCCAACAACATATTAGAAGTTGGACAAATTTGTTTTTCTGCCCTGTCCCTCAACATGGTCTCAGGGCCTTGGGACCTTCATCCTTTGTTTTCTTCATGGACCAAATTTGAGGTACCACACAGGAAGTGTCCAGAGCCCTGGGATTGGAGATCCTGGTAGTGCCTTGTGAGAGGGTCTCACACTCCAAAAATCAAGGCTCTGGGGCTGTTGGTCTCAGAGCTAGGGGGCACCAAAAGTGCAAAAAATGGACTTTTGAAGGGCCATATCTCGGGATCAGGAGTTTTTGGATGGTTCCAATGGACCCCTGCAAGTTTGCAAGTCCCCTCCAAGACCCGACCACCAGCCGGGGCCCGGGGCCTCTAGGGCCCAGATCCTAACCCTAATGTCAGGTTCAGAATCAGGTTTACAGGGGTGTCTGGGAACCCGGGCTTTGGGCCTCTGGTGGGGCCCTTAGTCTCAGAGCTAGGGGGCGCCAAAAGTGCAAAAAACAGACTTTTGAAGGGCCGCATCTCTGGATTGGAAAGGAGTTTTTCCAATGGGTCCTGTGGGCCCCACCAAGGCTCGGAGGCCTTTCTGAGAACCACCTGTGAGCAGTGGCCCCAGGGCCTCTGGGGCCCAGATCCTAACCATTAGATCAGGGTCAGCATTGGCTTCTCAGCATTGCTGCTCACTGGAATTTTTTAAAGAGTCCAGAGCCAGGCAATGTAAATAGATGGAAATGTGTCCTGCTTCCAGATTTCAATCTAGGAATGAAGGCCTTCCATCGATGAAAATCTGGAACACTTCCGGCCTCCCTGCCTGCTGGGGGCACTGATGAGTTTTGCCCTCCTTCCATATTTCAATATATAAATGAAGGCGCTTAATAGATGAGAATCTGGAAGCTAGCCCAAACCTTAGCTAGCTGGCTAACCAAACTGGTCATGGCCAATAAGCCCCTTGCCGTGGCTTGCTCTTGGCTCCTGAACATTAGGGGGTGTTGGTTATTTCCTGTACCCAGATCCGCACCTCCAACACCCCACCAGCAGGGGGCGCCTTGGGTTTCTTGTACTGAGGTCTGCAGCACCAGCCTCCCACCAGCAGGTGTGCACCTTTACTTCAATTCCAGCAAGGCAGACCAAGCAGTTCCTTTTCCTCTTTGCCACACGAGCACATGGTCAGAAGGCAGCAGGTGACCACAAGCAAGGTGAGAGCTACTTTCATCAAAGTTAGACGGGTCAACCAGGAAAGCGGTCAGACAGTCAAGGCCAGCGAACAGTGAGGCAAGTTTTTTTTAAGAATTTTGATGTGATGGTTTGATGCTTTTTGTAAGAATTGCTGGCGGGTTAGCCTGTGAGCTAATGAGCTAAGTAATGATGTAGATTAGAATATGTCCTGCTTCCAGATTTCAATCTATAAATGAAGGTGCTTGATAGATGAGAATCTGGAAGTGCAGTGCACCTCACACCCTGCAGGGGGCAGCGTCGAGTTTAGCCTTTGGGCCTCCGCACCTGCAGGGGGCATAAGTGAGTTTGTCTGCTTCCAGATTTCAATCTATTAGAATGGAGCAATATAAATAGATGGAAATCTGTCCTGCTTCCAGATTTCAATCTATAAATGAAGGCTGTTGTGTTAAAGATGCCCTTCTGCTCCCCCAGCACTATGAGTACTGAGACCTCACCCACCTCTTCCTACCACCCCTCCTCAAACTCCTCCTCCTGCTCATCCCTGTCAACCACCACAACCAGCCTGGACAGCTTAACAGAAGAGGATAAACGCAGAGAAGAGGACACACTCCTGCTGGAGACCGGCAGCGTCACCACAGAGCCTCCGCCGTCCTACTCGTCTCAACAATCTGACATCTCAGAGGGTGACTTTCAAGACTGTGAGGAAAAGCCCAGCCCGCCCCCCCTTCGGCGGGAGACAAGCTCTCCCAACTTTAAAGCGATGGGGGACCATACAGCTGCCTTGCAAGGTAACCGAGACGAGTTCATCCTCAACCCCAGTGATCCCGCCTGATGAGGAATGCTCATCCCCAGCGGACATGGAAGGAGGCAGCGAAGGCCTTGCTTGCCCCCAACGAGAGATGACCCCCTTGCCCTGGAAGAAAAAATTGGTGAAGGAGCCTGGCCTGCATGACAATGACCCGGAAGAGGATGATGAGCGCACTTTCAGCATCGATGGGAGCCACCTTGTTAAATTGTCAGCTCCGTGCTAAAAAGTGCTCATTTGTGTTGTCCTTATTCTTTTATATATGTAAGAAAGTTTTGGATATTTAGCTGTGCCTGTGTGACCAGCAACACATGTGTGAAAAAAGTTTTAAATAAAAAAACATTTGCTAGCAGCGATGTTTGACTTTGGCGACACTGAGCAAGTGCAAGCGTCCCAGCCTGCAGGGAGCACAGGTGAGTTTGTCTGTTTCCAGATTTCAATCTATAAGAATGGCCCATATTAATAGACGACAATCTGTCCTCATTCCACATTTCAATCTATAAATGAAGGCCTTCCGTAGATGAGAATCTGGAACACTTCCGGCATCCCTGCCTGCAGGGGGAGCTAGTGAGTTTTCCCCTCATTCCATATCTCATTCTATAAGAATGGCCCATATTAATAGATGAGAATCTGTCCTGCTTCCAGATTCCAATCTACAATTGAAAGATGGGAAAATGGAAGCTAGCCCTAACCTTAGCTAAATAGCTAACCGGTCGGGGTCGGGCCAATAAGCCCCTCCCTGTGACTCTTGGCTCCTGGACATCAAGGGGTGCCGGTTATTTCCTGTACCCAGATCTGCACCTCCAACTTCCCACCAGCAGGGGGTGCCATGGGTTTCCTGTACAGAGGTGCGCACCACCAGCCTCCCACCAGCAGGGGGGGTGGACCTTTACCTTAAATTCCAGTGAGGAAGACGAAGCACTTCATTTCCTGTTCGCCATGTGAGCACATGTTTAGATGGAGGCAGGTGGCCAGGAGAGAGGAGAGTGCCATAGAGCTGAAAAAGTTACAGACAACGTTGAGAAAGGGAAGCAGCTGTATTTGATTCGATAGAGGTAAGTTTTTAAAATATTTCGAGGTGATAGTTTGATCCTTTTTGCAAGAGTTGATGGTGGGCTAAAATGTAAGCTAAAATGCTAAAGCTATCAGGCTGATCAATATGATAGATGAGAATCTGTCCTACTTTCAGATATCCATCTATAAATGAAAGCAGTTTGTAGATGAGAATCTGGAAGCATTGCATCCTCCGGCTCTGCAGGGGGCAGCAGCGTCGAGTTTTGTTTGCAGGCCTGCCAGCCTGCAGGGGACAGCAGTGAGTTTGTCTGCTTCCAGATTTCAATCTATAAATGAAGGCTGTTGTGTTAAAGATGCCCTTCTGCTCCCCCAGCACTATGAGTACTGAGACCTCACCCACCTCTTCCTACCACCCCTCCTCAAACTCCTCCTCCAGCTCATCCCTGTCAACCACCACAACCAGCCTGGACAGCTTAACAGAAGAGGATAAACGCAGAGAAGAGGACACACTCCTGCTGGAGACCGGCAGCGTCACCACAGAGCCTCCGCCGTCCTACTCGTCTCAACAATCTGACATCTCAGAGGGTGACTTTCAAGACTGTGAGGAAAAGCCCAGCCCGCCCCCCCTTCGGCGGGAGACAAGCTCTCCCAACTTTAAAGCGATGGGGGACCATACAGCTGCCTTGCAAGGTAACCGAGACGAGTTCATCCTCAACCCCAGTGATCCCGCCTGATGAGGAATGCTCATCCCCAGCGGACATGGAAGGAGGCAGCGAAGGCCTTGCTTGCCCCCAACGAGAGATGACCCCCTTGCCCTGGAAGAAAAAATTGGTGAAGGAGCCTGGCCTGCATGACAATGACCCGGAAGAGGATGATGAGCGCACTTTCAGCATCGATGGGAGCCACCTTGTTAAATTGTCAGCTCCGTGCTAAAAAGTGCTCATTTGTGTTGTCCTTATTCTTTTATATATGTAAGAAAGTTTTCCATATATTTCATTACATTCTTTGTTTGCCAGCAGCTAGCTGGCTGGCTAGTGAGCTAGCTTAATGTTGAAATGGATGGAAATCTGCCCTGCTTCCAGATTTCGCTATTTTTGAATGGCCACGTTAATAGATGAGAATCTGTCCTGCTTCCATATTTAGCTATTTTTGAATGGCAATGCAAATAGATGTAAATCTGTCCTCCTTCCAGAATTCGCTATATTTGAATGGCCATGTTCATAGATGAAACTCTGTCCTGCTTCAAGATTTCCATATATTTCATTACATACTTTTTTTTGCTAGTAGCTAGCTGGCTGGCTAGTGAGCTAGCTTAGTATTGAAATAGATGGAAATCTGTCCTACTTCCAGGGTTAGAATTGGGGGAGGGGGTCAGGGGTGAGGAATGGTTAGGGTTAGGTAAGGATGCCTTACAACCTGACTTAATTCCAGGTCGGATCTTTGAGTCAGTCACACAACAGAATCACATATGATGCAGTTTTGCTGAAATCCACCATCTGTTAACATCTGAAGAGTTATTTGTGTTAAACTGCAGTTTATATAATTAGTCATGAGCAGCAGAGATGATCATTACATCTGCTTAAGATTTTACAATCTAAAAGCTTTAAATGGTATTTTTCTCATCCTCATACTAAGCTTGTTTTTTTAACTTGGATGTACCTGGGTTTCACCTCCCCCGTCACAGACAAAGGCCTCCTAATGGGCCTATGATGGGGGAGGCGTAACCAAGGTGCATCACAATGCCAGAATTCTGTATAAAATGACCTGCTTCTTCATGCCTTGATCATTGTTTGCTGAGACACAGAGAGGACGCTGCTGGAAGTCACTGCTGGACCCCGAACTTCTCTCAACTTTTTCATTGGAAAAGCTTTCAAGACTTCTTGCAATGGCTGAGGAAAACAAGTAAGTCAGACCTCTGCTGCTATTTGCCATATTTTATTGTTAAAGATGTTTTCAGTCCTACCTCTGGAAAACAGTAGTTTTCTGTACCTGAACAATGCACTTTATCTTTGTGTTACAGGCAAGATCGTACATATGATCGCCGTGTGGTCTACTGCCTCAGGTGCTCAAAACCCACTGAGATCATTGCAACCCACCTCTCCAGGGTTTGCATGAAAAACAGCACCCCAGAGGAACGCCAACAGGAGCTAGTCAAGGCAAAAGAGTCCACCAAAATCTGGACGCGTGATGGTAGGCTGTGGGACTACGCAGACATCTGCCGCCTGTTTCCCCACGGTCTCTGTAGGCGGTCATTGGTCAAGGAGCTGAAAAGAAGAGGCTTTTTCGTGCTCAACTGCCCCCTGGACTTTGACCTGGAAGAGGAGGACACAAGAGAAGCTGTTGCTGCCCGTCCTCCTGCCTCTGCTGAGGAGCCTCCTGCCTCTGCAGAGGAGCCTACTACCTCTGCTGCTCCACTTCCCACAGTTAAAGAGAGGGATTCTGGAAGCAGCCAGGCAGATGAAGAGGAGGACAGCCCCTCCAGTGACCCCACATGGCAACAGTGAGTCTTTTAACTTCCACACAGAAATGACTGAATCAGTGGTCTCCTTTTGTGAACTTGTATGAACTAAAGTTCTCTCTGCTTTCTCAGGTCAACTCCTCATTTCTCCACAACCGTAAGGATGAGGATGCAGGAGGAAAACCTGTACTCCAAGTTTCCACCTGAGACCACGGAGCTGGAGAAATTTAAAGCCCATTTGGAATCTGTGCTACAGATTCCAGACTGCAAACAGGAAGTAGGTGTTTGTTTTGGTTTTTCCTTTCTTGCAGCCCAGACTGGTTTCTGCTGCTCTCTCTGCATGTTCATTTCAATATGAATGGAGGCCTCACTGAGTCACTGAATGCAGCCTGATGATGTTTTTATCTGACTGTGGTTCACAGGTTGACAATGTGTCCAGGATGCTGCGCTTCATGCAGCCCACAGGGAACCAGGTGAAGCTGGATTTTCTAAAGAGCACAGCACTTCTGGCCGAGTATTTTAATGCTCTGAAGAGGGTGGGTCAGTCTGCAGCCACCCAGATAAATTACGTTAAGAGCATGATCAAGTTCGTCAAATACCTGCGGCTGGAATATGGAGCATCCGACCCTGCGATGGTGCACATGTGCACCCATTACCTCGATTTCTTGGCTGTCCTTAGAAAACCATTTTCTAAGACACACAGCAAGGACCTTTGCAGTAAAAGGTGAGCATTTATCATTCCTAGTCCTTCCTTCTCCGTCTGCTGTTTTTAAAAGTTGGATAACAACTCAGCTTCTCCTTCTCACTGCTGTTCTGGTGCATCTTGTCTTTCAGGCACGACTACTTTGTTGGGCCAAAGACGTCAGCCTACGACTGCCAAAAAGTCCTCCGAGAAGCCAAGAAGGATGCACTGGGAGTTTATGGATGCCTCCTGAACGGTGACCCAGTCACAGATGAGGAGAAGACCCGTTACCGCTACTACTGTGAGGCCATCCTTCTCCTCGGTCATTTCCAGATGCCAGGAGCGGTGGAGGGACTGACAGTAAGTACTTTTCCAGGCCAGATTTTTCTCAGCATGCAGTGGACACCTTAAAACATTCCGACCATTAATGTGTTCATGGTTGTTTCTCAGGTCACAGAATGGCTCCAGAAGCTGGAGTGCAATGGGCGGGTCGTTGTGGCTGTGAAGTCCCACAAGACAGCCAACAGGCAGGTGGCTCCATTTACCTTGACCCAGGAGGAAGCTGCTGTAAGTGACATCACTGTCCACAAATATGGACCAGAATTCATGTCCATTTCCTCCCTTTTCATTCATTTCTTCTACTCTTTGTCTCTGCAGATCATCGAGCAGTACTACCTCTCGGTCCGTTCGGATGCTCTCAGGAACTTGACCGACGACGATGGTGAGGGGCACAACCGACTTTTTTTCTGGCTAGCAATGGCAGACCAGTTAAAAGTGCCACCAATGACCTCCGGCGCCTGCACGAACAGTGAGTTGACACATCTAAATGCACTTCTTCCTGGCATGAGATGCATAAAGTTGGAGCAATTTGAGTAGATGAACTGAAGATATTTCAATTTCTCTTTCATTACAGCTACAAGCTGCCAAACGTCACCAGCCAGGAGATCCGCCATGCCATCGAAACAGAGGCAAACACTGTGCTGACGGACGAGCAGAAGACGGGCTTGGCGTATTATCTGGCTCACACAGATAAGGTGGCTAAAGACCACTATAGGATGCGGGAGCCAGAGAGTATCTCTAACATCGCCAACTTGGTCAATCTCTTTACACACAGGTAAATAAGGTGAAACATCTAGTATCTCCCAGCTGCTTAATGTTCAGTTTTTCACTCAAGTCTCTTCGTTCTACAGTTCTGATGACTCGGGAGATGACCAGCTTCGTCTTGCCACCAAAAGAGGAAGAGAAAGGGAGGAACTGTCATTTGACAAGTTCCAGGAACAGTTCCCGGTGACGATGGATGGGAACCCACCAAACAAAGTGAGGAGGACTGCAGCTGGCTTCGCTCCTGACAGATTTCTATATGACAAGTGGAGAGCTGTTCAGTTCAAGATGAGGGAGAAACATCTTCTCAGTAAGTGTCGAGACACCTCTTGTCAGATATCGGTGATGAGTAACTACACTTTTTGAACAAGAATTAATCCCAATCAATCTGGTCTATGTTACAGCTAAATGGTCCCGGCGCCCTCTGACCATCCAGAGCATCACAGCCACAATAGACAAAGAGAAGTGGCATTCAAATTGCGCTTCTGCCCAGGCCATCTTCGACAAATGGAGCCCCCCAAAGCAAGAAGATGTGGAGAACAGCTGCTGCTCTCTGCCTCGGCCACTACCTGGTCAGTCATGTTGGAGTACACTCCTGACCGGTGGCCGTAGAGGCAGGTCCAGTATGAACACAGGTACCCATAGAACAGGTACCTGTCTTCATTGGTTAGCCCTGTCTCCATCTGTTCTGAGGAGGAGACAGGAGGGGGAGGGGTGGGAGAAGAAAAGTCAGCGTGGAGGTGCAGTGAGAGACGCGCCCCATCAACTGTGTGCGTTTGGACGAGAAACTCATTAAGGATGGGGATCCTGGCCCGAGCGACCTCAATGCAGGTCCGCAGGTCGTCCCGGCTCGGCAGCTTGGCAACTTTTTTTCTTTTAACCAACAGCTGGTGCACCACCACCTGCACCTTAAAGTTTTTAAGGCACGACTTCAGCTCCCACTGCAGGTCTGAAAGCTGAGTCTTGGTCAGCTGGCTGGTTCGGGGAGGGCTCTCCATCAAGTACCCAGCAAAACTGTGCACATTTTTCATATAAAATGCAGCAGTGGTGACTTCCATCTTGCTGCGGAGCAGTGATTTGGCCCAACTAGTAGACGAAAGGAAGGGAAAAAAAAAAAAAAATCAGAAAACTCAGTTGTCATGGAAAAATACATTAAAAAAAAAAAAAAAAAAAAAAAAAAAAAAATGACTGGCAGCCACAGAATGTGGCCATACAAGTGAAAACTCACCCTCTGACGCGACCAATGTCATCCAGGAACAGCCAGTCCCTGGCGTGCCCATGGATCATGTAGAGCAGGAACGTCCGGATCATGCTCACCTTGGACATGGCGTTCCCGATCATTTTGGTGGTGGGGTTTATGCCCGTGAGGAAATCTTGATAGTGATGGAGGTACTCCTCTGCAAGACAAGAACAAAGTGAAATCATGTCTTTCCTGGTACTCTTCTGCAATCCAAGTATTGATGGAAAAGCATCCTTACCCATGCAGGGCGTGAAAGAAATTCTCCTCATCCGGTTCCCCCTCCCGGTGCCCTCGCTCCAGGGGGAAAATTTGGAGGGGGAGATGGGACTTCTCCCCGCCTTCGACCTCCTCTTAGCCAGCTGCGTCTTCGGACGCGCCGACTCAGGCCCTGGTGTGGCTGAGGTGCTGGTGGAGGGCCCCGGGGTCTCATCCTCACTGATCTGGAAGGAACACAAGTCAGTAGATACGCATTGTCCCATCCAGAATATGCCCTCCCATCTGTACGCCTTCACAATCTGCAAAACAGCATCACAGCCACAATAGACAAAGAGAAGTGGCATTCAAATTGCCCTTCTGCCCAGGCCATCTTGGGCAAATGGACTCCCCCAGAGCAAGAAGATGTGGAGAACAGTGCGCCGCTGATGAAGCTAGTAGCAAATCAGAAGTGGAAGCATCTGGCCATTGTGGAACCATCTCCAAAGGCTGGCGAGGGAAAAGGTAACATTTCATTCCGGCCATATTAAAATTTTCCCTGCAGTTTTTATGCTTCAGTCAATCTTGGAATCCAACCATATGTGGTCATGATATTTAATTTTAAAAAAAAAAAAGAAAAATAACAGATTTTCTCAATTCTGACCTACAGGAGTGGTGACCACCAAGTCATTTCCCAAAAATGCAGTCATCTGTGATTACCATGGTGAGCTCATTTCTGGTGCGGAGGGGAGGAAGAGGATGAGTGACAGGAACAATGTCATGGGCTACTCGTTTTTCTTTAAGGCTGGCGGTATTGATATGTGTATTGATGCCCACAATGCCCCTTGCTCATGTCACCCTAATGCAGAGACTTTTGGCAGGCTCATAAACCATTCCCGAAAAAAAATGCAAATGTTAGGCCTGTTCACTGCCTTATGCAGTTCTCAGAAGGACCACAAAATGTCATTTTGTTTAAGGCTACGAGAGACCTATGTGTAAACGAAGAGCTGCTGTTTGATTATGGAGTGAGAAAAAAATCATTTTCTGGAGAAGGAGCTGACCTCACATGGTTGGACAGCTAGATATTCTTTTGAAGAAAAAGCTGTGAATGTACATACTGTATATACAGTAAATACACAATAAAAGTAACATTTGATCGCAAATCTTTTTTGGTCATTGTATATTTCTACTTGAATTAGATGCTATAGGACACCTTTAAAACTTTAAAAGGATAAGGAATGATGAATAAATGGCCTGGTGTTGCAAAGTTAGAGCTTTGGTTGAATTTGAAAGTGGTCTTGTTACCATGTGGATTTGGGGGAAACTGGGGTGCAGTTAAAAAATAAATAACTCTGCAAAACATGGTCACATTTTCTTCACTCTTTCTTTGTTTTAAAGCTCTGGTCATGCCCTTTCAGAAAATGTCTCATTTATTAAAATCAGACTTACCTGGCCAGAGCGACCCCTGGGAATGTCATGTAAACCTACCTGTGTGCAGTTTCCAAAATTGTCCACATTAAAAAATGAATAACTCTGCAATACAAGGTCATGTTTTGTTTATACTTTTTTCTTTTAACGCTCTGGTGATGTCCTTTCAGAAAGTGTCCACTTCTAATCCCTTTTAATGGTGGAAATCCATTAGACTATGAATAGAAAGAGATTGCCATTGGACAAAGTGTCCATTGGAAATCCCTTATAATGGAAAGGGATTGAAAGTGGACAAAGTGTCCACTTATAATCCCTTTTAATGGTGGAAATCCATCCCAGAATGAATAGAAAGGGATTGCCATTGTACAAAGTATACACTTGCGATCCCTTCTGATGGTGGAAATCCATCCGAAAATGAATAGAAAGGGATTGGAATTGTACAGTGTCCACTTGCAATCCCTCATTATTGGAGCCCAGGGATGCCAAATGGACAGAGGCTTTTTCTCAGTCACGGTAGGTCCCATGGTGCTGGGTTTCACAAGGCAACCTGATGGAGCTCTACTGAGTCCACCCTGTGAGTTTCAGCACCCTAGGACACCGTATGACTGAGAAACAGCCACTGTCCACAAGGCTGCCCTGGCCTCTAATGTATAGGGATTGGAAGAGGACCCATCTGGTCCCTGGTTGTCTTCGAAGGCCCAAAATCGACACTGGGACTCTCTTGTGTGCCTGTGTCCTGCTGTATGAGTTTCATAGAGTTTGGACAACTTTAGAAATTTGACCCTTGTGAGGACCTCAGCACTTGGTGAAAATTGGGTCAATTTTTCAGAGTTTTCTGATTTCAATGTAACCACACTATCTGCACTCTAAATGGAGTGAATTGTCCAAATTTCAGCTCTCCAGAACCAAAGGAGACAGAATGGGACATCGGTAAGGGTAACTGTCCAAATCTGTCCACTTCCAATCCCTTAGTATTGGGGCCCAGTGTTGCAGAATGGACAGAGGCTTTTTCTTAGCCACACAGTGCCCTAGGAAGCTGGGATTCACAGGGCAAGCTCAGTCAGCTTAAATGAGCCTATCCTGTGAGTTTCAGCCTCCTAGGACAATATACGACAGAGAAACAGCCACTGTCCACATGGCCACCCTGGCCCCCAATGATGAGGGATTGGATATGGACACTTTGTCCACCTGTAATCCCTTCTGATAGTGGAAATCATGCTTAAACTTAATGGAGAGGGATTGCCATTGTACAAAGTGTCCACTTCCAATCCCTTTTAATTGGCAGAATTGTAGTCCTACACACTTTTCTGCAGCTTCCCACCTGCCGCCGCCGACCCCAAACCCCATTCCGACCTTATACAACTTCCCAGCAGTAAGAATTAAACAACACAAAAACACTTCTGGGGTTAATCGTGAAAACCTCATAAAAATAAAAACAATGGATCTAATAAAATCTGAAAATAAGACAATAAAGTGTGGCCTACTGAATATTAGATCCCTCCCAAATAAGTCTTTATTAGTCAATGACTTGATAGGTGATCACCACATTGATTTATTCTGTCTTACGGAAACCTGGTTACAGCAAGAGGATTATGTTAGTATTAATGAAGCTACGCCAGCTAACTATTTAAACTTTCACATTCCTAGAACTACAGGCAGAGGAGGAGGTGTTGCAGCTATTTTTCAGTCAGAATTTTTAATTAATCCTAAGCACAAAACTAACTATAAATCCTTTGAATTCCTGACATTAAATTTATCTCATCCAAAATGGAATTGAGAGAAACCGCTCCTTTTAGCATTAGTGTATCGCCCACCTGGACCTTACTCTGAGTTTCTGACCCAATTCTCTGATCTCTTGTCTGAGTTAGTGCTGACTACTGATAAGGTCATTGTACTAGGTGATTTTAATATTCATGTTGACGTTGAAAATGATAGTTTAAACATTTCCTTTAGCTCTATTCTAAACTCAATTGGGTTTTCACAAAATGTCAATGGAGCCACTCACTCTCATGGTCATACTCTTGATCTGGTTCTAACATCTGGTATTGAGACTGATAAGCTCAAAGTTTTGCCTCAAAACCCTGTCTTGTCCGATCACTTCTTATTAACCTTTGAATTCACTTTATTTGATTACTCACTGACCAAAAATAAATTCTACTATAGTAGATGTTTATCAGACAATAATATTACAAAATTTAAACAATCAATTGAATCAATTTTTCCCCTCTACCATGTGTTAGCATGACTGAGAGTCCCCCTTTAAGCTTTACTCCTGCTCAGATTGATCAACATGCTGATACTATAACAGCTTCAATGCGTACAACCTTGGATAATGTTGCTCCCCTAAAGAAGAAGAAATTAGGTAAGATTATGAAGGCTCCCTGGTTTAATTCCCAGCTTCGAGCTCTAAAACAGGCATCAAGGCGTTTGGAAAACAGATGGCGTTCATCAGGACTAGAGGAGTCTCACTTAACCTGGAAAGAAAGTTTAATCGTATACAAAAAAGCCTTACGTACGGCAAGAACAGCTTATTATTCATCATTGATAGAGGAAAACAAAAACAACCCTCGGTTTCTTTTCAGCACTGTAGCTAGGCTTACTAGGAGTCAGAGCGCTGTTGAGCCATGTATTCCTTTCTCACTTAGCTGTGATGATTTCATGTATTTTTTCAGGAATAAAATTGACACTATTAGAGATCAAATTCACAATACTCTTCCTTCTACCTATAATGTTGAGCCTGTTGTGGTCTCCGAAGCATCCTTAGAACCAGGATCTGACTTGTGTCTAAATAGTTTCTGTCCTGTCCAACCCTCTGAATTAACTAAAATAATAGCTTCATCTAAACCATCCACCTGTATCTTAGACCCTCTCCCAACGAGCCTCTTTAAGGACATTTTCCCTTTAATTAATACATCACTACTAAATCTTATCAATATGTCTTTAGTGACAGGATATGTACCACAATCATTTAAAACTGCTGGAATCAAGCCTTTACTTAAAAAGCAATCTCTGGATCCAGAGGTGATAGCAAATTATAGACCTATATCTAACCTCCCGTTTATGTCCAAAATTCTGGAGAAAATAGTTTCAGCTCAGCTACATGCCCACCTGAGCAGAAATAATTTATGCGAGGAGTTTCAGTCAGGATTTAGAGCTCATCATAGCACTGCGACAGCATTGGTGAAAGTTACTAATGACCTTCTTATGGCCTCAGACAAAGGACTTCTGTCCGTACTTATCTTGCTTGATCTTAGTGCTGCATTTGATACAGTCGATCATAACATTCTGTTACAAAGACTAGAACAGGTGATTGGAATTACAGGTACAGCGTTAAGCTGGTTTAAATCATATTTATCTGATAGACTTCAGTTTGTTCATGTAAATGACAAGTCCTCCTCCCAAACTACAGTAAGTCATGGAGTTCCTCAAGGTTCTGTACTTGGACCAATACTCTTCACGCTATATATGCTCCCTTTAGGCAAAATTATTAGACAGCATGGAATAAACTTTCATTGTTATGCAGATGATACTCAAATATACTTATCCTTTAAACCAGATGAAACAAATCAGCCCAATAGGCTACAAAATTGTCTCATAGACATAAAGACTTGGATGTCTAGAAATTTTCTCCTCTTAAACTCAGATAAGACTGAAGTAATTCTCGTTGGATCTGAAAAACTCAGAGCTAAATTTTCCGGTTTTGTAATGAACCTGGATGGCATTACTTTAGCTTCCAGTGCTACAGTGAGAAACCTTGGAGTAATATTTGACCCTGACCTGTCCTTTGGCCCACATATTAAGCAGGTTACTAAAACAGCCTTCTTTCATTTACGTAATATAGCCAAAATTAGGGACATTCTGTCTCGGAGTGATGCAGAAAAACTGCTTCACGCTTTTGTTACTTCGAGACTAGATTACTGTAACTCTCTATTACTGGGCTGTCCTAAATATGCCCTGAAAAGCCTTCAGCTGATCCAGAATTCTGCAGCCAGAGTCCTGACCAGAACCAGCATGAGAGATCATATTTCTCCAGTTTTAGCCTCTCTTCATTGGCTGCCTGTTGAATCTAGAATAGAATTTAAAATCCTTCTCCTTACATATAAAGCCCTCCACAACCAGGCACCACTATATATCAAAGACCTCATTGTTCCTTATATACCAAGTAGAGTACTTCGTTCGCAGACTGCAGGCTTACTTGTGGTTCCTAGAGTCTCAAAGAGCCGAGCAGGAGGCAGAGCCTTTGGTTGTCAGGCCCCTCTCTTATGGAATAAGCTCCCAGTTAGTGTTAGGGAAGCAGACACCCTCCCCACCTTTAAGACTAGGCTGAAGACTTATCTTTTTGATAAGTCCTATAGCTAGGGATGGTTAGCATCCCTTAGTTATGCTGCTATAGGTTTAGACTGCTGAGGTACATTTCCTGATACACTGAGCTTCTTTCTTTTTCTCTTTATCTCTTTCTTTTACCCCCCCCCCCCCCCATAACAGTGTAGCATCATTAACATGTATGTCTCCTGTCTCAGCAGGTCTCCCTGGCCGGGAGTAGCAGTTCCTGTTGTCTGTTGTCTTTCTGTCCTCTTCCCCCCACACAGCAGAGGCAGATGGCTGCCTGTCCTTGAGCCGGGTTCTGCCGGAGGTTTCCTTCCTGTTAAAAGGGAGTTTTTTCCTTCCCACTGTTGCCAGTGTGCTTGCTCAGGATGGGAGATTGAGTTGGACTCAACTCAATCTGTTGGTTTCCTTATATAGGCTGTTATGAATTGGCCTTCATTATGTTTTCCCCTCTGTCTGTAAAGCGTCTTGAGATGGCATTGCCGTGATTTGACGCTATATAAATAAAGTTGAATTGAATTGAATTGTAATGGAAAGCGATTGGATATGGACACTTTGTCCACCTGTAATCCCTTCTGATAGTGGAAATCATGCTTAAACTTAATGGAGAGGGATTGCCATTGTACAAAGTGTCCGTTGGCAATTTCCTTCAGTCTTTGACCTGTGCTGATTAGTTCAGCTGGGTTCATTAAGTCAATATGTGTCACCTGTGTGTCGTTGGATGCTGTGCATTTATACCCCTCACTTTTAATTCTGCATTACCTCTTCATAGTCTTGTGCAGGAGCCGTCTAGGGCTTATACTAAAAGAAAAATAAACAAACAAACAATTAATTAATTAATAAAATAAAATAAACCAAATAAGTAAATAGCTAAATACAATTTAACAATAAAAACAACAGGATTCCTGGTACCTCATGTTTGGATGGTGTACTGAGACCACTTTCCAGCGTCATGGCTGGGTTAAGAGGAGAAAGTGGAGGAGGATCTATAGAAATGACGGACGCCACTGGTCAGTGTTTTCCCTTCCAGAACTTTAATTGCTTCCAGATGACATGCTGAAATGATGTCATATTTCTGCTGTGTTCATGCTGTGCTCATGCAGTGTTCACATGAACCCCTCGAATATGATTGGCTGACTGTCTTATCTGTTGCTGTATCAATTAGGCGGGCAGACTCTGGAAGCGCGCGAAGAGGAGACGAGCATTCTGCAGGAGACCACGGAGCGAGCAGTCATGGTAAGTGTTGTCTCTTTGATTTTCAGACCTTTTTTTTTTTTTTTTTTTTAAAGTTTATCATGTGTAAAAGTTTTTTTTTTTTTCTTTTGTAATGGGAGAGAACGCACAGGGGCTTTAAAGATTAAATGTCTCTAAATGCGCTTTGTACACGCAACTTCATTTCACCTTAACTCTGCGATTCCTTGGCCTAAAAGAATAATTCCAACAGTTTCTGAAAGTGCAAGGCTTCTTTTTTTCCAAAAGAATGGGGAGCATTAAGGTTTGACCAGGACAGACCGTGGAAATTCAGTAAATTGGGCTAGTTTTTTTTCCCGCCGCTCGAGCGCACGAGGCGCTCAGCACTGGACAGCTCCTCACGTGCAACTCCGCGATTCCTTCACCTAAAAGAATAATTCCAGCAGTTTCTGAAAGAGCAAGGCTTACGTTTTCCAACAAAATGGGGAATGTAAAGGTTGCTCAATGTGTGCTTTTTCCCATTCAGTCAAGCACGTGTCCTTTGTGCCACCGGGCGTACAGCAACCTGCCAAAGCACCTAAAACAAACGCATTTGGTGACCAATGTTACCAAAAGGAAGATCTTTTGCAGCCTGGCAACAGGACGAATAAATATTCGCCAGTCGAGATGCCCGGTTCCTGGGTGTGGCTACAAACAGGCTCGCCTGGACCGGCACCTGTCTGCAAATCACCCAGAGCTCAACGTGTCCAAGCGGACTGAGATGTTGAACAAGGCCCGCTACTCCAAAGCTGTCTGGCAGCCCTGAGGGCCAGCAACCCCACCCCGTCGGTCACATGCACCCTCGACCTGGATGAGGAGGAGCAGGCCGAGGACATGTCCTTCCTCCCTCCTCCACCATCGCCGCCTCTGTCCTGCGCCAATGTTGAGTGCCTCAACCACCGCAGGCAGAGCAGGCAGGAGATAGAGCGGCTGAGGAGGGAGAGGGATAATCTGATTGACCAGATCAAGGCGCTGCGAGCCTCCCTTAACCAAGCCTGCAGGAAGCCGCCGGCCGCAGCAGCTGTGGTGCAGGCCCAGGTAAGCTGGTGTTTTGCAGATTGTGAAGGCGTACAGATGGGAGGGCATATTCTGGATGGGACAATGCGTATCTACTGACTTGTGTTCCTTCCAGATCAGTGAGGATGAGACCCCGGGGCCCTCCACCAGCACCTCAGCCACACCAGGGCCTGAGTCAGCGCGTCCGAAGACGCAGCTGGCTAAGAGGAGGTCGAAGGCGGGGAGAAGTCCCATCTCCCCCTCCAAATTTTCCCCCTGGAGCGAGGGCACCGGGAGGGGGAACCGGATGAGGAGAATTTCTTTCACGCCCTGCATGGGTAAGGATGCTTTTCCATCAATACTTGGATTGCAGAAGAGTACCAGGAAAGACATGATTTCACTTTGTTCTTGTCTTGCAGAGGAGTACCTCCATCACTATCAAGATTTCCTCACGGGCATAAACCCCACCACCAAAATGATCGGGAACGCCATGTCCAAGGTGAGCATGATCCGGACGTTCCTGCTCTACATGATCCATGGGCACGCCAGGGACTGGCTGTTCTTGGATGACATTGGTCGCGTCAGAGGGTGAGTTTTCACTTGTATGGCCACATTCTGTGGCTGCCAGTCATTTTTTTTTTTTTTTTTTCCCCCTTCCTTTCATCTACTAGTTGGGCCAAATCGCTGCTCCGCAGCAAGATGGAAGTCACCACTGCTGCATTTTATATGAAAAATGTGCACAGTTTTGCTGGGTACTTGATGGAGAGCCCTCCCCGAACCAGCCAGCTGACCAAGACTCAGCTTTCAGACCTGCAGTGGGAGCTGAAGTCGTGCCTTAAAAACTTTAAGGTGCAGGTGGTGGTGCACCAGCTGTTGGTTAAAAGAAAAAAAGTTGCCAAGCTGCCGAGCCGGGACGACCTGCGGACCTGCATTGAGGTCGCTCGGGCCAGGATCCCCATCCTTAATGAGTTTCTCGTCCAAACGCGCACACAGTTGATGGGGCGCGTCTCTCACTGCACCTCCACGCTGACTTTTCTTCTCCCACCCCTCCCCCTCCTGTCTCCTCCTCAGAACAGATGGAGACAGGGCTAACCAATGAAGACAGGTACCTGTTCTATGGGTACCTGTGTTCATACTGGACCTGCCTCTACGGCCACCGGTCAGGAGTGTACTCCAACATGACTGACCAGGTAGTGGCCGAGGCAGAGAGCAGCAGCTGTTCTCCACATCTTCTTGCTTTGGGGGGCTCCATTTGTCGAAGATGGCCTGGGCAGAAGCGCAATTTGAATGCCACTTCTCTTTGTCTATTGTGGCTGTGATGCTCTGGATGGTCAGAGGGCGCCGGGACCATTTAGCTGTAACATAGACCAGATTGATTGGGATTAATTCTTGTTCAAAAAGTGTAGTTACTCATCACCGATATCTGACAAGAGGTGTCTCGACACTTACTGAGAAGATGTTTCTCCCTCATCTTGAACTGAACAGCTCTCCACTTGTCATATAGAAATCTGTCAGGAGCGAAGCCAGCTGCAGTCCTCCTCACTTTGTTTGGTGGGTTCCCATCCATCGTCACCGGGAACTGTTCCTGGAACTTGTCAAATGACAGTTCCTCCCTTTCTCTTCCTCTTTTGGTGGCAAGACGAAGCTGGTCATCTCCCGAGTCATCAGAACTGTAGAACGAAGAGACTTGAGTGAAAAACTGAACATTAAGCAGCTGGGAGATACTAGATGTTTCACCTTATTTACCTGTGTGTAAAGAGATTGACCAAGTTGGCGATGTTAGAGATACTCTCTGGCTCCCGCATCCTATAGTGGTCTTTAGCCACCTTATCTGTGTGAGCCAGATAATATGCCAAGCCCGTCTTCTGCTCGTCCGTCAGCACAGCGTTTGCCTCTGTTTCAATGGCACGGCGGATCTCCTGGCTGGTGACGTTTGGCAGCTTGTAGCTGTAATGAAAGAGAAATTGAAATATCTTCAGTTCATCTACTCAAATTGCTCCAACTTTATGCATCTCATGCCAGGAAGAAGTGCATTTAGATGTGTCAACTCACTGTTCGTGCAGGCGCCGGAGGTCATTGGTGGCACTTTTAACTGGTCTGCCATTGCTAGCCAGAAAAAAAGTCGGTTGTGCCCCTCACCATCGTCGTCGGTCAAGTTCCTGAGAGCATCCGAACGGACCGAGAGGTAGTACTGCTCGATGATCTGCAGAGACAAAGAGTAGAAGAAATGAATGAAAAGGGAGGAAATGGACATGAATTCTGGTCCATATTTGTGGACAGTGATGTCACTTACAGCAGCTTCCTCCTGGGTCAAGGTAAATGGAGCCACCTGCCTGTTGGCTGTCTTGTGGGACTTCACAGCCACAACGACCCGCCCATTGCACTCCAGCTTCTGGAGCCATTCTGTGACCTGAGAAACAACCATGAACACATTAATGGTCGGAATGTTTTAAGGTGTCCACTGCATGCTGAGAAAAACCTGGCCTGGAAAAGTACTTACTGTCAGTCCCTCCACCGCTCCTGGCCTCTGGAAATGACCGAGGAGAAGGATGGCCTCACAGTAGTAGCGGTAACGGGTCTTCTCCTCATCTGTGACTGGGTCACCGTTCAGGAGGCATCCATAAACTCCCAGTGCGTCCTTCTTGGCCTCTCGGAGGACTTTTTGGCAGTCGTAGGCTGACGTCTTTGGCCCAACAAAGTAGTCGTGCCTGAAAGACAAGATGCACCAGAACAGCAGTGAGAAGGAGAAGCTGAGTTGTTATCCAACTTTTAAAAACAGCAGACGGAGAAGGAAGGACTAGGAATGATAAATGCTCACCTTTTACTGCAAAGGTCCTTGCTGTGTGTCTTAGAAAATGGTTTTCTAAGGACAGCCAAGAAATCGAGGTAATGGGTGCACATGTGCACCATCGCAGGGTCGGATGCTCCATATTCCAGCCGCAGGTATTTGACGAACTTGATCATGCTCTTAACGTAATTTATCTGGGTGGCTGCAGACTGACCCACCCTCTTCAGAGCATTAAAATACTCGGCCAGAAGTGCTGTGCTCTTTAGAAAATCCAGCTTCACCTGGTTCCCTGTGGGCTGCATGAAGCGCAGCATCCTGGACACATTGTCAACCTGTGAACCACAGTCAGATAAAAACATCATCAGGCTGCATTCAGTGACTCAGTGAGGCCTCCATTCATATTGAAATGAACATGCAGAGAGAGCAGCAGAAACCAGTCTGGGCTGCAAGAAAGGAAAAACCAAAACAAACACCTACTTCCTGTTTGCAGTCTGGAATCTGTAGCACAGATTCCAAATGGGCTTTAAATTTCTCCAGCTCCGTGGTCTCAGGTGGAAACTTGGAGTACAGGTTTTCCTCCTGCATCCTCATCCTTACGGTTGTGGAGAAATGAGGAGTTGACCTGAGAAAGCAGAGAGAACTTTAGTTCATACAAGTTCACAAAAGGAGACCACTGATTCAGTCATTTCTGTGTGGAAGTTAAAAGACTCACTGTTGCCATGTGGGGTCACTGGAGGGGCTGTCCTCCTCTTCATCTGCCTGGCTGCTTCCAGAATCCCTCTCTTTAACTGTGGGAAGTGGAGCAGCAGAGGTAGTAGGCTCCTCTGCAGAGGCAGGAGGCTCCTCTGCAGAGGCAGGAGGACGGGCAGCAACAGCTTCTCTTGTGTCCTCCTCTTCCAGGTCAAAGTCCAGGGGGCAGTTGAGCACGAAAAAGCCTCTTCTTTTCAGCTCCTTGACCAATGACCGCCTACAGAGACCGTGGGGAAACAGGCGGCAGATGTCTGCGTAGTCCCACAGCCTACCATCACGCGTCCAGATTTTGGTGGACTCTTTTGCCTTGACTAGCTCCTGTTGGCGTTCCTCTGGGGTGCTGTTTTTCATGCAAACCCTGGAGAGGTGGGTTGCAATGATCTCAGTGGGTTTTGAGCACCTGAGGCAGTAGACCACACGGCGGTCATATGTACGATCTTGCCTGTAACACAAAGATAAAGCGCATTGTTCAGGTACAGAAAACTACTGTTTTCCAGAGGTAGGACTGAAAACATCTTTAACAATAAAATATGGCAAATAGCAGCAGAGGTCTGACTTACTTGTTTTCCTCAGCCATTGCAAGAAGTTGATAGAAGTTCAGGGTCCAGCAGTGTCTTCCAGCAGCGTCCTCTCTGTGTCTCAGCAAACAATGATCAAGGCATGAAGAAGCAGGTCATTTTATACAGAATTCTGGCATTGTGATGCACCTTGGTTACGCCTCCCCCATCATAGGCCCATTAGGAGGCCTTTGTCTGTGACGGGGGAGGTGAAACCCAGGTACATCCAAGTTAAAAAACAAGTTTATCAGGATTAGAAAAATACCTTTCTGACCAGAACTAACCATGCCTAAAATATTTCAGCATTAAATTCTGATCAGGTTGGATCTTTGCGTCAATCAGACAAAAGTATCACATGTGATGCACTTTCCCCCAAATCCACATAATAAGACCACTTTGAAATTGACCCAAACCTCTGACTTTGCAACACAAGGTCACATTTTCGTCACTCTTTCTTTGTTTTAAAGCTCTGGTCATGCCCTTTCAGAAAAGACTTATGTTTAAATTAGCTGGAAAGTTATTGCAATAATGTTTATTTGCATGCATCACATACCAGCCCATTGTCTGACTTTTAGGAAAATGGAGTAGAAGATGCACTAATGATTTCTGATATAAATTACTTATATATCTGCCTGTGTGTATTTAATGCTTGTAGTTATTTCCTCCATTTGTAGTTTTGAATTCTTTTCTTATCTCAGGCAACATATTTGTATCACATACATTTAAGTTCTGTTTTGGTCTCCCACTCAATTTAACTTCTATATAGATTATACTGAGTAAAGCAAACAGTGCAATATGTGCAACATAACAAAGTACTTTATGTTGATGTGTAACTAACATGACAGGCATGATATTTTTTTAATTAGTGTTTGGAATATGCATTTTAATACATATTGATTAGAACAGTTGTCACAACCCACCTCTCTTAAAAAGACTGAAATATTGATCTGATTCAGTGTGATTGGTTTGCAATCTTCCAACTGGTTTACATGAAGGTTTTTATTCTTTTTTGTCTTGTCCAGCATTTAAGCAGGCAAAATGGATTTTCTGGATGCTGTATTCTGCTGGGCAAATTTACTTTGCCAAGGGAAGCATCATAGATACAATGCTCCCCTTGATATTCTGGATTTTAAGTTTATTTTTCTATTTATTTTGCATATTTGTTTGTATTACAAAGTTTGTACTGCTGGACCGGACTGGAGAGGACAGAAGAGGGACAGAAAGAGAATAAAAAAGAAGAGAAAACAGAAAACACCTCGTACAGAGAAAAAGAGAAAGGAGAAAAAAAAAAAAAAGATTGAGAAAGAGAACAACCTACATACATTTGCGTGTATATAAGCACACATACACACCCACTTATATATACACACATCCATACACCTATACACACTGGAGTCATGTTCCCCCTGCGGGAGGACGAAGCCATCAACTATCAGGAAAACCCAGAACTCACAAGCTAGATCAGACACACAGGAAGAAAACCAGCCGTTGTTAGTAAATAAACCTGCAGGCGACTCAGTGACTGTGTCACATGCAGAACATACAGAGTGGAACGTGTTCAGAGAAGAGAGATCATGCCAATGTGGCCCCTAACCCACACAATGTGGCCCCGCCCACACAATGTGACCCCAAGAGGAAGGCCCGGAGAACCCCGAGGCTCGAGCAGCTGGCGGCCGTTCCCAAGCACAGATCCCAACCACCCCGCTCCGGAGCCAGCCATGCATCCACCCAGGAGGTGGCAGAGGGGGGGCCCCAGCAGAGCCCCCCATGGTCATGAGGAACAGGCCCCAGCAGGCCTGGACTGGCAAAGCCCGGCTCCGCTGGGAACCGGCCACCAAGGGCAGACCGAGTGCGGGCCCCAGGGCCCCAGGGCCCCAGGAGCCCGAAGGCAACCCCCCCCCCGCAGGCAGAAGGTACAGCCCACGCCAATAGAGAGCCAGGACACCCAGACCGCCACTGAATGGCAGCCAGGCCGTGCCCCCCAGGCACCAAGGCCCTTTCACCCCTCCCACACACACACACACACACTCACAAACGTGCACACACACTCCCTTCCCACACACACACTATCTATCCTGTCGCTAACAGACACTCCATCTCACACTCCCCTGCTCTTCTGCCCCCCCTCTATACACCCACACACACCCCATCACATACTCCACTCTACACACATACACATTCCCTAACCCCCCTTCCATTCGGCCTCATATTCCTTATACACACTACATCACACATGCATCCATCTCATTGTGTGCCCCCTAACACGCCCCTTCCCATACCCCATCCATCCTCATCTGCATCCCATTGCCCACCCACTTACCTGAATTATTTCTCCATTATTTCTCCCCTTACCCTACCACCCCACCCCCAAACACACACACACACACACATACCTCTCACCTTCCATTTACAACTTCACCCGTTCACTCACAGTCACTCTCCTCTCTCCCTCCCAACATGCCCCGAGTGCGACGCCCCATGGGGACAGAGGGCAGGCAGACCTCCACAAAGGCCCCCATGACCACAGCCCACCACCCCCAGTGCCCCCCAAATCCCTTACAGATGCAACCGACCAGCACCCCCTCAGGGCCAGCAGCGCCCTCTCCCAGCCAAGCCAGCCGGGAGCCCAGGTCTATCAGACAGCACCCCCTTCCCCCACCTGAACCCCTCCGGCAAGGCCCTGGAAATGGGGGCATGATACACTGCATGATACACCGCCGTACACTGCATGTCCGCCCCCCAAAACTTGACCATGAGTTGTCAGTGTTTTGTGTTGTGGTGACTAAATGTGATTAAAACTGAGAGGTGAGCAGATACTGGGTGCAGTGATCAAGACCACCTTGATGGCCTTTCTCACCACCCAGCACAACGTGCCCTCCTCCCAGCGACCTCACCCCGCCGCCGCGAGGCAACTCCAACCGCTGACCCACCCAAGCCCCCCCAGGACAGGAGACATAGCCACCCCGGCAGCAAGGCAGCCAAGATCCCCACCCAGGAGGCTACCACAGACCCACAGACATCAGAGATCCCCCCCCCCCCCCCCCCCCCCCCATCTCCCAACCTCGGAGTGCAACGAGGTCACACCCCCCCGCCCCCCCACACACTAAGTGATGAAGCTGATTACAGGGGACCAGAGAAAACAAAATTCATCCAACTGATGTTTAGAGGAGGCAGACATCGTCTCATTACTGATGTGGTCTGAAAGGAGGTTTCTAAACTGAATAATGCTTAAATCCTTTTTTTCTTCCAATTCATGAGAATAGTTTTCTTTGCGATACACAAGGCAGTCAGGACGATACCTGCAGTGATAATTTCCATGTTAATATCACCAAAGTGAGCAAGCATGCAGAGAGAGGCAGAAGCTGGGGTCATACATCTGAGCCATGTTGATAAATCTCTGCACACCTCAAGCCAGAAGTTCTGCACTGGTGAACAGGACCATACAGCATGTAGTCATCTGGTCTGTTATCTGCAGAAGTCCTGGTGAACAGGACCATACAGCATGTAGTCATCTGGTCTGTTATCTGCAGAAGTCCTGGTGAACAGGACCATACAGCATGTGGTCATCTGGTCTGTTATCTGCAGAAGTCCTGGTGAACAGGACCATACAGCATGTGGTCATCTGGTCTGTTATCTGGAGAAGTCCTGGTGAACAGGATCATACAGCATGTAGTCATCTGGTCTGTTATCTGCAGAAGTCCTGGTGAACAGGACCATACAGCATGTGGTCATCTGGTCTGTTATCTGCAGAAGTCCTGGTGAACAGGACCATACAGCATGTGGTCATCTGGTCTGTTATCTGGAGAAGTCCTGGTGAACAGGATCATACAGCATGTAGTCATCTGGTCTGTTATCTGCAGAAGTCCTGGTGAACAGGACCATACAGCATGTAGTCATCTGGTCTGTTATCTGCAGAAGTCCTGGTGAACAGGACCATACAGCATGTAGTCATCTGGTCTGTTATCTGCAGAAGTCCTGGTGAACAGGATCATACAGCATGTGGTCATCTGGTCTGTTATCTGCAGAAGTCCTGGTGAACAGGACCATACAGCATGTGGTCATCTGGTCTGTTATCTGCAGAAGTCCTGGTGAACAGGACCATACAGCATGTGGTCATCTGGTCTGTTATCTGCAGAAGTCCTGGTGAACAGGACCATACAGCATGTAGTCATCTGGTCTGTTATCTGCAGAAGTCCTGGTGAACAGGACCATACAGCATGTAGTCATCTGGTCTGTTATCTGCAGAAGTCCTGGTGAACAGGACCATACAGCATGTAGTCATCTGGTCTGTTATCTGCAGAAGTCCTGGTGAACAGGACCATACAGCATGTAGTCATCTGGTCTGTTATCTGCAGAAGTCCTGGTGAACAGGACCATACAGCATGTAGTCATCTGGTCTGTTATCTGCAGAAGTCCTGGTGAACAGGACCATACAGCATGTAGTCATCTGGTCTGTTATCTGCAGAAGTCCTGGTGAACAGGACCATACAGCATGTAGTCATCTGGTCTGTTATCTGCAGAAGTCCTGGTGAACAGGACCATACAGCATGTAGTCATCTGGTCTGTTATCTGTGCACTGTGAACACAGGTTAGATGATGCAAGACCCATCTGGAACATTCTCTCTCCTCTGTAATGTGTTCTGTGAAGAATTTTATATTGTATAAGTTGTAAGTTTGGATGTTTAATCATTGTAAAGGTGTTTAAACATATCTGTGACCAGAAGGTCTGACTAAGGTTAATGGATAAATTCCCATTTTAAGGTTGGCAGAGAGAGTGTCTCATCCACTTCGCACACCAATGTGTACATTTTTTATATTAGTTTGATTTGTAGATTTCCACAGAATGCTTCTTCAAGATCTAACCATGGCTCATCTAATGGGAGAGACTTGTACCACTGTGAGATGTACTGTAACCTGTTGACTAAGTAGTAGTAATGGAAACTGGGCCGGTCCAAACCCCCAGATCTTCTCATTTTGTTTAGCGTTTTTAAGCTAATACGTGGTGGTTTGTTCTTCCAGAGAAATTTAGAAATGTGAGAGTCCAGTGACTTAAACCACTTAGGGGATAGTTTAAAGGTTATCATAGAGAAGAGGTAATTGATTTTTGGTAATACCGTCATTTTAATCGTGGCAACTCTGCCCATGAGAGAAACGGGTAGAGAGCTCCAGCGTGTGAGATCATCCTCTATGGTTTTTAAAAGCTGAACATAGTTCAGTTTTGTTAACTGAAGGTTTTTATTCTGATAAGGTTTTTAGTTGAACACTTGTGTCCATGTCTGCATGGCTTGTGTTAAGTGGATGGACTTATGCTATAGCTATATGATATGCTTGTGTTACCTGCTAAAGGTTTTAAATTGGTCTCATACAAAGCTTTTTGTTGACAATAATTGACTCTATATGCTTCACATATTTGTGCTCCATTAGCATAAATACTTCCAGCAACACACACTTTGTACCTAAGTCTAATAGTGGTAGTGCATTCTTTTAATGTTTTCTCCGGGTAGTTTGTGAACAGCTTGTCAAATTCTCAACATGGAGTAAAATAAGATGGTGGTATTTGTAGAGGATGGTCCCAAAAACTCTTTATTTCTTACAATTGATTTAATTTTGTGATAGAGGTTATTATTATTATTATTATTATTTTTATTTTATTTTATTTTTTTGAGTGTGTAAAACACCTTGAGATACAAAAGTGTTTTAAAATCAGACAAACCTTCCTTTCCATATTTCTTTAACTAACATTTTTAAATACTTTTTTTTTTATCTCTCCCATTCAGGTACAATTGAAATACTAGTGCTGCGTCATGGCAGCGACCTGTCCTCTCTGACATCAGTTTGGTGTGCCACCAGACCTTCAGATCCTCCCTCAGCCAGCCCAGGAATTGATTATATCCCCAGCTCTAAGAAAGTGGAGTTCAAACCTGGAAAAACTGAGGAGGTACTTTTTCCACTTTAGTTTATTTATTTAAACTAAACAAAGTCATAATTATTTAAAAAGCAGATTTGAAAGTGCTTGTTCACCAAAGAATTGCACCTTTAGAAGCAATGACAGCATCATAATGAAAAAAAAAACTATTATGTTTCATTGGTAGATAAAGTGATGATGGTGAGTGTTTTCTGCACAACTGTGGATTAAAGCCTGTCACATCCTCCACGAGAAGCCAGAACTTTCTTCTTGTTCTCGAGGCTCTGAGAAGAAAATGACGTCATTTTGTTCTCGCGGACGTGTTTGAGGACAGTTCTTGACACACCAGGCTGGCAGAACTTTTTTCTTGCGGGGCTGCGAGAAGTATCGTGTGATTGGTCGGACATGTGAGGTGGGCGTGGTTAACACAGAGAAAGCAGGAAGCGGAATTGCTGCTTCTGTGTGTTTGCTGTTGCCGGCAAAACGGATTGTTTTGATAAAACAGCTGATCGAGGTGGTGAGAAAGTACGAACATTTTTACATGTGGCAATAAAACACTCGGACCCAGCCGCGTGCACGACCCGCCCAGCCGCGGACGAAGCTGCTCGTTAAATATGAAACTAGAAACTCGGAGAGCGGAAACCTCCACCAAGCACAATGTTAAAGAATCCTTTTAAACATTCCTGGATCCAAACGGTGATCCGGATCACCACCAGAATTTAATCACTTCTTCATTTTTACATTTGCAACAACTCTTGAAATATTTATAAAAGCCCTCCGTAACCTTTTAAGTTATCTTAAGCAAAAAGACGCCTCGGCGGAGGTAACAACCGGGTTCATTGCACATAAAGCAGACATCTGCCCCCCGCAGTGATCCCTCCCCGCTGCAGACCTGCTTCTCCTGGAGGATGGATGGACCTGATGAACAAGACGTTTTTTCTTGTTCTTGCAGCCTCAAGAACAAGAACTCAGTTCTTGCGTCTCGTGGAGGATGGAACAGGCTTTAGGCGCTATATTTCCTAAGAAAGTAAAGACAATTGAGTATATTGGGAGGGAAATAACAGTGGCTCAAGTTTAAAGCCTGGGGCACTCCACAAGAAAGAGCAGCTGAATTAGAAATGATATTACCCTAGCTGATAGGAAAGCTCTTGATAGAAAGAAGACCTAAACCACTTCATTGTCATAATTTATGCTAACATAGTTCTTCAAGCAATCTGAATCTTGTTGTCCTGCTGTGAGATTTAAAAATACAAAAAAAACCCCAAACAAACAAAGAAAAAAAAAACCAAAACGCATAACATTGCTGAAAATTGTAAACTTGAACAATTCTTCACGATTAAAATCTTGACAAACCTTGTTAATGCTCAAACCTCCATATTTCAGACTTGTAGTTTGACCATTTTGGACGACATCCAGAATCCATCCATCGAGGGATCAGAGTCTTTTGTGGTGTTCCTTAGTTCTCCTCAGGGTGCCGTCCTTCAGGAACCTCATGAAGCCAATGTAGTCATAACTGACACCTTCCAGGACAGTGCGTACACAAAAAAAATATTAGGACATATTATTTTACTTTAAATAAACAGAAGTAAACATTCTAAAACCAGCCTCTGATGTCATTTTCCCTCTTTTAGTTCCCAGCATGCAGTTTGAGAAGAGTACTTATGCTGTGAAGGAGAAAGACAGTGTACTCCACATCCCCGTTATCCGGACTGGTGACTTGTCCTTCAAGTCATCTGTGCGGTGTTTCACGCGAACCATGTCCGCTATGGTCATGGATGACTTTGAGGAGAGAAGAAACACAGATGAGTCACGCATCACTTTCCTGAAAGGAGAGAAGGTAAAATGTTCATCTAAAGTGTGCTTAAAATTTTGAATCCACACCTCTGAGTGTTTTTGTGTATGTGTTGACTGATTGTGTAAGTTCAATCAAAGTATGGAGGGAGTTTATGTAGCACATTGCACGTTTATGTACATCGATTACTTATAGTTTGTTTACCCTTTTTCCATGCTCTTCCTCCTAAATTACTATTTTCTCCATACTTAAAATATTTATGGCATTCACTATGGACGGCAAAGCAAGAATTTCATTGTACAGGACAGCCTGTTTCCTTACTGTGCATATGACAATGAATGCTTTGACTCTTGAACTGTTATGAGTTGAAAGTTTCTGGTTGACGATGACCTGGAGTAACACGTGACTCAACGCTGGGAGCAGGAGACTCAGTCTGTGGATTCAGTGTAGATGTGTCATTCATCCAAACTGACTGAAGGCTCTTTAAATGGTTCCGGGGGGAAAAAAAAGAAAAAAAAAGAAGGATGAGTCAAGATGGCATAAAGGATGAGAGATTAAGAAAATGATGGAAGGATGGAGGAGAAAATGAGGACAATGAATGATGACAGAGAAGGAGGGAAAAGGGTTAAGACGGGATGATGGACTGGCTTAAGGAAGGAAGGGAGGAGGAGTAAGGACAGATGGATAAAGTAGGAAAGTTTTAATGAAGGGGCGCTAAGGGATTAGGGAGATGAACCAAGGGATGAGGTAGGGTGGTGAGGGATAAATGGACAAACAATGGATGAGGAAGAATAAAAGAATAAGTGAGAGTGAATAAGGAGGAAGAGCAAACAGGCAAATGCAATCATCAGATCAGAGGTGTAAAGGGCTGTGGGTGTGGATTTGTGATGGAAGTCTTGCTTTGAACCAGCTTACCAGGTTAACTGACATTGTTT
Source organism: Telmatherina bonti (assembly GCF_933228915.1). NCBI lineage: Eukaryota > Metazoa > Chordata > Actinopteri > Atheriniformes > Telmatherinidae > Telmatherina > Telmatherina bonti. The sequence goes on along the minus strand of NC_136611.1, from coordinate 89,560 downwards.
TCCAGGTGAAGAACTGCACTGTCCACATCATCGACGATTCTGTTTTTGAACCTGAGGAGGAATTTCAGGTGCATCTTGGGGTGCCCCTCGGGGACCACTGGAGTGGTGCCATGGTGGGCACAAGAGACATTGTTACCATCACCATCACCAATGATGAAGATGGTGTGTTGGCGCTCATTACCCTTATGATTCAGGACAGGGATAGTTGTTTATGGGCCATGGAGTTTCAGAGTCACTGCTTGTTTTAAATCGCATGTCTTCATTGGCATTTATTTGAGATGTTTGGTAAATCTGGTTTTAACCCCAGATGACATTAACTAGGCTGACTTGCTTTATATCCTCTTTCTCCAGCTCCCACCATCGAGTTTGAGCAGGTTTCCTACCAGGTCAGAGAACCTCCTGGTCCAGACAGCGTGGAGGTGCTCAACATCAAGGTCATCCGCCAGGGTGATCTGGATCGAACATCCAAGATCCGTTGCAGCACCCGGGATGGATCAGCCCAGTCCGGAGTTGATTACAACCCCAAGAGTCGAGTGCTCAAGTTCACACCAGGTCGGTACACTGCAAAAACTCAGCCTTAAAAAAAATTAGAAAAAAAATATACAAAAATGAGGTAAATGTTGCTTAAAATAAGATAAATGATGATGAAATGAAGATAAATGATCTGCCAACAGAACAAGACAATTTTGCTTGTCAAGACTTCCCAAAACAAGTAAAAATACTCTTAAAATAAGAGGAATTCTCTGGCATAAAAACTAAGAATTATCTTACCTTTAAAAAAAATAAGCATATCTGTCCTCAATTTAGGATTTTTAATCTGACTGAGATTTCAGTTTTTGCAGTGTAGTTAAACTTCTCCATGGAGCATTGTAGATCTGGGGCAACTTCACCGAGAGTAAATATTTCTTCTTTTTTTCTTTATTTCAAAGGAATGGATCACATCTTGTTCAAAGTGGAGATTTTGTCCAATGAGGACAGGGAGTGGCATGAATCCTTTTCATTGGTTCTTGGCCCCGATGACCCTGTGGAGGCGGTGCTAGGCGACATTACCATGGCAACAGTAACTATTCTGGACCAAGAGGCTGCAGGCAGTCTCATCCTCCCTGCTCCACCTATTGTAAGAAAATTTAACCTAAATTAATCTTAGAAACAAGATTCTTTTCTCCTGCATTTTTCACTGCAGACTCCCTTATCCTATAAAACTCCAGTAGATCTCTGGCACCCCCTAACACTTTTGTTAAGATGGTCAATTTCTCAGGAATAGTACTGTGTAGGGTAAATTGTGATACAGATCTTATCCTTTTTGTGATCTATGGAAGTTTTCCAGATTTTATATCTCATCCAGGAGGGTTGCAATTCAGCCACATGTAGTGTTTATTCAGAGACTATGAGGTAGATCCACAATGATCCATGATAACACCATTATTTAGCACATCTTCATCACCATCACTACGGGTGGCTGTAGCTCAGGAAGAAGAGCAGTTGGCTTGCAAGTGGAATGTTGGGAGTTCAATTCCAGGCTTCTCCTGGCTATGTGCCGAAGTGTCCTTGGGCAAGACACTGAAACCTAATTTGCCATCCGATGTGCCTGTCGAGTATGTATGTAAGTTGCTTTGGATAAAAGCATCTGCTAAATGACTATAGAATAGAATATGGACTACAGAGACCTCTATGTCCGCTTGAAATTCTAGAGAAGCCATAAGTCAGATATTCATATAGCTGAAATGGATGGTAATGTCCGTTCAGGAGCAGCCAAATATACACTGCTCAAAAAATAAAGGGAACACTTAAACAACACAATGTAACTGCAAGTCAACCAGACTTCTGTGAAATCAAATTGTCCACCTAGAAAGCAACACTGGTTGACAATCAATTTGTTGATTTGGTGGAAATTATAGGCAACTGGCAAGACAATAAAGGAGTGGTTCTGCAGGTGGAGACCACAGACCACTTCTCAGTTCCGATGCTTTCTGGCTGATGTTTTGGTCTGAATGCTGGTGGTGCTTTCACTCTAGTGGTAGCATGAGACGGAGTCTACAACCCACACAAGTGGCTCAGGTAGTGCAGCTCATCCAGGATGGCACATCAATGCCAGCTGTGGCAAGAAGGTTTGCTGTGTCTGTCAGCGTCGTGTCCAGAGCATGGAGGCGCTACCAGGAGACAGGCCAGTACATCAGGAGACGTGGAGGAGGCCGTGGGAGGACAACAACCCAGCAGCAGGACCGCTACCTCCTTCTTTGTGCAAGGAGGAACAGGAGGAGCACTGCCAGAGCCCTGCAGAATGAGCTCCAGCAGGACACAAATGTGCATGTGTCTGCTCCAACAAATCAAATCAAACTTTAGGTTCATAGCACTTTTTGTGCTTAAAAACAATACAAAGTACTTTACATTATAAAACAATTTACATCAAAATAGATAAAACACCAACACACATACACATCCCCTTTCACCCACCCACAACCACCCCCACCTATGCCCTATCAGCCCTATAACAGTTAAAAGAAGATGAATGTCCAGGTGCATTTGTACCAGATGTGCACCAGATAAGGAAACGATATTCTCAGGGATTCTATACACAAAGGGCTGCCCCCAACCAAGAGCACCCAGGCCATCACCATGGGGGCCACCCGGGTCCGGGCAGACAGGACCCACGCCACAACTGTAAGGGACAGCCCCCACTGCAACACCCATGCAGTCAGAGCAGGGGCAGCCCTTGATGAAGAGGACCCTAATGAGGAGAGAGCTAGAGTGATAACGAAACAAAAAATAATAAAATAATAAAATCTATACTAATATGTAAATCAATATATAAAATAAATAAATCAAATTAACTAAAAAGATGTAAATCAATGGCTGCATGGTGGCACAGTGGTTAGCACAGTGGCCTTTCTGTGTGGAGTTTGCATGTTCTCCTCGTGTATGCGTGGGTTCTCTCCGGGTACTCTGGCTTCCTCCAACCATCCAAAGACATGCATGATAGGTTAATTGGTTACTCTAAATTGCCCCTGGGAGTGAGTGTGAGCATGAGTGGTTGTTCGTCTCTCTGTGTGGCCCTGCAATGGACTGGCGAGCTGTCCAGGGTGTACCCTGCCTGTCACCCAAAGCCAGCTGGGATAGACTCCGGCTTCCCCGCGACCCTGAATTGGATTAAGCGGTTTAGAAAATGAATGAATGGGGGGGATAAAAGAGAGCGATAAAGAGAAAAGGAAAGAAGCTCAGTGTATCAGGAAATGTCCCTCAGCAGTCTAAACCTATAGCAGCATAACTAAGGGATGCTAACCATCCCTAGCTATAGGACTTATCAAAAAGATAAGTCTTCTGCCTAGTCTTAAAGGTGGGGAGGGTATCTGCTTCCCTAACACTAACTGGGAGCTTATTCCATAAGAGAGGGGCCTGATAACCAAAGGCTCTGCCTCCTGCTCGGCTCTTTGAGGACATATTTAGGACAGCCCAGTAGTAGAGAGTTACAGTAATCTAGTCTCGAAGTAACAAAAGTGTGAAGCAGTTTTTCTGTCTCACTCTGAGACAGAATGTCCCTAATTTTGGCTATATTACGTAAATGAAAGAAGGCTGTTTTAGTAACCTGCTTAATATGTGGGCCAAAGGACAGGTCAGGGTCAAATATTACTCCAAGGCTTCTCACTGTAGCACTGGAAGCTAAAGTAATGCCATCCAGGTTCATTACAAAACCGGAAAATTTAGCTCTGAGTTTTTCAGATCCAAAGAGAATTACTTCAGTCTTATCTGAGTTTAAGAGGAGAAAATTTCTAGACATCCAAGTCTTTATGTCTATGAGACAATTTTGTAGCCTATCAGGCTGATTTGTTTCATCTGGTTTAAAGGATAAGTATATTTGAGTATCATCTGCATAACAATGAAAGTTTATTCCATGCTGTCTAATAATTTTGCCTAAAGGGAGCATATATAGCGTGAAGAGTATTGGTCCAAGTACAGAACCTTGAGGAACTCCATGACTTACTGTAGTTTGGGAGGAGGACTTGTCATTTGCATGAACAAACTGAAGTCGATCAGATAAATATGATTTAAACCAGCTTAACGCTGTACCTGTAATTCCAACCACCTGTTCTAGTCTCTGTAACAGAATGTTATGAGACTAGAACCTTTATTTTTATGAGCAGTGTATATTGATCCACTTATATTACTTTTTTTTTTGCCTCATAATTTGACAACTGAAGTTGTCCAGTAAAAAAAAAAAAAAAAAAAAAAAAAAATCAGGCAGATCTAAATTAACAAAAAATGGCTTAGAGTTAAATTTGTATATTCTTACTATTACTTCCCATCTTTTCAGGTGGTCTCTCTGGTGGATTATGATCATGTCCAGGAGGTGACCAAAGAGGGCAGTAAGAAAACCCCATCTCCGGGTTACCCTTTGGTATGCGTCACTCCCTGTGACCCTCATTACCCCAAGTACTCTGTGATGAAGGAGCGATGTGAGGAGGCGGGAATCAACCAGACCCAAATCCACTTCTCATGGGAGGTGGCAGCCCCGACGGACCCCAGCGGTGCCAGGTCTCCATTTGAGACAGTGACTGACACCACCCCATATACCAGTGTCACTCGTATGGTGAGTTCTCCAAAGGAAATTTAAGTCTAATTGTCATACATAGCAGTCAAATGTCAGTAAGATTAAATATGGTGGCTGATTTTCTGTCAAATTTCTTCATTCTTTAAGTTGTGGATTTTGCTGCTTATCGTCTTAAAAATGACAAATTATCAGTTTACAAACACAGACCCCACCATCCTTTTATCAATGTAAAAGCCGTTGACCAGGAGCAACAAAAATCAACACATAAGTTATTGAAGAAAGGAATTTGTCATTTTTTTTCTTCCTCAGGTTCTGGATAGTATTTATTTCAGCCGACGCTTCCATGTCCGCTGCGTTGCTCAAGCCCGTGATAAAGCAGGCCATCTTGGAACTCCACTTAGGAGTAACATTATCACCATTGGCACCGATGGCTCCATCTGCCATACACCTGTTACTACGGGAACCGCCAGAGGCTTTCAGGCCCAGTCTTTCATCGCCACTCTAAAATACCTGGACGTCAAGCACAAAGAGCACCCCAACCGGTCAGTGGTTCCAGATGAATGGTAGCAAGATATCAACAAAACTTTTGAGGATTTTTTAAACCAAATATCCTCTCTTGCTTTGCCTGCCCCACTAGGATCCACATATCAGTGCAGATCCCCCATCAGGATGGTATGCTCCCCCTGGTGTCCACCATGCCGCTGCACAACCTGCACTTCTTGCTGTCAGAGTCCATCTACAGGCAACAGCATGTTTGCTCCAACTTGGTCACCCTCAAAGAACTGAAAGGAGTCTCTGGTGGGACATCACCACATATCAACTAGGGCTGTAACAAAATACTAATACAACAATTCACTAAGTAGCCATCAATACATTATTGATTGGTAAGATACCTTATCATCACAACCAAATAAAACTGAATTTCTCAGCTTGCAGCTCCATGGCAACCACCTGGAAATGAGTTAGATCATATCTACTTTCCTCTAAGAGATAGATCATAATTCCCCTTCCTCAGGTAGTATCACACATCTCAGCAAAACAAGGCAAATTAGCATGTAGAATCATCTAATATCAATCAGTGGCCACGGAACCTAATCATATTATGACAGAATCTGGAATAAAAGCATACACTGAATCTTTGTCCATTGAATTAACTTATGATTAAAAAAATGTTTTACACACTTAACATCAACAGTTATGGGAAAATTAGGGTGCATTCCCATCAGGAAAGTTTGCGAGACTCGGTCCGATTGGGGACTGGATCCAGTTGTAGGGGGGTGTATGCATGCGGGCCAAGATCGTGTTCACGTTGCCCTTTGGTCAAACCAGCCAAACCATTAGAATAATATATCGCCATTACCACCAGAGATGGTGCTGCACTAGTACTTAGCAAAAGAGAGGACAAGACTCACTTGAAAAAGAAAACTCCACCTCCACCTGCAAGTTAAACATGGAGACAAAACTATGGCTGTTTTGGGTTTTAATTGTGTCTTATCCAAGAACACTGCAGAAATACACTGCAACTAGGAAAACACTCAAAGAGCACAAACCTCCACCAAGGACTTTAAAAAGTTCCTGGATCCAAACGGTGATCCGGATCACCACCAAAATAAAATCACTTCTTTCTTTCTTTTCACATTCCCAAAAACTGAAAATTTCATAAAAATCCATCCATAACTTTTTGAGTTATCTTAAACACTAACACACAAACAGATAAACGCCGAGTAAAACATAACCTCCTTGGCAGAGGTAAAAATAGACACAGTGTGAACAACAGAAGAGGCAGAGGACCCTTAACGCCGTCACTATGAATTTACCCACAATGCAATGCTACACCAAATGCAGTGACTGTTTTATAGTCCACTTCCATTATTTGGTCCACTTGAAATGGACTGAGGCCTGCATTTGTAGGCAGACAGAGTTCGCTTTTTTAGTCTGAATCAGAATTTGTTTGGTGCATTCACATTTCCCCAACAAAAGCGGACTTTCCAAGCAAATGGACTCAGATTGGGATCAGAAAAGCTGATGCGAATGTGCTCTTAGTCTAGTAGCCACTGCACAAACAGTGGTTCTTGACTTTTTCTCCTATTATAGTCCAATTTTTCCTATGTGAAATGACAAAATGTCATTAATTTGGAAAAAACTTTTAGGACTATTTTTGCCAGGCCCAATTATTTGTACATTTATACATCCCAGATCATAAAAAAATGTTATGTTCAACTTTATTTGTTCAATTCAACTTTTTTTCTATCATGCCATTTCACAACAATGTTGTCAAGGCGTTTGGAAAACAGATGGCGTTCATCAGGACTAGAGGAGTCTCACTTAACCTGGAAAGAAAGTTTAATCGTATACAAAAAAGCCTTACGTACGGCAAGAACAGCTTATAATTCATCATTGATAGAGGAAAACAAAAACAACCCTCGGTTTCTTTTCAGCACTGTAGCCAGGCTTACTAGGAGCCGGAGCGCTGTGGAGCCATGTATTCCTTTCTCACTTAGCTGTGATGATTTCATGTATTTTTTCAGGAATAAAATTGATACTATTAGAGATCAAAATCACAATACTCTTCCTTCTACCTATAATGTTGAGCCTGTTGTGGTCTCCGAAGCATCCTTAGAACCAGGATCTGACTTGTGTCTAAATAGTTTCTGTCCTGTCCAACCCTCTGAATTAACTAAAATAATAGCTTCATCTAAACCATCCACCTGTATCTTAGACCCTCTCCCAACGAGCCTCTTTAAGGACATTTTCCCTTTAATTAATACATCACTACTAAATCTTATCAATATGTCTTTAGTGACAGGATATGTACCACAATCATTTAAAACTGCTGGAATCAAGCCTTTACTCTGGATCCAGAGGTGATAGCAAATTATAGACCTATATCTAACCTCCCGTTTATGTCCAAAATTCTGGAGAAAATAGTTTCAGCTCAGCTACATGCCCACCTGAGCAGAAATAATTTATGCGAGGAGTTTCAGTCAGGATTTAGAGCTCATCATAGCACTGAGACGGCATTGGTGAAAGTTACTAATGACCTTCTTATGGCCTCAGACAAAGGACTTGTGTCCGTACTTATCTTGCTTGATCTTAGTGCTGCATTTGATACAGTCGATCATAACATTCTGTTACAGAGACTAGAACAGGTGATTGGAATTACAGGTACAGCGTTAAGCTGGTTTAAATCATACTTATCTGATAGACTTCAGTTTGTTCATGCAAATGACAGGTCCTCCTCCCAAACTACAGTAAGTCATGGAGTTCCTCAAGGTTCTGTACTTGGACCAATACTCTTCACGCTATATATGCTCCCTTTAGGCAAAATTATTAGACAGCATGGAATAAACTTTCATTGTTATGCAGATGATACTCAGATATACTTATCCTTTAAACCAGATGAAACAAATCAGCCCAATAGGCTACAAAATTGTCTCATAGACATAAAGACTTGGATGTCTAGAAATTTTCTCCTCTTAAACTCAGATAAGACTGAAGTAATTCTCTTTGGATCTGAAAAACTCAGAGCTAAATTTTCCGGTTTTGTAATGAACCTGGATGGCATTACTTTAGCTTCCAGTGCTACAGTGAGAAACCTTGGAGTAATATTTGACCCTGACCTGTCCTTTGGTCCACATATTAAGCAGGTTACTAAAACAGCCTTCTTTCATTTACGTAATATAGCCAAAATTAGGGACATTCTGTCTCGGAGTGATGCAGAAAAACTGCTTCACGCTTTTGTTACTTCGAGACTAGATTACTGTAACTCTCTATTACTGGACTGTCCTAAATATGCCCTGAAAAGCCTTCAGCTGATCCAGAATTCTGCAGCCAGAGTCCTGACCAGAACCAGCATGAGAGATCATATTTCTCCAGTTTTAGCCTCTCTTCATTGGCTGCCTGTTGAATCTAGAATAGAATTTAAAATCCTTCTCCTTACATATAAAGCCCTCCACAACCAGGCACCACTATATATCAAAGACCTCATTGTTCCTTATATACCAAGCAGAGTACCCCCCCCTCCCCCCATAACAGTGTTGCATCATTAACATGTATGTCTCCTGTCTCAGCAGGTCTCCCTGGCCGGGAGTAGCAGTTCCTGTTGTCTGTTGTCTTTCTGTCCTCTTCCCCCCACACAGCAGAGGCAGATGGCTGCCTGTCCTGAGCCGGGTTCTGCCGGAGGTTTCCTTCCTGTTAAAAGGGAGTTTTTTCCTTCCCACTGTCGCCAGTGTGCTTGCTCAGGATGGGAGATTGAGTTGGACTCAACTCAATCTGTTGGTTTCCTTATATAGGCTGTTATGAATTGGCCTTCATTATGTTTTCCCCTCTGTCTGTAAAGCGTCTTGAGATGGCATTGCCGTGATTTGACACAATTTAAATAAAGTTGAATTAAATTTCATTGAATTGTCACAGGGCACTTTACATACACGAATCAACATACACATAATTTCAAGCCAATTCATACATTTCCTATAATAGAAACCAGCTGATTGCATCGAGTCATGACTTGGATCCAATCCCCCATCCTGAGCTGCACGAGGCAACAGTGGGAAGGAAAAAACTCCCCTTTAACAGGAAGAAAACCTCCGGCAGAACCCGGCTCAGGGAGGGCAGCCATCTGCCTCGACTGGTTGGGGGGGAGAGGACAGGAAAGACAGATCAACATGTACAACTGCACTTATTCAGGAAGACCTGCAGAAAAAAGGAGAAATAAGTTAGAGACGGCCATATTGGCATATATTTATACATTAATATATTAGAGAAATAGAGCGAGGTACTTCTCAGTGCATCAGGTAACATCCCCATTGCTACATAAGTAATGGATGGCTAGACTACCCATAACTATAAGAGCAATGAGCAGAGCCTGGACAGTTGGGTCCCGTACATGCAGACTCCAACTCAGGAGATGCTCATATCCTAACTATAAGAATCATGGAAAAGGAAGGTTTTCAGCTCCATCTTAAAAGTGTGGAGGGAGTCTGCCTCCCGAACCCATGGTGGGAGCTGGTTCCATATGAGAGGAGCCTGATAGCTAAAGGCCCTTCCTCCCATAGTACTCTTTGAGACTCTGGGAACCACCAGTAAACCTGCAGTCTGAGAGTGAAGATACCATAAATTGTGAAGGCAGAGCTATAGCACCACAGAGAGGAAAAGGGTGGGTCATTCAGGTTGTATTTGTGCGCAATTTCCAGGCTCCTCCTTCTGAAGTTTTGCTGTAATAATTCAAGTGAGTTTATCTTTTTCTAGTAAATACAATATTGTTCCACAGAGTCCGGATTCCTCGATGATGTATCTTATGACAGCATCTCTCTGGGACCGGGTTATGACCGCCCATACCAGTTTAACCCCAATGTTCGTGAAGCCAAAACCATACAGTTCTACAAGCATCTGAATCTCAAAAGCTGCATCTGGACCTTTGACGCCTACTACGACATGACGGAGCTAATTGACGTCTGCGGAGGCACTGTCACAGCCGACTTTCAGGTGTTTATTACCATTGAAAGCCCCTTCTTTCACATATTTAATAAAACTTTACATTATTTCAAGACATTCCTATTGGTTTAGCAGATAAAAAGAGCTTAAAGCTACAGTTATTGAATAAGCTGACTGACATGGTTTCATCAGCAGCTTTACATTGGGTTTAGAATCACATGTCAAGTTTGATCTGTTATTTAAAGTCCCAACTTTCAGCAGTTTCCTAGGTAGTGCTGACAGAAGAATAACAAAATCTGGATGTAATGTGACTGATAGAGGCATCAGTAGCTGAAAATGTTGAATGTATTTTTTATCCATGTCCAATGATCACGATGGCTACAGGTCTCAGTGTTTGCTAATATTCCCAAGAAAACCTCTAATTGGTCAAAACATTGAATCTTGCTCTGGTGTTTCTAGGTTCGAGACTCGGCTCAGTCCTTCCTGACTGTACAGGTTCCTCTGTACGTGTCCTACATCTACGTGACGGCCCCGAGAGGCTGGGCCTCTCTGGAGCATCACACTGAGATGGAATTTTCCTTCTTCTATGACACAGTGCTGTGGAGGACAGGTCAGATGCTCATTAACATAAATGACAGGATTATCTTACATTGGCTTACAGGAATACATGTATGATTCTTTCTTCATGGAATGACTCAATCATGTGGGGTACTCTGTTTAGTCACCCTGTCACCCTGTATGAACTAGGATTTTCTACCAAAATAAGTGAATGCAGAAGAGGTTTGTCCCTCTTTCAAAACTTCATTAAGTCTTAGCATGTTAGATTCAATTTAAGAATATTTCCAAGTGTTGGAAACATTCTTAGAAGATCTTCTTCTGTACTGACATAAAGTGTCACAGTTACAGCAGATCCATTATTTCAATCTCCCGTTCCATCTCATCATGATGAGAATCTCCCGTTTCACCTCATCATCATGAGAATCTCCCGTTTCACCTCATCATGATGAGAATCTCCCGTTCCACCTCATCACCATGAGAATCTCCTGTTCCACCTCATCACCATGAGAATCTCCTGTTCCACCTCATCACCATGAGAATCTCTTGTTCCACCTCATCACCATGAGAATCTCTTGTTCCACCTCATCACCATGAGAATCTCTTGTTCCACCTCATCATCATGTGAATCTCCCGTTCCACCTCATCACCATGAGAATCTCCCGTTCCACCTCATCACCATGAGAATCTCTTGTTCCACCTCATCACCATGAGAATCTCCTGTTCCACCTCATCACCATGAGAATCTCTTGTTCCACCTCATCACCATGAGAATCTCTTGTTCCACCTCATCACCATGAGAATCTCTTGTTCCACCTCATCATCATGTGAATCTCCCGTTCCACCTCATCACCATGAGAATCTCCCGTTCCACCTCATCACCATGAGAATCTCTTGTTCCACCTCATCACCATGAGAATCTCCCGTTCCACCTCATCACCATGAGAATCTCCCGTTTCACCTCATCACCATGAGAATCTCCCGTTCCACCTCATCATGATGAGAATCTCCCGTTCCACCTCATCACCATGAGAATCTCCCGTTCCACCTCATAAAGATGAGAATCTCCCATTCCACCTCATCACCATGAGAATCTCCTGTTCCACATCATCACCATGAGAATCTCCCGTTCCACCTCATCATGATGAGAATCTCCCGTTCCACCTCATCACCATGGGAATCTCCAGTTCCACCTCATCATGATGAGAATCTCCCGTTCCACCTCATCATGATGAGAATCTCCTGTTCCACCTCATCATGATGAGAATCTCCCGTTCCACCTCATCACCATGAGAATCTCCCGTTCCACCTCATCATGATGAGAATCTCCCGTTCCACCTCATCAAGATGAGAATCTCTCGTTCCACCTCATCACCATGAGAATCTCCCGTTCCACCTCATCACCATGAGAATCTGCTGTTCCACCTCATCATGATGAGAATCTCCCGTTCCACCTGATCACCATGAGAATCTCCCGTTAAACCTCATCATGATGAGAATCTCCCGTTCCACCTCATCATCATGAGAATCTCCTGTTCCACCACATCACCATGAGAATCTCCCGTTCCACCTCATCATGATGAGAATCTCCCGTTCCACCTCATCACCATGAGAATCTCCCGTTCCACCTCATCATGATGAGAATCTCCCGTTCCACCTCATCAAGATGAGAATCTCTCGTTCCACCTCATCACCATGAGAATCTCCCGTTCCACCTCATCACCATGAGAATCTCCCGTTCCACCTCATCATGATGAGAATCTCCCGTTCCACCACTTCACCATGAGAATCTCCCGTTCCACCACATCATTATGAGAATCTCCTGTTCCACCACATCATGATGAGAATCTCCCGTTCCACCTCATCACCATGAGAATCTCCTGTTCCACCACATCATGATGAGAATCTCCCGTTCCACCGCATCACCATGAGAATCTCCCGTTCCACCACATCATGATGAGAATCTCCCGTTCCACCTCATCACCATGAGAATCTCCCGTTCCACCTCATCATTATGAGAATCTCCTGTTCCACCACATCATGATGAGAATCTCCCGTTCCACCTCATCATGATAAGAATCTCCCGTTACACCTCATCACCATGAGAATCTCCTGTTTCACCTCATCATGATGAGAATCTCCCGTTCCACCTCATCACCATGAGAATCTCCTGTTCCACCTCATCACCATGAGAATCTCCCGTTCCACCTCATCACCATGAGAATCTCCCATTCCACCTCATCACCATGAGAATCTCCCGTTTCACCTCATCACCATGAGAATCTCCCGTTCCACCTCATCATGATGAGAATCTCCCGTTCCACCTCATCACCATGAGAATCTCCCGTTCCACCACTTCACCATGAGAATCTCCCGTTCCACCACATCATTATGAGAATCTCCCATTCCACCACATCATGATGAGAATCTCCCGTTCCACCTCATCACCATGAGAATCTCCTGTTCCACCTCATCATGATGAGAATCTCCCGTTCCACCGCATCACCATGAGAATCTCCCTTTCCACCACATCATGATGAGAATCTCCCGTTCCACCTCATCACCATGAGAATCTCCCGTTCCACCTCATCATGATGAGAATCTCCCGTTCCACCTCATCACCATGAGAATCTCCCGTTCCACCTCATCATGATGAGAATCTCCCGTTCCACCTCATCACCATGAGAATCTCCCGTTCCACCTCATCACCATGAGAATCTCCCGTTCCACCTCATCACCATGAGAATCTCCCGTTCCACCTCATAACCATGAGAATGTCCCCTTCCACCTCATCACCATGAGAATCTCCCGTTCCACTTCATCACCATGAGAATCTCCCGTTCCACTTCATCACCATGAGAATTTCCCGTTCCACCACTTCACCATGAGAATCTCCCCTTCCACCACTTCACCATGAGAATCTCCCTTTCCACCTCATCACCATGAGAATCTCCCGTTCCACCACTTCACCATGAGAATCTCCCGTTCCACCTCATCACCATGAGAATCTCCCGTTCCACCTCATCATCATGAGAATCTTCTATCAGAAGATGATTCACTGTGCTCTTAAAGGGATGACCATGGTCAGCAGATATACTCAGATAGGCTCTGGTGGTTAAACAAATCCATGTTGGCGCCAAGGGGTCCGATATGAGATCAGAACCCCCACCCTCCCACCACCCACACACACACACACACACACACACACACCTCTCCTCCTCATCCTCTCATGATGTTTCCAGCAGATTGTAAACTTACCATGTAAAAAATGAAAAGCTGAAATGGAGACTCATCAGAACAGTTTTTTCATCTTTACTTGACCAGTTTTGGTCATAACTGCATGGAAGGAGGACCTAATTGTAGATTGAATAGAATACTGAAGAGTTCTTTTACCAAAGGGAAAGTCTGAACAAGGAAGTTCTCAGAACGCACAAGTTCAAGTCAGGCAACATGATTTGAAGAAATTTCTTTTTATTTATGTGATATTTGTTTTTTAATTTTTGTTTAATTTTATATTTAACCTTGACTGTATTTTTCACTTTTATTCTATTTAATGATTTAATGTCAGTTATAAAACAGGCACTTGGAGAGCTTGAACCCGGTAGGGATTCAGAGTACGGCATTAGACTGGTTCAGGTCATACTTGGTGGATAGAATCATGTGTGTGAGCATCGGTGGCTTTGAATTTGTAACTGCTCCGGTGTCTTACGGGGTTCCACAAGGATCAGTTTTAGGGCCTCTCCTGTTTTCACTGTATTTGCTGCCATTAGGGTCCATCTAATGGTAGGTAAAGAGATACCATGCAATGACATGGCATCTCTTTCCACCTATATGCTGATGACAGCCAGATATATCTACCCCCAAAAAAGAAAGATGCCTACTTTCTCACACTGCTATTTACATGCCTCCATGACATCAAGGAGTAGATGGCCTTAAATTTTAATGAGAAAAAGACATAGGTTGTAGTGTTTGGGCCAAATGGCTTCTGTGGCCCCTCCCCAGTTGATATGGTTCCCTTGTCCAGCTTCTTAAAACGTGCTGTAACAAACCTTGGTTTTAAATTGGACAGTAATTTTAAACTGCATGGGCAATTTAAATTAGTGTTAAAGTCAAGCTTTTTTAACCTTCATCAACTCACAAAAAAAAGTCATTCATAACCACCCCACAATTTGAGACAGTAGTTCATGCCTTTATCACTTCAAAGCTGGAAGTTTATCTGAGGGTTCACCAGTCGTCTCTCTTGTCTCCAACTGGTCCAAAATGCCGCCGCTCGTCTCTTGGTTGGAGCACGTAAAAGGGAACTGATTACACCAACTTTAGCATCACTTCACTGGCTCCCTGTATATTTTAGAGTTCATTTTAAAGTTCTTTTACTTGTTTTTAAGTCCATACATGGCCTGGCCCTTCTGTACCTCTGTGAGCTGCTTACCCCATACTTACCAGCCCGGTGCCTCAGATCTGCTGATCAGCTCCTTCTAGAAGTCCCGAGGTCCGAGTGGACAGAGCATTTGCAGTTTCTGCTCCAAAACTGTGGAATTCTCTGCTGCTACAAATTAGAGAAGTCACATTGCTGCCAACTTTTAAAACACGTCTAAAGACCTATTTTTTGATCTTGCATTTTATCCAGTTTGAGATTCTGCTTTTTATTCTCTCTGTACTGCTTCATTGTTTTTTGTTTTAATGTTATAATGTCTTTTACTTTTGATTGTGTTTATTGTTTTATCTTTTATTCCTTTAAAGGGGTGCTATTATGGTATTTTGAGTGTTCTGAGCTTTCTACAGTGTTACAGTGTTGAATCCTCATCAGACATGTGAACAACACTGTTTTTTTATCACCTAAACGCATGTTTGAGTTTGAGTTCCAGCATGCTCACCATTCGGTTTCCATGGCGATGAAAAACGCGTCGTTTTAGAGAGTTTTTTCTACTTGGAAATCCTTGTGATGTCCTGGGGCACAAGGTTCGGTGATTGGTTACCTTCTACTCGTTAACAAGAAATAAAAATAGATTAGCCTGAAATGCACATAATAGTTCCACTTTAACTTCTATTGTTATAGTCTCACTGCATGTCTTTAATGTTCAGCACTTTGTTGCACCTGGTGTTTTGTGAAAGTGCATTATAAATAAAGTTGAGTTGATATGTAGGATGTGGTATGTAACATAAACATTTAAGAACCCCTGGTCTTCTCGAATATCTACAGAGTCGTAATTCTAAACAGAATTGCACTTTTCCTCAATTTATGTCTTGAGGTGTTTGGTGTCTGCAGGCATTCAGACTGACAGCGTCCTCTCTGCCAGGCTCCAGATCATCAGGATCTTCATTAGAGAGGATGGACGGTTGGTGATTGAGTTTAAAACTCATGCAAAGTTCAGAGGTTAGTTTTACTCCGATACAATCAGTGTTGTGTGAGAAGAACTCTTTATAAATCCCAGCTGATGGACTTTTAGATAAAGAGTAGTAAATATAAGAAGCACCACTCTCCAACATTTGTCTTTTCCATCAAACAAAATACATTTCTCTGCATGTTTATCCTTCCAGGACAGTTTGTCCTGGAGCATCACACTCTACCTGGCCACATGTCACGCCTGATGGCTCCTGACCACCTGGGTGGCATTGAGTTTGATATGCTGCTTCTGTGGAGTGCTCAGACCTTTGACTCCCCATACCAGCTGTGGAGGGCTACAAGCTCCTACAGCAGGTAAGAGAATCAAAAACAAGAAACCTAAAACATTTGTGGTTGTAGCTTTCAGCCCTGTAATTCCACACAGCTCAAAAAATAAAGCGAACACCTAAACAACACGATGTAACTCCAAGTCAACCAGACTTCTGTGAAATGGAACTGTCCACTTAGGAAGCAACACTGATTGACAATCAGTTCCACCTGCTGTTGTGCAGATGGAACAGACAACAGGTGGAAATTACAGGCAACTGGCAAGACACACCCAATAAAGGAGTGGTTCTGCAGGTGGAGACCACAGACCACTTCTCAGTTCCGATGCTTTCTGCCTGATGTTTTGGTCTGAATGCTGGCGGTGCTTTCACTCTAGTGGTAGCATGAGACGGAGTCTACAACCCACACAAGTGGCTCAGATAGTGCAGCTCATCCAGGATGGCACATCAATGCCAGCTGTGGCAAGAAGGTTTGCTGTGTCTGTCAGCGTGGTGTCCAGAGCATGGAGGCGCTACCAGGAGACAGGCCAGTACATCAGGAGACGTGGAGGAGGCCGTGGGAGGGCAACAACCCAGCAGCAGGACCGCTACCTCCTTCTTTGTGCAAGGAGGAACAGGAGGAGCACTGCCAGAGCCCTGCAGAATGAGCTCCAGCAGGACACATATGTGGATGTGTCTGCTCCAACAGTCAGAAACAGACTCCATGAGGGTGGTATGAGGGCCCGACGTCCACAGGTGGGGGTTGTGCTTCCAGCCCAACACCGTGCAGGACGTTTGGCGTTTGCCAGAGAACACCAAGATTGGCAAATTCTCCACTGGCGCCCTGAGCTCTTCACAGATGGAAGCAGGTTCACACTGAGCACATGTGACAGACGTGACAGAGTCTGGAGACGCCGTGGAGAACGTTCTGCTGCCTGCAACATCCTCCAGCAGGACCGGTTTGGCAGTGGGTCAGTAATGGTGTGGGGGGGCATTTCTTTGGAGGGCAGAACAGCCCTCCATGTGCTCGCCAGAGGTAGCCTGACTGCCATTAGGTACCGAGATGAGATCCTCAGACCCCTTGTGGGACAATATGAAAGGAAAATGAAAATGAAAAATACTTTATTAATCCCCAAAGGGAAATATTGTAGTATATAATAATAATAACTAGAGGAGGTCTTGTTCCGGAGGCTGATGGCTGCTGGCAGGAATGATCTTCTGTATCTTTCAGTCTTACATCGGACCTGAAGAAGCCTCTCACTGAACACACTTTGTTGTTTCATCACTGTGTTGTGGAGAGGGTGTGAAGAATCCTCCATCATCTTCATCAGCTTGTGCAGCATTCTTCTTTGGACAATCAGCTCCAGCGGCTCCAGAGTTACTCCAAGCACAGAAGCAGCTTTCTGGATCAGTTTGTTGATTCTCTTCAAGTCTCTGGTTCTGATGCTACTACCCCAGCAGATGCTGCAAAGCTGACTGCACTCTCCACAACAGACTTATAGAAGATAGGTATATAGATATATGATGGCATCTTCAACCCCAAGTCCATTGCGATATGCAAACTGGAATGGGTCCTGAAAGGTGTTTACTTGCTTGTTGAGGTGAGCCAGTAAGAGTCTCTCCAGGACTTTCATGATGTGAGATGTCAGGGCAACTGGTCTGTAGTCACTTGGTTCAGCTGGTTGTGTTTTTTTAGGCACTGGAACAAGGCAGGAGGTTTTCCACAGCACTGGGACTCTATTTTGTCTCAGACTGGTGTTGAAAAGGTGCTGCAGAATCGGACATAGTTGTTTTGAGCAGGTCTTGAGAACTCTGGGACTGACACCATCTGGACCTGCAGCCTTGTTCTGGTGCAGTTTCTCAAGTTGCTTCATAACCTGATTGCAGGAGACAAACAAGGTGGAGATCTCAGGATGTCCTGATGTGGAGGGAGATGAAGCTGTGTTCTGGTCCATGACTGAGCTGCAGGGTGACAGATTGGAGGCGTGACAGGAAAGCAGTGGGCTTATGGAGGGTGTGTGGTCTGTTGGGCTGGAGGTAGGGGGTGAACTGAACCTGTTGAAGAATATGTTCAGCTCATTAGCTCTGTCCAGACCTCCATCAGGCTGGTCCCCCTTTAACTTGAAGCCGGTGATCTTCTTCATTCCAGACCACACATCCCTCAGGTTATTCTGCTGGAGCTGACTTTCTAACTTCTTCCTGTAGTCCTCCTTGCACTTCTTAGTTTGTGTTTTAAGTTGTTTTTGTGTTGCCCTCAATAACTCCCTGTCTCCATCCCTGAAGGCTTTCTTTTTGATGTTCAGCAGCTTTTTCAGGTCACTGGTGATCCAGGGTTTGTTATTGGGGAAGCACCTCACTGTTCTTGTTGGGACGATGCTGTCCACACAGAAGTTGATGTAATCTGTCACACACTCAGTCATGGCGTTGATGTCGTCTCCATGAGGTTCACAGAGGACGTTCCAGTCTGTAGCCTCAAAGCCTCCTCTAAGAGCATCTTCAGCTTCAGCAGACCAGATTTTGATAGTCTTTGTGATGACTGGTTGCTGCAGAACGATGGGCTTGTAGGTGGAGGTGAGAAGAACCAGATTATGGTCAGATCTTCCTAAAGGAGGCAGGGCAGAACAACTGGATCCATTATTCATATTTGCATAAAATAAGTCCAAGATCTTATTTTCTCTGGTGGAGCAGCTGACAAACTGCTGGAATGTTGGGAGAGTTGCAGAGAGGGAGACGTTGTTGAAGTCTCCGGAGAACGCCATGAATGAGTTTGGATGCTGTGTTTGTAGCCGAGCAACGACGGAGCTGATGACATCACAGGCTGTGTCTGGTGCGGTACCAGGTATTATATAAACCACTACCAGAATAACACAGGTAAACTCTCTGGGTAAATAATATGGACGGAAGCTCACAGCTAACAGTTCCATGTCCCTTGTGCATATCTTCTCCTTGACAGTAACATGTCCAGGATGACACCAACGCTGGTTAACCAGCACTGCAATTCCACCACCCTTTAGCTTTCCGCTGTGTTGTCTACTGCGGTCTGCACGGACCGTTTTAAAGCCCGGTACAGACACATTACAGTCAGGGATGTGTTCATGCAGCCATGTCTCGGTGAAGTACATAATACTGCACTCTCTGTATTCTTTCTGACACCTTGTTAGCATCTCGAGTTCATCCGTTTTGTTAGCTAGCAATCTCACATTACCCATGACGACAGTCGGGAGAAATGATTTAAATCTCCATCGCTTTTTCCTCTGTCTGACTCCCGCTCTGCATCCTCTTCTCTTTCTTTTCAACTCCATCGGGATTTGATGTGTTGTTTCGCTGATAATCCTGATTTATGAGAGTTTAATCAGTTGATCCTGATTGTAAACAAGTCTTTCGTTGCCATGGAGACTCATAACAAGTCTTGAAAGAGACAAAAGTATGCAGAAAAATCTTCCTTGAAGCACACCCTCCAAACCAGCATGAAATCCTCAGAAAAAAATACCTAATTTGAGGTTCTATGTGAGAGTTTCTACTTTTAAAAAAATCCAAATAGCAAGTCAGAGCTACTCCAATTTGCTGCCAACAGACAGTGGAATCTATATGCTGGTGTATGCTGGTGCGGTTGGCCCTGGGTTCCTCCTAATGCAAGACAATGCCAGACCTCATGTGTCTGGAGTGTGTCAGCAGTTCCTGCAACACCAAGGCATTGATGTTATGGACTGGCCTGCCCGTTCCCCAGACCTGAATCCAGCTGAGCACATCTGGGACATCATGTCTCGCTCCATCCACCAACGCCAAGTTGCACCACAGACTGTCCAGGAGTTGGCGGATGCTTTAGTCCAGGTCTGGGAGGAGATCCCTCAGGAGAACATCCACCGCCTCATCAGGAGCATGCCCAGGCATTGTAGGGAGGTCATACAGGCACGCGGAGGCCACACACACTACTGAGCCTCATTCTGACTTGTTTAAAGGACATTACATCAAAGTTGGATCAGCCTGTAGTCTGTTTTTCCACTTTCATTTGGAGTAGAACTCCAAATCCAGACCTCCATGGGTTGATATGTTTGATTTTCATTGATAATTTTTTGATTTTGTTGTCAGAACATTCAGCTATGGAAAGAACAAAGTATTTAATAAAATATTTCATTCATTCAGATCTACAACGTGGTACTTTAATGTTCCCTTTATTTCTTTTAGCAGTGTACATTGTGTCATTGTGTGTACATTTGGGTTTTGTATTTTCTTGAAAAGAAAGGACTATTCTGGAGAATACACCGTCTTCTTGATCCCCTGTACCGTGCAGCCCACTCAACCCTGGGTCGACCCCAGTGACAAACCTCTGTCCTGTACGGCTCACGCTCCAGAGAAGTATGACTTGCATTCATAGTTTAGACATAACTTGAGTGGATTGTAGTAGCAGACATTTCAGTTCAGAACCATGTTGTCGCCTTTCAACAGGTTTCTGGTGCCAATCGCCTTTCAGCAGACCAACAGGCCTGTTCCGGTGGTTTACTCTCTCAACACAGAGTTCCAGCTGTGCAACAATGAGATGGTGTTTCTGATGGACCCATCTGCCGCTGACATCTCCATGGCTGAGATGGACTACAAAGGAGCATTCTCCATGGGTAGGAAAATGCATTGAAAAAATGAGGACAATGGTGTAGAACTAGAAAATATTTGTCAGTCCGTCCCTTTGACACCCCTGCAGGTCAGACTTTATATGGCAAAGTGTTGTGGAACCCGGAGCAAAACCTGAACGCAGCCTACAGACTGCAACTGGAGAAGGTTTACCTGTGCACTGGAAGAGATGGCTACGTGCCCTTCTTTGATCCCACAGGGACTTTGTACAATGAGGGGCCACAGTATGGCTGCATTCAACCCAACAAACACCTCCAACATCGCTTCCTGCTGCTGGTATGTTTATAGATATATGTAATGTATCTAACTTGGATCTGCTTTAATGTTTGCAAAACCCAAACACATAGCACACCCAGGGCTGAAACAGTTATTCACATAGCTCAATGAGAAAATGAGGCAGATTATCCTTTTTTTCCTCAGTGTTTTCACACTAATAGTTGTCAGTCGCACAAAATGGTTAGATGCTATGTTGTTTGGGCAAGTGTTATTTCATGATAGAAATCAGAGAACAATCAGGAAAAAGGTGAAAAATATTTTACAAAACTTAATACTACACTATATTCCAGTTGTAAAAGTTATTTAGTTTTCTGCATTAAGACAACAGTGCTGCAGCCAGTTAGATATCCAGTCCTCACAGCAGGAAAACACAAGCTAATGTTTAAAGTTATTATTTTAATGTAATTAGGCGTACTTGAGACATTTTTTTTTTTATAACTCTTGTGTATGTACTGTCCATACCAGCTCAGCTAGTCAGGTCTTTTACACAGAATCACTGATTTCAAAATGGTTTACTTGTCATTGCATCTGTCTTGCAGCTACAGTTGAGTGATAAAGTAGATGATGCTGTTAAACTCATTTTCGTAGCCTCTGTCTTCAATGCAGCTGGGAGAAATCCTCATTTTTCTGATTTCCATTTGCTATGGTTCTGATTATTGTCTACCTGTGTTTCATCTGCAGGATCGTAAACAGCCAGATATTTGTGACAGGTTTTTCCATGATGTTCCCTTTGAAGCTGATTTTGCCTCAGACATCCCAGAGCTGCAGTCCATGACGACCATGCCAGGTGTGGATGGCTTCACAATGAAGGTCGATGCGCTCTACAAGGTCTGTGGAATCACAAAATACCTCAGTTACTGTTTTGGACTTTAACATTTAAGACGCCAATAAATCTCCAGCGCCCAGAACACTATCGCTGATGTCATCACTTTTTCGGGAAACAGTCGTGTATAACTCTAGACATATGACCTTTTAGATGTTCAATAGACCTTTTCTGGACATTTATATCTCATTCAGGAGGTTTACAATTCAGACACAACATGTAGTGTTTATTCAGACTCTAGATGGTAAATCCACAATGATCCATGATAATGCCATTATCTATCACATCTTCATTACCATCACTACGATATACGGTATATATATATATATATATATATATATATATATAGGTTTGGAATTTTAAGGGTTAATCACATAAAATGTTTAATTGGGCCATAATAATTAGTTTTTAGTAGCTCATTTAGCTACAACTAATATTTTCTTTCTAATTTTTCTTTCTGGTATTGACAGGTGGAGGCAGGGCATCAGTGGTACCTGCAGGTAATCTATGTGATCAGCCCAGAATCGCGCTCCAACCCCAGGGTCCAGCGCTCAGTGGTCTATCAGCTGAGCCGCTCCAAACGCGACCTTGTGGATCACAGTGGTCAGCTGACACTTGATGAGTCGCTCATCTACGACAATGAGGATGATCAGGTGAAGAATGGCACCAACATGAAACCGCTTCGCCTTGAAGTCAGCCCCTCTGCCACATTTAATGCCCACGTGGGCAGTTCTGTCGGCGGCGGAGTGGGTGCCATCATGCTGTTGGTCTTGGTCCTGCTGGTCTCTTGTTTCCTGTTCCGTCGCTGCCAGCGTGCCTTCACGACAAAGAGCAAGAGCTCTGTGAAAAGCTATGAGTATCCGCTCAACACCAAGGTGGAGGTGTGCATGGACAAGTGTGTGGAGAAGAATTTCGGCACTGGGCACTGCACAGTAAGAAACATCAACATCAACCGCAACCATGAGCCCACCAACAAGACCAAAGTAAAGCAAGTCAACCTGGAGGTGAAACTCCAGAACAACCTCAACGATGGCACCGAGGTCTGAAACCCTGAAAATGAGGAAGTTTAATAAGATAAACAGGTATTTTTCTAAAACAAAGTTTGTTCTTAATGTTAGAAAATGTATTCTTATAACACATTAACAAGATAAAAAGGGAAGTGGACAACCTCAGGAACAACTGGGTTTAACAACCAAATCATCTGCATTTAACCGTCCCAACACCAATTTCAGTTTTACTTGACATTCTTGGAACTTTTAGCACCAAAAATGATTAAAGTTAGCTCAGACAGTGGTGATTGTTGGAACAAAACATACTTTTCTCTGCTGTATCAGGTCATTTCACTGCTTTAAATGTTAATACTGTGTGGAGTGGTAGCTCATGTTGAGGTGTTTTCTGCAATACCACTTCAGAATTAAAGCAGGAAGAACTTCTAGCCACTTCTGCATCAGCTACTGCTGCTTCTAACTCTTGTTGAAAGTATTAAGCACTAACAGTGTGCTGAGTGTAAATAACAAAAATGAACGATACATCAAGTGCAATTATGCCACAAATCAGTAGTCCCTCCACTATGATCTGGAGCTCCATTGGTTTTTTTTTTATGTATTTAAGACATTTTTACTCATGTTGAACAGAGGTCAGTTTTTTTTTGCTCTATTCTGAAAGTTGCCAATATTGAGTGCCATGCAGTGTTTTTATTTTTCATGCAATTCAAAGCAATTCATCCAAAGTAACTGTTATAGTGTGGAAGGGTTCATAGTGTAAATCTCCATGCAGTTGAAAAACATGAGACACAAAAGGTCCCATCCCCTTGGCTCATTTTTGACCTTATTATATTTCTAATGAAAACAGAAATTATGTATTTTACGTCTGCCTGCCTTTGTTCTGTCCAAACAAATGCAGTCTCCTCATTTCACATCTTACATTGTTTTGGGTTCATCTATGCATAATGTTGCCTTCTTATAACGTATTATATTACAAGACAGCTACTGATGATAACACAGTCACTGTATTTTTATGTCCAACACTGGCTGGAGAGTAGTGCAAAAGTAAAAACTTTGTACTCATATGAGATGTTGATGTGTATCTTTTCTAATCCCACCTTCTATTCTTCTCCACTGTGTGCCTATTAAACAAGACAATGATGTATTGTGGGATATATAATTATATTTTTGGTGCTATAACGAGGCAAAAAAAAAAAAACTTAACTAGAAACAATGCTATTAGTGTAATGCCTGTATTTGGTGCCTCTGTTTTAAGTAATAAAAACAAATGTGAAAAAGGAAATACATCATCTTTGTTGCGTTTTTATTCTTCCATTTAGGCTTCACTTTTTACCACTGGAGATTGCTGCTTGGTGCCAGCTAGCTTGTTCAGCTAGTTTTGTAAGTTTTTCATGGTGTCTAATGATATTGTGTCAGATTAAGCAGAAAATAGGGTAATCAAGTCATTAGTGTGTCTGGCACAATTTGTGACTGTCTTTCTTCCTAACCCTAGAGCTCACAATATGTGCCTATCTAGTAACCAGTATCACAGCTGCAATGGCTTCAAAGTTATTTTTGTTTGTGATATCTAAAATGTTTAAGTTGTTCCTGAATGCATCACCTGACCGTAAAATGGGAGTGACCAGCTGTCTTCAGGTAAAATATTCTCATAGTTTCTAAGGAAGCTGAAGGTGTTGGTGAACACATTCTGGTTGATACGAGTATTGGTCAAGCCTTTTTCTCAGGATCTTAACAATTTATTTAAAGGCAAAATTGTTACAAATGAGTTTGTACAAAAAAGTCGCTCAAACTTCGTTCACATTGTGGGTTAACTTTTTTGTATGTGAGTAGGTAGAATGGACTTACTAAATAATATAACTTTTGAATATTAAAAAATGCAGTAAAATTGACATGAGCTCTTCTCTGTGCCCCTCCCGTCCCTGCTCTCTGATTAGCCCCACCTGTGTTTCGTTACCTGCCAGCTGCACAGCATTTCATGATTACCTGCCTCTGTATTTAAGCCCTGCCTTTCAGACCCCACTTTGTCAGCTTGTCTGCAAGCCAGCTCCTGTATCCTGACTGTCTACCTACACCTACAACTCCTGCCTGTGAACCCGGACCTGTTCTGATCGCCTGCCCTGGTAATGAGACCCCCCGACCTGCCTTCTGTTGAACTACACTGTCTACTGCCTTACCCTTGCCTGTACTGCTGCTCTGTACTTTTCCGTTCCAGTCCTACTGTCCTCGGTTCCTGGACCAGGGAACTCCTGTACAACTTAGCTTCATCCGCTACACTGCTCAGTCCTCTGGACCCTCACCCTTTTCCACCTAACATTCAATAAACTGTTTAAACGTGTCGCCTGTGTGGTCCTCGTTCTGTCTGGTCTCTGACAATAATGGTCTGATGTTGTCCATATTTATTTCTGTATGTGCTCAAATCTTGGAGAACCAATTGATCATTTGTTTTTAAGATGTCAAAGAATACGGCACTGATTGTGACATCACGTCCGCTTGGTAACCCAGACAGTAGACATGGGGTGTTTCTTAATTCAGGTTCTGCACGCTTCCAAATGTGGATTCATCGGCCTCATGCGTCATAGTGGCGCCAAGTGCTGTCTCAATTCGGGGGGTTAGGGTTAGGAGCTGCCCGTGTATATAAGAATCTGACTTGGGGCCCACATTTTCATCTATTAGACGGGGTTATGAATTCCAGAATTGGAATTTTCACGTACCAGCAGGGGGCGACAGAGACCGTGTTTTTGACGGCTTAGATGAGAATCTGGAGTCAAGGGCAGCTTTGGCAAGGGAGTTGTGATTTTCGCGCAGTTTTTTTCTTCGAATTTGACTTTGGCCTGTAGATCCCGGTAGAGGCCTGTGAGTTGATTGGGCCTCTGCAAAATTGCAGTCCCCTGACCCACGGCCTCTGTGCTAGGGGGCGCCAAAGGTGCGAACGATGGACCATTTGAAGGGCTGTATCACAGGACCGGAAAGGAGTTTTGGGATGGGTCCAATGGATTTTGGCAATGCTCTAAGGCCCCTCCAAGACACAATCACCGGCTGGGGCCCAGAGGCCCCAAGGGCCAAGAAAGCGACCCTAATTTTGGAGTTGGGGTTGGGGGGGTCTGGAGACTCAGGGTTTGGGCCATGGGTAGTGCTCCTTGAGGGGGTCTCGCTCCCCAAAAATGAAGGCTGTGGGGCCCTCGGTCTAGGAGCTAGGGGGCGCCAAATAGTTGGCAAAATCGGACCTTTGAAGGGGCACATCTCGGGACCTGGAAGGAGTTTGGACTTGGGGTCAATGACTCTGGTTTGAGGCCCCCAACAACATATTAGAAGTTGGACAAATTTGTTTTTCTGCCCTGTCCCTCAACATGGTCTCAGGGCCTTGGGACCTTCATCCTTTGTTTTCTTCATGGACCAAATTTGAGGTACCACACAGGAAGTGTCCAGAGCCCTGGGATTGGAGATCCTGGTAGTGCCTTGTGAGAGGGTCTCACACTCCAAAAATCAAGGCTCTGGGGCTGTTGGTCTCAGAGCTAGGGGGCACCAAAAGTGCAAAAAATGGACTTTTGAAGGGCCATATCTCGGGATCAGGAGTTTTTGGATGGTTCCAATGGACCCCTGCAAGTTTGCAAGTCCCCTCCAAGACCCGACCACCAGCCGGGGCCTCTAGGGCCCAGATCCTAACCCTAATGTCAGGTTCAGAATCAGGTTTACAGGGGTGTCTGGGAACCCGGGCTTTGGGCCTCTGGTGGGGCCCTTAGTCTCAGAGCTAGGGGGCGCCAAAAGTGCAAAAAACAGACTTTTGAAGGGCCGCATCTCTGGATTGGAAAGGAGTTTTTCCAATGGGTCCTGTGGGCCCCACCAAGGCTCGGAGGCCTTTCTGAGAACCACCTGTGAGCAGTGGCCCCAGGGCCTCTGGGGCCCAGATCCTAACCATTAGATCAGGGTCAGCATTGGCTTCTCAGCATTGCCGCTCACTGGAATTTTTTAAAGAGTCCAGAGCCAGGCAATGTAAATAGATGGAAATGTGTCCTGCTTCCAGATTTCAATCTAGGAATGAAGGCCTTCCATCGATGAAAATCTGGAACACTTCCGGCCCCCCTGCCTGCTGGGGGCACTGATGAGTTTTGCCCTCCTTCCATATTTCAATATATAAATGAAGGCGCTTAATAGATGAGAATCTGGAAGCTAGCCCAAACCTTAGCTAGCTGGCTAACCAAACTGGTCATGGCCAATAAGCCCCTTGCCGTGGCTTGCTCTTGGCTCCTGAACATTAGGGGGTGTTGGTTATTTCCTGTACCCAGATCCGCACCTCCAACACCCCACCAGCAGGGGGCGCCTTGGGTTTCTTGTACTGAGGTCTGCAGCACCAGCCTCCCACCAGCAGGTGTGCACCTTTACTTCAATTCCAGCAAGGCAGACCAAGCAGTTCCTTTTCCTCTTTGCCACACGAGCACATGGTCAGAAGGCAGCAGGTGACCACAAGCAAGGTGAGAGCTACTTTCATCAAAGTTAGACGGGTCAACCAGGAAAGCGGTCAGACAGTCAAGGCCAGCGAACAGTGAGGCAAGTTTTTTTTAAGAATTTTGATGTGATGGTTTGATGCTTTTTGTAAGAATTGCTGGCGGGTTAGCCTGTGAGCTAATGAGCTAAGTAATGATGTAGATTAGAATATGTCCTGCTTCCAGATTTCAATCTATAAATGAAGGTGCTTGATAGATGAGAATCTGGAAGTGCAGTGCACCTCACCCCCTGCAGGGGGCAGCGTCGAGTTTAGCCTTTGGGCCTCCGCACCTGCAGGGGGCATAAGTGAGTTTGTCTGCTTCCAGATTTCAATCTATTAGAATGGAGCAATATAAATAGATGGAAATCTGTCCTGCTTCCAGATTTCAATCTATAAATGAAGGCTGTTGTGTTAAAGATGCCCTTCTGCTCCCCCAGCACTATGAGTACTGAGACCTCACCCACCTCTTCCTACCACCCCTCCTCAAACTCCTCCTCCTGCTCATCCCTGTCAACCACCACAACCAGCCTGGACAGCTTAACAGAAGAGGATAAACGCAGAGAAGAGGACACACTCCTGCTGGAGACCGGCAGCGTCACCACAGAGCCTCCGCCGTCCTACTCGTCTCAACAATCTGACATCTCAGAGGGTGACTTTCAAGACTGTGAGGAAAAGCCCAGCCCGCCCCCCCTTCGGCGGGAGACAAGCTCTCCCAACTTTAAAGCGATGGGGAACCATACAGCTGCCTTGCAAGGTAACCGAGACGAGTTCATCCTCAACCCCAGTGATCCCGCCTGATGAGGAATGCTCATCCCCAGCGGACATGGAAGGAGGCAGCGAAGGCCTTGCTTGCCCCCAACGAGAGATGACCCCCTTGCCCTGGAAGAAAAAATTGGTGAAGGAGCCTGGCCTGCATGACAATGACCCGGAAGAGGATGATGAGCGCACTTTCAGCATCGATGGGAGCCACCTTGTTAAATTGTCAGCTCCGTGCTAAAAAGTGCTCATTAGTGAGCTAGCTTAATGTTGAAATGGATGGAAATCTGCCCTGCTTCCAGATTTCGCTATTTTTGAATGGCCACGTTAATAGATGAGAATCTGTCCTGCTTCCATATTTAGCTATTTTTGAATGGCAATGCAAATAGATGTAAATCTGTCCTCCTTCCAGAATTCGCTATATTTGAATGGCCATGTTCATAGATGAAACTCTGTCCTGCTTCAAGATTTCCATATATTTCATTACATACTTTTTTTTGCTAGTAGCTAGCTGGCAGGCTAGTGAGCTAGCTTAGTATTGAAATAGATGGAAATCTGTCCTCCTTCCAGGGTTAGAATTGGGGGAGGGGGTCAGGGGTGAGGAATGGTTAGGGTTAGGTAAGGATGCCTTACAACCTGACTTAATTCCAGGTCGGATCTTTGAGTCAGTCACACAACAGAATCACATATGATGCAGTTTTGCTGAAATCCACCATCTGTTAACATCTGAAGAGTTATTTGTGTTAAACTGCAGTTTATATAATTAGTCATGAGCAGCAGAGATGATCATTACATCTGCTTAAGATTTTACAATCTAAAAGCTTTAAATGGTATTTTTCTCATCCTCATACTAAGCTTGTTTTTTTTTAACTTGGATGTACATGGGTTTCACCTCCCCCGTCACAGACAAAGGCCTCCTAATGGGCCTATGATGGGGGAGGCGTAACCAAGGTGCATCACAATGCCAGAATTCTGTATAAAATGACCTGCTTCTTCATGCCTTGATCATTGTTTGCTGAGACACAGAGAGGACGCTGCTGGAAGACACTGCTGGACCCTGAACTTCTATCAACTTCTTGCAATGGCTGAGGAAAACAAGTAAGTCAGACCTCTGCTGCTATTTGCCATATTTTATTGTTAAAGATGTTTTCAGTCCTACCTCTGGAAAACAGTAGTTTTCTGTACCTGAACAATGCGCTTTATCTTTGTGTTACAGGCAAGATCGTACATATGATCGCCGTGTGGTCTACTGCCTCAGGTGCTCAAAACCCACTGAGATCATTGCAACCCACCTCTCCAGGGTTTGCATGAAAAACAGCACCCCAGAGGAACGCCAACAGGAGCTAGTCAAGGCAAAAGAGTCCACCAAAATCTGGACGCGTGATGGTAGGCTGTGGGACTACGCAGACATCTGCCGCCTGTTTCCCCACGGTCTCTGTAGGCGGTCATTGGTCAAGGAGCTGAAAAGAAGAGGCTTTTTCGTGCTCAACTGCCCCCTGGACTTTGACCTGGAAGAGGAGGACACAAGAGAAGCTGTTGCTGCCCGTCCTCCTGCCTCTGCTGAGGAGCCTCCTGCCTCTGCAGAGGAGCCTACTACCTCTGCTGCTCCACTTCCCACAGTTAAAGAGAGGGATTCTGGAAGCAGCCAGGCAGATGAAGAGGAGGACAGCCCCTCCAGTGACCCCACATGGCAACAGTGAGTCTTTTAACTTCCACACAGAAATGACTGAATCAGTGGTCTCCTTTTGTGAACTTGTATGAACTAAAGTTCTCTCTGCTTTCTCAGGTCAACTCCTCATTTCTCCACAACCGTAAGGATGAGGATGCAGGAGGAAAACCTGTACTCCAAGTTTCCACCTGAGACCACGGAGCTGGAGAAATTTAAAGCCCATTTGGAATCTGTGCTACAGATTCCAGACTGCAAACAGGAAGTAGGTGTTTGTTTTGGTTTTTCCTTTCTTGCAGCCCAGACTGGTTTCTGCTGCTCTCTCTGCATGTTCATTTCAATATGAATGGAGGCCTCACTGAGTCACTGAATGCAGCCTGATGATGTTTTTATCTGACTGTGGTTCACAGGTTGACCATGTGTCCAGGATGCTGCGCTTCATGCAGCCCACAGGGAACCAGGTGAAGCTGGATTTTCTAAAGAGCACAGCACTTCTGGCCGAGTATTTTAATGCTCTGAAGAGGGTGGGTCAGTCTGCAGCCACCCGGATAAATTATGTTAAGAGCATGATCAAGTTCGTCAAATACCTGCGGCTGGAATATGGAGCATCCGACCCTGCGATGGTGCACATGTGCACCCATTACCTTGATTTCTTGGCTGTTCTTAGGAAACCAATTTCTAAGACACACAGCAAGGACCTTTGCAGTAAAAGGTGAGCATTTATCATTCCTAGTCCTTCCTTCTCCGTCTGCTGTTTTTAAAAGTTGGATAACAACTCAGCTTCTCCTTCTCACTGCTGTTCTGGTGCATCTTGTCTTTCAGGCACGACTACTTTGTTGGGCCAAAGACGTCAGTCTACAACTGCCAAAAAGTCCTCCGAGAGGCCAAGAAGGATGCACTGGGAGTTTATGGATGCCTCCTGAACGGTGACCCAGTCACAGATGAGGAGAAGACCCGCTACCGCTACTACTGTGAGGCCATCCTTCTCCTCGGTCATTTCCAGAGGCCAGGAGCGGTGGAGGGACTGACAGTAAGTACTTTTCCAGGCCAGGTTTTTCTCAGCATGCAGTGGACACCTTAAAACATTCCGACCATTAATGTGTTCATGGTTGTTTCTCAGGTCACAGAATGGCTCCAGAAGCTGGAGTGCAATGGGCGGGTCGTTGTGGCTGTGAAGTCCCACAAGACAGCCAACAGGCAGGTGGCTCCATTTACCTTGACCCAGGAGGAAGCTGCTGTAAGTGACATCACTGTCCACAAATATGGACCAGAATTCATGTCCATTTCCTCCCTTTTCATTCATTTCTTCTACTCTTTGTCTCTGCAGATCATCGAGCAGTACTACCTCTCGGTCCGTTCGGATGCTCTCAGGAACTTGACCGACGACGATGGTGAGGGGCACAACAGACTTTTTCTGGCTAACAATGGCAGACCAGTTAAAAGTGCCACCAATGACCTCCGGCGCCTGCACGAACAGTGAGTTGACACATCTAAATGCACTTCTTCCTGGCATGAGATGCATAAAGTTGGAGCAATTTGAGTAGATGAACTGAAGATATTTCAATTTCTCTTTCATTACAGCTACAAGCTGCCAAACGTCACCAGCCAGGAGATCCGCCGTGCCATCGAAACAGAGGCAAACACTGTGCTGACGGACGAGCAGAAGACAGGCTTGGCGTATTATCTGGCTCACACAGATAAGGTGGCTAAAGACCACTATAGGATGCGGGAGCCAGAGAGTATCTCTAACATCGCCAACTTGGTCAATCTCTTCACACACAGGTAAATAAGGTGAAACATCTAGTATCTCCCAGCTGCTTAATGTTCAGTTTTTCACTCAAGTCTCTTCGTTCTACAGTTCTGATGACTCGGGAGATGACCAGCTTCGTCTTGCCACCAAAAGAGGAAGAGAAAGGGAGGAACTGTCATTTGACAAGTTCCAGGAACAGTTCCCGGTGACGATGGATGGGAACCCACCAAACAAAGTTAGGAGAACTGCAGCTGGCTTCGCTCCTGACAGATTTCTGTATGACAAGTGGAGAGCTGTCCAGTTCAAGATGAGGGAGAAACATCTTCTCAGTAAGTGTCGAGACACCTCTTGTCAGATATCGGTGATGAGTAACTACACTTTTTGAACAAGAATTAATCCCAATCAATCTGGTCTATGTTACAGCTAAATGGTCCCGGCGCCCTCTGACCATCCAGAGCATCACAGCCACAATAGACAAAGAGAAGTGGCATTCAAATTGCGCTTCTGCCCAGGCCATCTTCGACAAATGGAGCCCCCCAAAGCAAGAAGATGTGGAGAACAGCTGCTGCTCTCTGCCTCGGCCACTACCTGGTCAGTCATGTTGGAGTACACTCCTGACCGGTGGCCGTAGAGGCAGGTCCAGTATGAACACAGGTACCCATAGAACAGGTACCTGTCTTCATTGGTTAGCCCTGTCTCCATCTGTTCTGAGGAGGAGACAGGAGGGGGAGGGGGGGGGGGAGAAGAAAAGTCAGCGTGGAGGTGCAGTGAGAGACGCGCCCCATCAACTGTGTGCGTTTGGACGAGAAACTCATTAAGGATGGGGATCCTGGCCCGAGCGACCTCAATGCAGGTCCGCAGGTCGTCCCGGCTCGGCAGCTTGGCAACTTTTTTTCTTTTAACCAACAGCTGGTGCACCACCACCTGCACCTTAAAGTTTTTAAGGCACGACTTCAGCTCCCACTGCAGGTCTGAAAGCTGAGTCTTGGTCAGCTGGCTGGTTCGGGGAGGGCTCTCCATCAAGTACCCAGCAAAACTGTGCACATTTTTCATATAAAATGCAGCAGTGGTGACTTCCATCTTGCTGCGGAGCAGCGATTTGGCCCAACTAGTAGATGAAAGGAAGGGGGAAAAAAAAAAAAAAAATCAGAAAACTCAGTTGTCATGGAAAAATACATTAAAAAAAAAAAAAAAAAAAAAAAAAAAAAAAATGACTGGCAGCCACAGAATGTGGCCATACAAGTGAAAACTCACCCTCTGACGCGACCAATGTCATCCAGGAACAGCCAGTCCCTGGCGTGCCCATGGATCATGTAGAGCAGGAACGTCCGGATCATGCTCACCTTGGACATGGCGTTCCCGATCATTTTGGTGGTGGGGTTTATGCCCGTGAGGAAATCTTGATAGTGATGGAGGTACTCCTCTGCAAGACAAGAACAAAGTGAAATCATGTCTTTCCTGGTACTCTTCTGCAATCCAAGTATTGATGGAAAAGCATCCTTACCCATGCAGGGCGTGAAAGAAATTCTCCTCATCCGGTTCCCCCTCCCGGTGCCCTCGCTCCAGGGGGAAAATTTGGAGGGGGAGATGGGACTTCTCCCCGCCTTCGACCTCCTCTTAGCCAGCTGCGTCTTCGGACGCGCCGACTCAGGCCCTGGTGTGGCTGAGGTGCTGGTGGAGGGCCCCGGGGTCTCATCCTCACTGATCTGGAAGGAACACAAGTCAGTAGATACGCATTGTCCCATCCAGAATATGCCCTCCCATCTGTACGCCTTCACAATCTGCAAAACACCAGCTTACCTGGGCCTGCACCGCAGCTGCTGCGGCCGGCGGCTTCCTGCAGGCTTGGTTAAGGGAGGCTCGCAGCGCCTTGATCTGGTCAATCAGATCATCCCTCTCCCTCCTCAGCCGCTCTATCTCCTGCCTGCTCTGCCTGCGGTGGTTGAGGCACTCAACATTGGCGCAGGACAGAGGCGGCGATGGTGGAGGAGGGAGGAAGGACATGTCCTCGGCCGGCTCCTCCTCATCCAGGTCGAGGGTGCATGTGACCGACGGGGTGGGGTTGCTGGCCCTCAGGGCTGCCAGACAGCTTTGGAGTAGCGGGCCTTGTTCAACATCTCCGTCCGCTTGGACACGTTGAGCTCTGGGTGATTTGCAGACAGGTGCCGGTCCAGGCGAGCCTGTTTGTAGCCACACCCAGGAACCGGGCATCTCGACTGGCGAATATTTATTCGTCCTGTTGCCAGGCTGCAAAAGATCTTCCTTTTGGTAACATTGGTCACCAAATGCGTTTGTTTTAGGTGCTTTGGCAGGTTGCTGTACGCCCGGTGGCACAAAGGACACGTGCTTGACTGAATGGGAAAAAGCACACATTGAGCAACCTTTACATTCCCCATTTTGTTGGAAAACGTAAGCCTTGCTCTTTCAGAAACTGCTGGAATTATTCTTTTAGGTGAAGGAATCGCGGAGTTGCACGTGAGGAGCTGTCCAGTGCTGAGCGCCTCGTGCGCTCGAGCGGCGGGAAAAAAAACTAGCCCAATTTACTGAATTTCCACGGTCTGTCCTGGTCAAACCTTAATGCTCCCCATTCTTTTGGAAAAAAAGAAGCCTTGCACTTTCAGAAACTGTTGGAATTATTCTTTTAGGCCAAGGAATCGCAGAGTTAAGGTGAAATGAAGTTGCGTGTACAAAGCGCATTTAGAGACATTTAATCTTTAAAGCCCCTGTGCGTTCTCTCCCATTACAAAAGAATTAAAAAAAACTTTTACACATGATAAACTTTAAAAAAAAAAAAAAAAAGGTCTGAAAATCAAAGAGACAACACTTACCATGACTGCTCGCTCCGTGGTCTCCTGCAGAATGCTCGTCTCCTCTTCGCGCGCTTCCAGAGTCTGCCCGCCTAATTGATACAGCAACAGATAAGACAGTCAGCCAATCATATTCGAGGGGTTCATGTGAACACTGCATGAGCACAGCATGAACACAGCAGAAATATGACATCATTTCAGCATGTCATCTGGAAGCAATTAAAGTTCTGGAAGGGAAAACACTGACCAGTGGCGTCCGTCATTTCTATAGATCCTCCTCCACTTTCTCCTCTTAACCCAGCCATGACGCTGGAAAGTGGTCTCAGTACACCATCCAAACATGAGGTACCAGGAATCCTGTTGTTTTTATTGTTAAATTGTATTTAGCTATTTACTTATTTGGTTTATTTTATTTTAATTAATTAATTAATTAATTAATTAATTAATTAATTAATTGTTTGTTTGTTTGTTTGTTTGTTTGTTTGTTTGTTTGTTTGTTTGTTTTTCTTTTAGTATAAGCCCTAGACGGCTCCTGCACAAGACTATGAAGAGGTAATGCAGAATTAAAAGTGAGGGGTATAAATGCACAGCATCCAACGACACACAGGTGACACATATTGACTTAATGAACCCAGCTGAACTAATCAGCACAGGTCAAAGACTGAAGGAAATTGCCAACGGACACTTTGTACAATGGCAATCCCTCTCCATTAAGTTTAAGCATGATTTCCACTATCAGAAGGGATTACAGGTGGACAAAGTGTCCATATCCAATCCCTCATCATTGGGGGCCAGGGTGGCCATGTGGACAGTGGCTGTTTCTCTGTCGTATATTGTCCTAGGAGGCTGAAACTCACAGGATAGGCTCATTTAAGCTGACTGAGCTTGCCCTGTGAATCCCAGCTTCCTAGGGCACTGTGTGGCTAAGAAAAAGCCTCTGTCCATTCGGCAACACTGGGCCCCAATACTAAGGGATTGGAAGTGGACAGATTTGGACAGTTACCCTTACCGATGTCCCATTCTGTCTCCTTTGGTTCTGGAGAGCTGAAATTTGGACAATTCACTCCATTTAGAGTGCAGATAGTGTGGTTACATTGAAATCAGAAAACTTTGAAAAATTGACCCAATTTTCACCAAGTGCTGAGGTCCTCACAAGGGTCAAATTTCTAAAGTTGTCCAAACTCTATGAAACTCATACAGCAGGACACAGGCACACAAGAGAGTCCCAGTGTCGATTTTGGGCCTTCGAAGACAACCAGGGACCAGATGGGTCCTCTTCCAATCCCTATACATTAGAGGCCAGGGCAGCCTTGTGGACAGTGGCTGTTTCTCAGTCATACGGTGTCCTAGGGTGCTGAAACTCACAGGGTGGACTCAGTAGAGCTCCATCAGGTTGCCTTGTGAAACCCAGCACCATGGGACCTACCGTGACTGAGAAAAAGCCTCTGTCCATTTGGCATCCCTGGGCTCCAATAATGAGGGATTGCAAGTGGACACTGTACAATTCCAATCCCTTTCTATTCATTTTCGGATGGATTTCCACCATCAGAAGGGATCGCAAGTGTATACTTTGTACAATGGCAATCCCTTTCTATTCATTCTGGGATGGATTTCCACCATTAAAAGGGATTATAAGTGGACACTTTGTCCACTTTCAATCCCTTTCCATTATAAGGGATTTCCAATGGACACTTTGTCCAATGGCAATCTCTTTCTATTCATAGTCTAATGGATTTCCACCATTAAAAGGGATTAGAAGTGGACACTTTCTGAAAGGACATCACCAGAGCGTTAAAAGAAAAAAGTATAAACAAAACATGACCTTGTATTGCAGAGTTATTCATTTTTTAATGTGGACAATTTTGGAAACTGCACACAGGTAGGTTTACATGACATTCCCAGGGGTCGCTCTGGCCAGGTAAGTCTGATTTTAATAAATGAGACATTTTCTGAAAGGGCATGACCAGAGCTTTAAAACAAAGAAAGAGTGAAGAAAATGTGACCATGTTTTGCAGAGTTATTTATTTTTTAACTGCACCCCAGTTTCCCCCAAATCCACATGGTAACAAGACCACTTTCAAATTCAACCAAAGCTCTAACTTTGCAACACCAGGCCATTTATTCATCATTCCTTATCCTTTTAAAGTTTTAAAGGTGTCCTATAGCATCTAATTCAAGTAGAAATATACAATGACCAAAAAAGATTTGCGATCAAATGTTACTTTTATTGTGTATTTACTGTATATACAGTATGTACATTCACAGCTTTTTCTTCAAAAGAATATCTAGCTGTCCAACCATGTGAGGTCAGCTCCTTCTCCAGAAAATGATTTTTTTCTCACTCCATAATCAAACAGCAGCTCTTCGTTTACACATAGGTCTCTCGTAGCCTTAAACAAAATGACATTTTGTGGTCCTTCTGAGAACTGCATAAGGCAGTGAACAGGCCTAACATTTGCATTTTTTTTCGGGAATGGTTTATGAGCCTGCCAAAAGTCTCTGCATTAGGGTGACATGAGCAAGGGGCATTGTGGGCATCAATACACATATCAATACCGCCAGCCTTAAAGAAAAACGAGTAGCCCATGACATTGTTCCTGTCACTCATCCTCTTCCTCCCCTCCGCACCAGAAATGAGCTCACCATGGTAATCACAGATGACTGCATTTTTGGGAAATGACTTGGTGGTCACCACTCCTGTAGGTCAGAATTGAGAAAATCTGTTATTTTTCTTTTTTTTTTTTAAAATTAAATATCATGACCACATATGGTTGGATTCCAAGATTGACTGAAGCATAAAAACTGCAGGGAAAATTTTAATATGGCCGGAATGAAATGTTACCTTTTCCCTCGCCAGCCTTTGGAGATGGTTCCACAATGGCCAGATGCTTCCACTTCTGATTTGCTACTAGCTTCATCAGCGGCGCACTGTTCTCCACATCTTCTTGCTCTGGGGGAGTCCATTTGCCCAAGATGGCCTGGGCAGAAGGGCAATTTGAATGCCACTTCTCTTTGTCTATTGTGGCTGTGATGCTGTTTTGCAGATTGTGAAGGCGTACAGATGGGAGGGCATATTCTGGATGGGACAATGCGTATCTACTGACTTGTGTTCCTTCCAGATCAGTGAGGATGAGACCCCGGGGCCCTCCACCAGCACCTCAGCCACACCAGGGCCTGAGTCGGCGCGTCCGAAGACGCAGCTGGCTAAGAGGAGGTCGAAGGCGGGGAGAAGTCCCATCTCCCCCTCCAAATTTTCCCCCTGGAGCGAGGGCACCGGGAGGGGGAACCGGATGAGGAGAATTTCTTTCACGCCCTGCATGGGTAAGGATGCTTTTCCATCAATACTTGGATTGCAGAAGAGTACCAGGAAAGACATGATTTCACTTTGTTCTTGTCTTGCAGAGGAGTACCTCCATCACTATCAAGATTTCCTCACGGGCATAAACCCCACCACCAAAATGATCGGGAACGCCATGTCCAAGGTGAGCATGATCCGGACGTTCCTGCTCTACATGATCCATGGGCACGCCAGGGACTGGCTGTTCCTGGATGACATTGGTCGCGTCAGAGGGTGAGTTTTCACTTGTATGGCCACATTCTGTGGCTGCCAGTCATTTTTTTTTTTTTTTTTTTTTTTTTTTTTTTAATGTATTTTTCCATGACAACTGAGTTTTCTGATTTTTTTTTTTTTTTCCCTTCCTTTCGTCTACTAGTTGGGCCAAATCACTGCTCCGCAGCAAGATGGAAGTCACCACTGCTGCATTTTATATGAAAAATGTGCACAGTTTTGCTGGGTACTTGATGGAGAGCCCTCCCCGAACCAGCCAGCTGACCAAGACTCAGCTTTCAGACCTGCAGTGGGAGCTGAAGTCGTGCCTTAAAAACTTTAAGGTGCAGGTGGTGGTGCACCAGCTGTTGGTTAAAAGAAAAAAAGTTGCCAAGCTGCCGAGCCGGGACGACCTGCGGACCTGCATTGAGGTCGCTCGGGCCAGGATCCCCATCCTTAATGAGTTTCTCGTCCAAACGCACACAGTTGATGGGGCGCGTCTCTCACTGCACCTCCACGCTGACTTTTCTTCTCCCACCCCTCCCCCTCCTGTCTCCTCCTCAGAACAGATGGAGACAGGGCTAACCAATGAAGACAGGTACCTGTTCTATGGGTACCTGTGTTCATACTGGACCTGCCTCTACGGCCACCGGTCAGGAGTGTACTCCAACATGACTGACCAGGTAGTGGCCGAGGCAGAGAGCAGCAGCTGTTCTCCACATCTTCTTGCTTTGGGGGGCTCCATTTGTCGAAGATGGCCTGGGCAGAAGCGCAATTTGAATGCCACTTCTCTTTGTCTATTGTGGCTGTGATGCTCTGGATGGTCAGAGGGCGCCGGGACCATTTAGCTGTAACATAGACCAGATTGATTGGGATTAATTCTTGTTCAAAAAGTGTAGTTACTCATCACCGATATCTGACAAGAGGTGTCTCGACACTTACTGAGAAGATGTTTCTCCCTCATCTTGAACTGGACAGCTCTCCACTTGTCATACAGAAATCTGTCAGGAGCGAAGCCAGCTGCAGTCCTCCTCACTTTGTTTGGTGGGTTCCCATCCATCGTCACCGGGAACTGTTCCTGGAACTTGTCAAATGACAGTTCCTCCCTTTCTCTTCCTCTTTTGGTGGCAAGACGAAGCTGGTCATCTCCCGAGTCATCAGAACTGTAGAACGAAGAGACTTGAGTGAAAAACTGAACATTAAGCAGCTGGGAGATACTAGATGTTTCACCTTATTTACCTGTGTGTGAAGAGATTGACCAAGTTGGCGATGTTAGAGATACTCTCTTGCTCCCGCATCCTATAGTGGTCTTTAGCCACCTTATCTGTGTGAGCCAGATAATACGCCAAGCCTGTCTTCTGCTCGTCCGTCAGCACAGTGTTTGCCTCTGTTTCGATGGCACGGCGGATCTCCTGGCTGGTGACGTTTGGCAGCTTGTAGCTGTAATGAAAGAGAAATTGAAATATCTTCAGTTCATCTACTCAAATTGCTCCAACTTTATGCATCTCATGCCAGGAAGAAGTGCATTTAGATGTGTCAACTCACTGTTCGTGCAGGCGCCGGAGGTCATTGGTGGCACTTTTAACTGGTCTGCCATTGCTAGCCAGAAAAAAAGTCGGTTGTGCCCCTCACCATCGTCGTCGGTCAAGTTCCTGAGAGCATAAGAACGGACCGAGAGGTAGTACTGCTCGATGATCTGCAGAGACAAAGAGTAGAAGAAATGAATGAAAAGGGAGGAAATGGACATGAATTCTGGTCCATATTTGTGGACAGTGATGTCACTTACAGCAGCTTCCTCCTGGGTCAAGGTAAATGGAGCCACCTGCCTGTTGGCTGTCTTGTGGGACTTCACAGCCACAACGACCCGCCCATTGCACTCCAGCTTCTGGAGCCATTCTGTGACCTGAGAAACAACCATGAACACATTAATGGTCGGAATGTTTTAAGGTGTCCACTGCATGCTGAGAAAAACCTGGCCTGGAAAAGTACTTACTGTCAGTCCCTCCACCGCTCCTGGCCTCTGGAAATGACCGAGGAGAAGGATGGCCTCACAGTAGTAGCGGTAGCGGGTCTTCTCCTCATCTGTGACTGGGTCACCGTTCAGGAGGCATCCATAAACTCCCAGTGCATCCTTCTTGGCCTCTCGGAGGACTTTTTGGCAGTTGTAGACTGACGTCTTTGGCCCAACAAAGTAGTCGTGCCTGAAAGACAAGATGCACCAGAACAGCAGTGAGAAGGAGAAGCTGAGTTGTTATCCAACTTTTAAAAACAGCAGACGGAGAAGGAAGGACTAGGAATGATAAATGCTCACCTTTTACTGCAAAGGTCCTTGCTGTGTGTCTTAGAAATTGGTTTCCTAAGAACAGCCAAGAAATCAAGGTAATGGGTGCACATGTGCACCATCGCAGGGTCGGATGCTCCATATTCCAGCCGCAGGTATTTGACGAACTTGATCATGCTCTTAACATAATTTATCCGGGTGGCTGCAGACTGACCCACCCTCTTCAG
The DNA here is from genome assembly GCF_933228915.1 of Telmatherina bonti. Lineage (NCBI taxonomy): Eukaryota > Metazoa > Chordata > Actinopteri > Atheriniformes > Telmatherinidae > Telmatherina > Telmatherina bonti. The sequence goes on along the minus strand of NC_136611.1, from coordinate 49,131 downwards.
AGCATTAAAATACTCGGCCAGAAGTGCTGTGCTCTTTAGAAAATCCAGCTTCACCTGGTTCCCTGTGGGCTGCATGAAGCGCAGCATCCTGGACACATGGTCAACCTGTGAACCACAGTCAGATAAAAACATCATCAGGCTGCATTCAGTGACTCAGTGAGGCCTCCATTCATATTGAAATGAACATGCAGAGAGAGCAGCAGAAACCAGTCTGGGCTGCAAGAAAGGAAAAACCAAAACAAACACCTACTTCCTGTTTGCAGTCTGGAATCTGTAGCACAGATTCCAAATGGGCTTTAAATTTCTCCAGCTCCGTGGTCTCAGGTGGAAACTTGGAGTACAGGTTTTCCTCCTGCATCCTCATCCTTACGGTTGTGGAGAAATGAGGAGTTGACCTGAGAAAGCAGAGAGAACTTTAGTTCATACAAGTTCACAAAAGGAGACCACTGATTCAGTCATTTCTGTGTGGAAGTTAAAAGACTCACTGTTGCCATGTGGGGTCACTGGAGGGGCTGTCCTCCTCTTCATCTGCCTGGCTGCTTCCAGAATCCCTCTCTTTAACTGTGGGAAGTGGAGCAGCAGAGGTAGTAGGCTCCTCTGCAGAGGCAGGAGGCTCCTCAGCAGAGGCAGGAGGACGGGCAGCAACAGCTTCTCTTGTGTCCTCCTCTTCCAGGTCAAAGTCCAGGGGGCAGTTGAGCACGAAAAAGCCTCTTCTTTTCAGCTCCTTGACCAATGACCGCCTACAGAGACCGTGGGGAAACAGGCGGCAGATGTCTGCGTAGTCCCACAGCCTACCATCACGCGTCCAGATTTTGGTGGACTCTTTTGCCTTGACTAGCTCCTGTTGGCGTTCCTCTGGGGTGCTGTTTTTCATGCAAACCCTGGAGAGGTGGGTTGCAATGATCTCAGTGGGTTTTGAGCACCTGAGGCAGTAGACCACACGGCGATCATATGTACGATCTTGCCTGTAACACAAAGATAAAGCGCATTGTTCAGGTACAGAAAACTACTGTTTTCCAGAGGTAGGACTGAAAACATCTTTAACAATAAAATATGGCAAATAGCAGCAGAGGTCTGACTTACTTGTTTTCCTCAGCCATTGCAAGAAGTTGATAGAAGTTCAGGGTCCAGCAGTGTCTTCCAGCAGCGTCCTCTCTGTGTCTCAGCAAACAATGATCAAGGCATGAAGAAGCAGGTCATTTTATACAGAATTCTGGCATTGTGATGCACCTTGGTTACGCCTCCCCCATCATAGGCCCATTAGGAGGCCTTTGTCTGTGACGGGGGAGGTGGGTTAGGGTTAGGGTTAGGGGTTAGGGTTAGGGGTTGGGGTTTAGGGTACCACGTTTATGGTTTAAGGCTCTGGCCTACTGACCTGGTAGTTATTGCAAAGTATGTAGTGCTTGTGTAGTGGTTAGACAACTGGCAGTCGGCAAAGTCGTTAGCAGAATGGGGTAGACATCCACCAGCCGGACCAGAGGGAACGGTTCGATTCCCCGACACGGCAGAGGATGCCCACCCCAATGAGCTGAAGGGGAATGCTGTTGTGTGGAAGAAAACCCATTTTTTTAATTGAAAGACGCAAGAAGAAGAGATGAAGTGTGTTGTGAAAATAAACACTCGCTCCGCACCTACTCGCCTAGATCAGTGTGATTTTCATTTTTTTCGCCTGAAGAAGGTGTATTCGCACCGAAACGTTTCGCACTTTGTTATATTTATTTTAATAATTTATTTTTTTTATAATTTTTATAATAAAAAGCCGTCTTTTGGGCACAAGTGAAGCTCCTGAGAGTTTGCCTCCTTTTTTCGTGTTTTGGAATAATAAAATTACGAAAAAACGAACATGCCAACTCGAACCGGAACCAGAAGCCACCCGGAGGAAGACTACCACCGACCACGGACCAGGACGGGCAGCTACGACAGAGGCAGGCCGAGTGAAAACCGCTGGGACCCGGCATCGCGTTGCCATGACGACTACCCACGCAGGGACCACCAGAGATATCGGGTGGACCGCTGGAGATCACCAGCCCGACGGGACCAGCCCTCCACACGCACCACCAGGTATTATCCGGACCGAGAGAGAGAACGGATCCGCTACGAGGAGCACCGGTCCACCAACTACCGGTACCGCTCACCACCACGTCTCCATCCGGACAACCCAGCCTACCGAGACAGAGAGGAGAACGGTGAACGCAGGCAGCGCGGGGACCCCCGGTACCGACGCGAGGATCGCCAGCGTGAGGATCCGCACTACCGACGCCAGCGGGACGACTACCCCACCGGAAACGGACGCAGGACCTACGCATCAGTGGTCAGAGGCAGAGACAGGTCAGGAAACACCCGCCCCCAGCCGCTACGGAACCAAAACACGGGGCCGCCATCTTGGCCCCTCCCACCCACCCGCTACGAGGGACGCTCTGTCCGTTACCATAACAACCGCAGGAAACCTGACAACAGACAGCAACGGGACACTTACCTTCCACGGGGACGCACCGGAGCCCCCCAGGTCCACAGAATCCAGTCTGATGATCCCGACTTCTCCCATAAGGTCCGTATCATCCACAGATTAATTAAAGCTGTGCACCACCTGAAAAACATTACGCAAAAAGATCTTCCTCCATCCTTGGACAAGATCGCTCGCAATCTGGCTACAGTGGTGAAGCCAGCCACCCCAAACAGAAAAACTGAGTCTCTGATTGTGGAAAATGCGGACCAGTGGGCCCAGAACACTGTGCGGATCCTCCGAGACCACTACTTGGAGAACATAGAATTCGAGGCACAGACTTTATCAGACTCGCCCCCACATGACTGGCAGGGGCCATTTGAGATCGCGGCATCCTGGGCCAGGAGGAACCTGGGTCGCCGCCTCAAGGCAGAAAGCCTGGACCAGGCTCAGGCCATCATGGTGGCAAAAATGGCTGAACTAGAGTCGGCACCAGCTCGTCCGGATGAGCCAGCACCAGACCCAGCACCGGGCACACAGAGAGCTGCCAGGACCAAGCAGCACACACCACCACCAGTACCTCCACCTCCACCTGCATCCCCCAACCCGGAGGTCACCTCAGGTCCCAGCAGACCCAGCAGGACCACCGTCTCCACCATGACGGACCCCCTACCTGGAGACTGGTCCACTTATGGCTCCCCTGCAGCATCCTCCCACTCTTCCAGCAGCGACGAGGAACAGCAGCTCGTCACCCCGCCCACCTCACCGCTGGCCAGGAAACCGGGGACACCTGAGGCAAAGGAACAACGCACCAGACGAGAACCCACACACCAGTACTTACCTGCTGCCACCGAGGACATCACTCCTCCCCCCCAACCTGCAGCCGCGGAGGAAATGATCCCTCCCTCTCAGCCAGCAATCAGGAAGGACATTCCTCCTTCCTCCCACTCTGCTGAAACCAATCTGGACGACCTGCTGCAGCTCATCGACCTCACTGGGGCAGAATGTCTCCAGCCGGAAGGAGCCCCTGGACCCGGTCCCTCCCACAACCCCCCAAAACAACCCACTTACCTGTCCAAGCTGAAATCCAGCGGGCAGACCCGGCTCTTTGTAGAGAGAGCAGAACCTTCCTGCTCCCCGACCCGTCAGCATCCACCTGCGGAGCCACAACCAGCCCTGCATAAGTGCTCCCCGACCAGACACCCCAACACGCCCAGAAAGCTGCAGGACTGGAGCCTCCACATCAGCAAGAAACGCGTCATCCTGGGGGACTCGAATGTGGCCAGACTCCCCACCATCTATGCAACGGGCATCCAGATGGACGGCTTCCCAGGGGCCAAGTGGTATCATGCTGACCACCTCCTGAAAGAGGCCACCTATGACGTGGAGGTGGACACACTGATCCTCTCTTTTGGCCTCAATAACAGGTCCCACAAGGACAAGAAAACGGCGGTGGCTGAACTGAGGAAAACCCTGAAGACAGTGCCGGAAGAATTCCCCACGGCTCAGGTGTTTGTCCCAGTCATTAACTTTTCTAACCTCCTTCCCTACAGAGAGAGGATGATCCTAGCGCACCTGAACAGCTACATCCAGAGCCTGGACTGCCACATCCCAGCACTTCCCAGCAAATCCTTCTCCACAGAGAAGGATGACATCCACTGGACTTTTGGTACAGGTCTGGCTATGCTTAATCACTGGTCTGAATATGTAAATGGGGAATCCCCATAAGCCCGGTTAAACGGGAGGGGACTAGTAGTGTTTTTAACCTGTCTGAATGTTTCCAACCATCCTCAGCACAACTTACCTTGCTCAGTAGAGGTCTGAATTTCATCCCCACTGCGGGACACAGCAGGAACTCATGGTTTCAATGTAAGTTTGACATTGCACAGTACCACAGGAGGATCAAGCTGGCTGTACATTACAGAGGGAAGGATGAGTCTGAGCCTCAGCCTTTCACTCCCAAGTCAGATTGGGCTCCCCCTGTTGGTCAGCTTCCAGCACCTGTACGCAATCTCATAGAATCTGACATGAAATATTTTGAGGAATCCTTTAAGATAAGGCCCCTGGCACCTAACCTAGCTCCTGAAGAAGCCAAAGCTCTTAAGGAGCTTGCAAAGAACACGGATATTATTATAAAACCTGCGGATAAAGGAAGTGGCATCGTAATTTTAGATAGAGAACAATATTTAAATGAAGGATACAGACAACTTAAGGATAAAACTTATTATATGAAATTAAAACCACCCATCTATTTAGAAACTATACCTATTGTTGATGAAATAATTAATCATTTATATCTGAAAAAGTTCATTAACTTCAAACAAAAGACTTACCTGCAGGGCTCCACGGAACCGAGGGCGAGGCGTTTCTACATGCTGCCTAAAGTTCACAAGGAGCCTTGTAGGTGGTCTGTTCCCTTTAAAGTCCCTCCCGGACGTCCCATCGTATCAGATTGTAATAGTGAAACATATTATACTGCTGAATATATAGACCACTTCCTTAATCCTCTTTCCACTAAACATGATAGCTATATTAAAGATACATATGACTTTATTGATAAAATTAAACACATCCAGATACCTGAAAATTCATTTTTATTCACAATTGATATAGATAGTTTATACACAAACATTGATACAAAAGAAGGACTAGAAGCTGTAAAAAGAATTTTTCAAAAATATCCAAACCAAAAGAGACCAGACGAGGAACTGCTGCAGCTGCTGGAAATCAACCTGACCAGGAATGACTTTGAATTTAATGGGGAGTTTTACCTGCAAATAAAGGGAACGGCGATGGGGAAGAAGTTTGCTCCAGCCTACGCCAACATATTTATGGCGGGCTGGGAGACTTCTGCCCTCCAGAGTTGTGAAAAGAAGCCTCTCTTCTATTACAGGTTCCTGGATGACATCTGGGGGGTGTGGCCACACTCGGAGCAGGACTTTGAGGTCTTCCTGGGCACCCTTAATAACCACAATGCATCCATCTCACTAAAATCCACTCAACACGCACACTCCATTGATTTTCTGGATACAACCACTTATAAAGGACCAAATTTCCCACAAACACATAAACTGGACGTTAAAGTCTATTTTAAACCCACAGACACCCATGCACTCCTCCACAAACACAGCTTCCATCCCAAACACACATTTGCTGGCCTGGTCAAGTCACAACTGCTCAGATTCCACAGAATCTGCACACAGCAGAGTGACTTTGTTGCAGCCACAAGAGTGCTGTTTCGGGCTTTGTCCAGCACTCTCGCTCTTTCCTTAGAGGGAGCCTGAAGTCCTTCCTGCAGACAAGGCCCAGTAATGTCACCCCAATCTTACCTCTGGTCATCACATATTCTCCCCCCACAGTGCAACTCGTCCGGGTGCTCAGGAACAACTTCACGGTCCTGCTCCAGGAGAACGACATCCTGAAAGACCACCAGATGATAGGTGCTTTCAGGAAAAACCACAATCTGAAGGATTACCTGGTTAGAGCAAAGATAAAACCTGTACAGGAACCAAAAAAGATAAGACACTCAGGTCAATTTTTTCAACACCGGGAATGGATATGCAGTTTCCATAATAAAAATGTGTTTTTAAATAACTGCAGAGGTAATCCTCATTCTAAGAACTGTGTTTACATGATTACCTGTAAGGTGTGTGGCCTCCAGTATGTGGGTGAGACTGGGAACACCTTACTAGTAAGGTTTACCCAGCACAGACACAACATACTGAAGGAGAAGAATACACATACTTACCTGGTTGAGCACTTTCTGGCTCATGGATGGGATGCTGTCAGTGCTACGGTGATCCAGTGTAACCCCAGATGGACTGTCCCTCAGAGGAGAAAGGCTGAAAGAATGTGGATAGCAAAATTAGAAACCATGCATCCTAAAGGCCTAAATGAGAAGTACTAGTACTAAACAAAATACTTACCTTACATACTTACCTGTGGGAGAACAAAAGACCTGCCTATAAATAAATAGATATTTTAGAATAAACTAATATTAATTACATATCCTAATATAATCTGTCACTGGTTTAATAACTAACCATAACTAGTTGCTGGTCTAGTACCTAACCCTAACCTCACTGACCTTATACCTGACCCTAACCTCACTGACCTTATACCTAACCCTAACCTCACTGACCTCTTACCTAACCCTAACCTGTCACTGACCTTATACCTAACCCTAACCTGTCACTAACTATTTTAATTTAATTTATTTTAATTAACCCCACCCCAGGATATTAACCCTAACCTTAACCCCTAGGACTTTTCCTCTTCTCTTAATAATCTAATACCCTGACCTTGTAATTAAATCTTAACCCTAACCAGTGGAATCCTAAAACTAATAAATCTCAAATAAAAGACTAAATAATGATTATAAATAAATGAAATATCAATTAAGATAATAACAATGACTATTAATTAGGATATAAAATAAACTAAATTTTAACTCCTTCTCCTCCCCAGGGACATCTGGTCCAGGGCATGTTCACCTGGGTGGTGTGGTCACCCGGAAACAGGAGTGCGAAGGCCAGTGCATGTGTTCTACAGCCTCGGACCTTCGGTCCTCGGCTGCGGACACTTCTCCCTACTTCCTAACCCTACCCTAACTCTAACCCTAACCCCTAACCCTAACCCTAACCCTAGGGGAAGGAACCCTAACCCTAATAGTCTCCCGAAATTAAAAACCTAAATTAAGGACAACAGAAACTAAATACAGAGAGAAACTAAATGATGAAATCTAAAGGAAGGATATAAAAGGAACACAAATATGAGAGTCCAGTCACTTTGCCATAGCCTGAGGAAGGACAAATAGTCTCCGAAACGTAGCTACAGAGGCAAAGCACCAACGCCAATTCGGCCGGCATCGAGCCTCATTAGAGGAAGGGGACAACATCGGGGAGGGACGTGAGAGCCCAATTTTTTCTGGCCACTCCTGGACCAGGAGTTGGTCCCTAGGACAGTGCATTCACCTGGGATACTTACCTGGGTTACTTACCTGGGTTGGTCCCTGGGTTACTTACCTGAACCTAACTCGCCCGTGCCAGGGACCGGCTCCAGTCCGGGAGGTGGCTGCTGAGTCCATCTTGAGACCACTTAAGCCCCAACCAGGAAAAAACCCTAACCCTAACCCTAGGGGACATAACCCTAACCCTAACCCTAGGGGAAGGAACCCTAACCCTAATAGTCTCCCGAAATTAAAAACCTAAATTAAGGACAACAGAAACTAAATACAGAGAGAAACTAAATGATGAAACCTAAAGGAAGGTAAGATTGATGGTCTGGTGAGGGAGGCCTTGAGGGGTTAGGGTTAGGGTTAGGGTTGGGTTAGGGTTAGGGTTAGGGGTTAGGGTTGGGGTTGGGGTTGGGGTTTAGGGTTACCACAATTATGGTTTTTTGCGCTGGCCTACTGACTTGGAGGTTATTTTGAGTTGTGTAAAGATGAGAAATAGCTGATTATTGAGAAAAAAATGGGATAAAAGAAGGAAACAATGAATACCATATTGGGTGTATATGTGTCAACAATGTTGGTGGCAAAGTGGGGCTGACATCTGCCAGCCACACGGCTGGGAGCGGTTCGACTCCCCAGTGCGGCTGGCAATGCCAGCCCCAGAGAGCTGAAGAAGGCGAATGTTTTTGGGAAGAAAAAAAAAAAAAAAAAAATGGGGGAAAAAGAGGGCAAGGGGAACAATGAATACCAGGTTGGGTGTGTGCAGGTCAACAATGTGATTGGCAAAAAGGGGTTGACATCTGCCCGCCACGCAAGAGGGAACAGCTCGATTCCTCAGCATGGCGAGCGATGGCAACCCCGGAGAATGTTTGTGAAAGATGCTGGAACATGGAATGCCGTTAACTGAACATAAAGGGAAAATTCATTTATGGGAAAAGAGAGAAAAAAAAAAAAAAAAAAAAAAGGGCCTGAATGGGGAAAAAAAGAGTTATTGAGGTTATTAGGGGGCCATGTTGAGGCCATATGGGGTGAGTGTAACCAGTGTATGAATCCAATGTCTTTCTGCTCTCCTCCGCTGTCTGATGGTCCATCTCTCATTTGATTCTAATCCAGAGATGGTGAGATGTTCTATGGAGTGAAGCTGAAAATGATTGACCAGGGGGGTGGACAGTCGACCTTCCCTAATGTTATACAAGTGTTGTTTGAGACGGGTGAGTATGGAATGTTGAGTTTCGCCAATATAGAGTTTATTGCAGGCCGTGCAGGTGATGGCATAGACTATGTTCCTGGAAGAAAGCGAGTAGGCAGCTAGTACGGGGAGGCTTTTGCCACTGTGAGAGTTGGTGATGAATTTCCTTGGGATGAATAAGTGGTCGAGTTGATGGTGGGGGTGTTTATGTTCAGTGAAAGCCGAATGAACTAAGATGTCATGAAGATTGGGGTTCCTTCTGTATGCTGTGATGAATCTATGGTTATGGAAAGGTGGGTGTTTAGGTTTTAGATTCTGAAAGTTACTTTTGATTGCCTTATGAAGAGGGGTGAATCTGTGAGAGAAAGTGCTAATGAAGGGGAGGGGTCTAGGTGCTGAAGCGGGTCGTGTAAGGGGAGCGTGGGTGGCCTTTCCAAAGGGGAGGATGGGAGAAGTAGGTGGTATAGTAGCATGGGATGGGTGAGGAGTAGGGGGGTAGGGGGAAAGATGAATGGACAAGGAGGGTAGGGGAGAGGGGGGAGAATGTTTGGAGTCAGGGAAGGAGAAGGGGTTGGAGAGAGGGTTAGAGTTCGGAAGGAGGAGCATGTGTGGGGAATGATTAGGTGTGGAAAAGAGGGGAAGGGAAGGGTTAGAGTTAGAACCAGGGGAGAGGGGGGACAAGGGTCGAGGATGGTTATGGTTAGAATAGAGGAGTCGGGAAAAGTTAGGGTTGGAAGGGAGGTAAGATTTAAGGGGACTCGGGTAAAGATTGGGGAATGGGGGCTGGGATGGAAGATGGTTAGGGTTAGGATAGAGGAGTGGGGAAAGGTTAGGGTTAGAAGGGAGGTAAGGGATAGGGGGGCTCGGGTTAAGATTGGGGGAGGCGGGCTGGGATGGAAGATGGTTAGGGTTAGGATAGAGGAGAGGGGAAGGGTTAAGGTTAGAAGGGAGGTAAGGGTTGGGGGGGCTCAGGTTAAGATTGGGGGAGGCGGGCTGGGATGGAAGATGGTTAGGGTTAGGATAGAGTAGAGGGGAAGGGGTGAGGTTAGAAGGGAGGTAAAGGATAGGGGGGCTAGGGTTAGGGTTAGGGGAGGCGGGCTGGGATGGAAGATGGTTGGGGTTGGGAGAAAGGGGTGGGGAAGGGTTAAGGTTGGAACAAGAGGAGGGGGGCTGTGAGTGAGGGTGGGCGGAAACTGGAGAGGAGCGGGGCAGGAGGGATTGGTTGAGGTTGGAAAGGGGAAGAGGGGAAAGGGAGTGAAGAATTGGTTGTCCCCGACTGCAGGGCTGTGGAGGATGAGGATACTGTGCCACAATATTGGAGCGAGTGGGAGCAAGAGCAGCCAAAGTGGTATTTTTTACCGAGCGAAGAAATCTTTTGGAATAGCCCCTGTATCTGAGAGCTTTGAACAGTGTTTGAGTGGCATGTTGGAAGTCCGAATGTTTAGATGAGATGCGGAAAAAACGGGTGATTTGGGACTTGATTATGCCTCGGAAGGTATGTTTTGGGTGGTAACTGGATTTATGAAGAAGGGCGTGTGTATCTGTTGCTTTGAAATAGACTTTGGTGTGAATGTGTTTGTGTGTATTGTTGAAATTTTCAAAGTACACAGTAGTGTCAAGAAAATGGACCTGATAGGGATGTATTGTGTGTTTTAGTTTGATTGACGAGTGATGGTTATTGAGAAGGTCCAAGAAGGGCTGAAAAAGGGAGATGTCGTGATGCCATATGCCTATGATGTCATCTAGGTATCGGAGGTACAGAAAGGGTTTGAGGGGACATTTGGCTAATGCCTCTCGCTCCCACTCGCTCATGTAGATGTTGGCATAGGAGGGTGCAAATCTCTGACCCATGGCTGTCCCATGGACTTGAAGGAAGTGTTTGTTATTGAAGGTAAAATCATTATTGGTGAGACAAATTTTGAGTAATTCCAGGATATCGGCATCTGGTCTTTTAGGATCTGGAAATCTGTGGAAAATGGATGAAACTGTTTCTAGGCCATGTTGTGTGTTAATGTTGGTGTAAAGACTGTCAATATCCAGGGTAAACAGATAAGCATTATTAGGGACAGCCATGGGTCTGATAATGCTGAGGAAATGGTAGGTGTCCTTGATGTAACTGGGGTGCTTTGTTGAGAGGGGTCCTAAGAAATGATCTATGTATTGGGAAATGTTATAGGTGGAGCTCCCGCAGTCGGAGACAATCGGGCGTCCGGGAGGAACCTCAAAGGGAACAGTCCAGTCAGAGGGGTCTTTATGGATCTTGGGTAAGAGATAAAATTGTCGGGGGCGAGGTTGGTCTGGACCAAATAGGAAATCTCTCTGTTTGGCTGTGATTAATTTGCGATGATGAAGGGAACGAACTATGTTTCTGATCAGGGATTGGGTCTGTGGTTGTAATGTTTCAGGGATGGGTTTGTAATACATGGAGTTAGTGAGCTGTCTATTAGATTCTAGAAGGTATTGTTGTCTGTCCAAGATGATGATCTTGGAGCCTTTGTCCGCTGGTTTTATGATAATATTAGGATTTTTGGATAGTTGTTTTAGGGCTCTGCGTTCTATGGATGTTAGGTTGTCAAGAATGTCAGGTTGTGGCCGGTATGAGAGAAGGGTGTGTCTGTCTGAACGTATGAGGGATTGGACCGCCCCTGTCACCTGGGAAAAGGGTGGTTCCCAGGTGGAGGGGGATGTGAAAGGGGTCTCATGGGTGTTACTCGAGTTGCGGAAGTGGTCAATGATTTTTAAGCGTCTATGATATTTGTGGAGGTCCCTTTGAAGCTCCTCCCGATCTAAAAGCTTAGGTCTGGGGACGAAGGAGAGTCCCTTTTCCAGGAGTGAGATCTGAGCGGCTGAGGGAGTGAATAGTTTGGATAGGTTTAAGACTGTTGAGGTAGAGTCCCATCCCAGGTTAGGGGATGTGTGGGAGGGGATGTCCGATGGAGTGGGCCTGTTAGAAGTTGTTGGTGGGGGGATGGGGGCCGTGGTGGTGTCCTGATGGAAGTATTTCTTGGGTAGCAGGTAATGGCGGATGTCTGGTTGTGATGTGCGAGTATGTGTGATGACCGACTTGGTTTGAGGAGGATCTATAAATTTAGCTGCCTACACCAATGTTGGAAGATAGTCTGTGCCGTTGCGGTTGTCCAGTGAATGTTGTCATCAGCCGTGTGAAAAATGTCATGAGGGATTTCCATAAGGAATGGAAAATGTGTTGCAATGGTATTATTGAGAAGTTTCAGGTTGTCCTGTTGTCTTGGTGTGAGATGAGGTGAAAAGTTGAGGATGGGGAAGTAGATGTCTGCATTAGGGAAGGTAGACCGTGCCTGTCTGTACAAAGCCTTAAGTTGTTTGATGGATGTTTGTTTTGGATCTTGATCCTTATTGTTGATACCTATGGAGAAAATGACGATTTTGGTAGTTGGGTTGCACGGTGTTTTTTCGCATATTTTAAGAAAATGGTAGATGTTAGCTCCAGGGTAACTGTCAAGTTGGATGTTAGGGTTTGTGTAATGAGGGATCCGTTTAATATTTGAGTCCCCCAGGAAGACTACAGGCTTTTTGGGTCTGAAAGACCAGTCCTGTAGCTTCCTGTGGGGCCTGGCTAGGTGAGTTGTGGCTTTGAATTTGGGCGGGGAAAGTAAGGTAGACTGCAGGATCGGAGGGCCCGGACGGCCCCCGGCCAGGTCCACAGGGAGTGGGATAGTGTGAGAGGTAGCAGAGGAAGCAGAGGAAGCAGGGGCGGCCGCGTCGGGCAACGGAGAGGAGTCGGGGATAGGTCCAGAGGGGGGCTCAGAAAGGGCTTTTATGGCCATGTCGACCTTCTCAGGCCCTGTCATCATGTGCTTTTCCCCCCCAGGGCTCCCACGGCTCCGAGAGTCCATTCGCCCGTGAGGTGTCAGTCGCCCCGATGCCTCCTCTGCTGGGGGAGAGTCAAAAGAGATTAAATCATTAAATTTGATGGAGACGTTAGAGATCACGGAAGGGTTGGATTTGGATAAAGGGATGGTTTCAAGATTTTGATTTTCTGGGTTATTGACCTGGTTAGTTGGCCCAAAATGGACCTGGGCGGCAACCGTCCGGCCCCCATTTGGCTCTGCAGTCAAGGAGGATGTGTGGGCTGACTGCTGTTCCTGGTTATTAAGCTGTAGGATGGAAGACAGCGGAAAAGAGCAGTTGGCAGAAGAGCTAGGTGTGAGTGTTGTTATATGGTTGGTAATAGGAAAAATGGGGGAAAGTTCTGGATCCAGATGGGGGTGGTCAACCGGTTCTTGGGAAGATAAGAGGGAGGTGGAACGTCTGGGCCTCTGTGGTAGGGGTGTGGAGGCCTGTGGTTTGGGGGGAGTTGAGTGGGGAACAACAGAGGGTTTCAGTTTGGTGGAGGTAGTAGACCAATGGAAAGAGCTCTGGGGGGTTTTACTGTATATAGGCAATGGATGAAACGAGGTTTGTTGTGGAGGCTTGGCAGTTTTAATGGTCAAGATAGCAGATGGGCGCGGATTGGAATGCTCCCGTTCAAACTGATTGGAGTGACGGGTGATGTCTTCCAAGAGGGAAGGTTTGGGGCCCAGGTATAAGGATAGTTTGTGGGGGGCTTTTGGTTGAGGAAGTACCGGGAATTCCTCCTCCTCTTCTAAGATAGGGGTCAGAGGTCTATCAGAGTGGGTGCTGACAGCTGGTGGGCATGATGGAAAATGTGTGATCATGGTAACTGCTGGGGTTGAGGGGGACTCAGAGGGGTTCTGAGGAGTGTTTGATGCTACTTGTGTGTCTGAGGGGTGAATGTTTAGAATGTTGCCGACTCTTTCAAGGGTTGTGGATGAAAGACGGTTCTGATACCTTTTCTTAGCCCAGATGGTGGCTATCTGAAGGGCTAATGAGTTCTTGGGTGTGTCTTCCAAAGATGAAATAACCGTTGTATAGTGTTCTGAGAGTGTGACCATGTTCCTATGCATCCATTCCATTGTGTTGCGCTGTATCTTGAGACGTGTGGCTTCACTGGGTGTCGATGGTTTGATAAAGTCAGTGAGTCTATTAACCTGACGCATCATGCCTGTGGGGAATGTTTGTGATGTGATAGAAATGTCTGCTATGTGTTTGTGATGAACTGCTTGTATAAGTTTGAAATATTTTTTGCTAATGCTGCGTGTAACTGGATCTGCTGCTTGATAAGGGGTATGTGTAGCCTGTCTAGGTTGATGTGATGAGTTCTGTTGTCGGTAGTGGTGAGTGACTGGTGGATGACCTCCATTTTGTGTATTGGAACGTGAATGAGGATTTAACTGTAAAGACATTAATGATGGTGGGGGTAAAAGTGTTTGACGTTGTGAAGCTGGATTGTGAGGCTGAGGCTGTGCAGCGATCCCCCCACTGCTCAGCTGCCCCGCCCTGGTCCTGCAAGAAATCATCAATCGTTGTGTGGGGTGGCCTACCTTAGTGGAACGTGGGTCTGTCGTCCTCTTCCTTTGGGCTCGGCATACCAGACTGTCAGGGAGATGTTGTCCGCTGATGTTAGGCTGCGCTGACAGGCTGGCACTCAAAAGAATTAGTGAGGCTGGAAGGAGCCCGCGAGGGATGTTGAAAAATGGAGCAGGGGAGGCCCAGGAGGCCGAACCCCACCAACGATTAAAAACTAGCTTTATTGATTAAACCATAAAAAGACCAAATAAAACCAACAAGGGCAATAAAACAATTTAAGATAAAAGTGTGGCAAGCACACTAAAAACGCTAAAAGAACTATAAAAGACCAAGGTTGAGGGTCCAGTAGAGCAGTGTAGACCTGACGTTTCGCAGGGGTGCTGCTTCATCAGAGGTATAAGGGGATCGCTGGCCTCAGTGACTGATATATATGGTGTCTAGAGTGGGGAAGGGCCATGAACCCATGACCCATCCCCACTCCAGAATGATTGGAGGAGAAGGAATTCCCGGGAGGGGCAGGGGTAAAGGATGAAAGGCTATAGGATAATTGGTCAGATTCAAATTTTGGAGGGAAAATGATGGGGAGGGATTGGTTGGCAGGAAAAAAAAAAAAAAAAAAAAAAAAAAAAAAAAAAAAAAAAAAAAAAAAAAAAAAGGGGGGGGAAAAGGAGGTGGTGAGTAAGTCCGTGTGAGCAGCTCAACAGTGTTGGCGGTGTCGTGGGGAGGGCATCCAACAGTGGAGCCAGGGGAACTGGTTCGATACCCTGGTGCAGCCAGGGATGCCCACCCCAGATACAAAACAAATTCCTAGAGTAAATAAAAACAATTATAAATGAGAGGCCTCCACAACAAGGATAAAAAAAAAAAAGGGGGGGGAGGGAACTGACGCACTAGAGGGATCAGGGATAATAAGAGTGAAACTGATTTTATGGAAAATGATGAGTTGTGATGAAAACCGGGTCCAAGTCAGTGGCACGGGCTGGGTTAGGGTTGGGGTTTAGGGTTACCACAATCATGGTTTTTTGCGCTGGCCTACTGACTTGGAGGTTATTTTCAGTTGTGTAAAGATGAGAAATAGCTGATTATTGAGAAAATTAAAAAAAAAAAAAAAAAAAAAAAAAAAGGGGGATAAAAGAAGGAGACAATGAATACCATATTGGGTGTATATGTGTAACAATGTTGGTAGCAAAGTGGGGCTGACATCTGCCAGCCACATGGCTGGGAGCGGTTCGACTCCCCAGTGCGGCTGGCAATGCCAGCCCCAGAGAGCTGAAGAAGGCGAATGGTTTTGGGGAAAAAAAAAAAAAAAAAAAAAAAAAAAAAGGGGGGAAAAGAGGGCAAGGGGAACAATGAATACCAGGTTGGGTGTGTGCAGGTCAACAGTGTGATTGGCAAAAAGGGGTTGACATCTGCCCGCCGCGCAGGAGGGAACAGTTCGATTCCTCAGCGCGGCGAGCGATGCCAACCCCAAAGAATGTTTCTGAAAGATGTTGGGACATGGAATGCTGTAAACTGAACATAAAGGGAAAATTTGCTTATGAAAAAAAAAAAAAAAAAAAAAAAAAAAAAAAAAAGGCCTGAATGGGGAAAAAAAAGAGTTATTGGGGTTATTAGGGGGCCATGTTGAGGCCATATGGGGTGAGTGTAACCAGTGTATGAATCCAATGTCTTTCTGCTCTTTTCCGCTGTCTGATGGTCCATCTCTCATTTGATTCCAATCCAGAAATGGTGAGATGTTCTATGGAGTGAAGCTGAAAATGATTGACCAGGGGGGTGGACAGTCGACCTTCCCTAATGTTATACAGGTGTTGTTTGAGACGGGTGAGTATGGAGTGTTGAGTTTCGCCAATATAGAGTTTATTGCAGGCCGTGCAGGTGATGGCATAGACTATGTTCCTGGAAGAAAGCGAGTAGGCAGCTAGTACGGGGAGGCTTTTGCCACTGTGAGAGTTGGTGATGAATTTCCTTGAGATGAATAGGTGATCGAGTTGATGGTGGGGGTGTTTATGTTCAGTGAAAGCCGAATGAACTAAGATGTCGTAAAGATTGGGGTTCCTTCTGTATGCTGTGATGAATCTATGGTTATGGAAAGGTGGGTGTTTAGGTTTTAGATTCTGAAAGTTACTTTTGATTGCCTTATGGAGAGGGGTGAATCTGTGAGAGAAAGTGCTAATGAAGGGGAGGGGTCTAGGTGCTGAAGCGGGTCGTGTAAGGGGAGCGTGGGTGGCCTTTCCAAGGGGGAGGATGGGAGAAGTAGGTGGTATAGTAGCATGGGATGGGTGAGGAGTAGGGGGGTAGGGGGAAAGATGAATGGACAAAGAAGGTAGGGGAGAGGGGGGAGAATGTTTAGGGTCAGGGAAGGAGAAGGGGTTGGAGAGAGGGTTAGAGTTCGGAAGGAGAGGCATGTGTGGGGAATGATTAGGTGTGGAAAAGAGGGGAAGGGAAGGGTTAAAGTTAGAACCAGGGGAGAGGGGGGACAAGGGTCGAGGATGGTTATGGTTAGAATAGAGGAGTCGGGAAAAGTTAGGGTTAGAAGGGAGGTAAGGGTTAGGGGGACTCGGGTAAAGATTGGGGAATGGGGGCTGGGATGGAAGATGGTTAGGGTTAGGATAGAGGAGTGGGGAAAGGTTAGGGTTAGAAGGGAGGTAAGGGATAGGGGGGCTAGGGTTAAGATTGGGGGAGGCGGGCTGGGATGGAAGATGGTTAGGGTTAGGATAGAGGAGAGGGGAAGGGTTAAGGTTAGAAGGGAGGTAAGGGCTAGGGGGACTCGGGTAAAGATTGGGGAATGTGGGCTGGGATGGAAGATGGTTAGGGTTAGGATAGAGGAGTGGGGAAAGGTTAGGGTTAGAAGGGAGGTAAGGGATAGGGGGGCTCGGGTTAAGATTGGGGGAGGCGGGCTGGGATGGAAGATGGTTAGGGTTAGGATAGAGGAGAGGGGAAGGGTTAAGGTTAGAAGGGAGGTAAGGGTTGGGGGGGCTCAGGTTAAGATTGGGGGAGGCGGGCTGGGATGGAAGATGGTTAGGGTTAGGATAGAGTAGAGGGGAAGGGGTGAGGTTAGAAGGGAGGTAAAGGATAGGGGGGCTAGGGTTAGGGTTAGGGTTAGGGTTAGGGTTAGGGTTAGGGGGTTAGGGTTAGGGTTAGGGTTAGGGTTAGGGATTGGAGTATTTCTCGATGACTCCCCCTGAGTCAGTTTATTAACCGAAACAGTTTGAGTAGGGAGCCAAAGGCAATGCACGGGCCGTCGCTTGTCACTCTGGGCTCCATTTCTCTGTGTGGTTCAACAAGGAGCATATTATGATTGTGTCGGACCTTTCTTTTGTTGTTTTTAAGGAGTGCAATATTTAGTATTTTGGCCAGTATAAGGTGAGTTTTGTTGTTTTGGGTGAGTATTTTGTCTGTTTTCATGTTCTTTTTCCATTGCTAGACATTGGTAAGTATTTTTTGTCTCTTGGTTTAGTTTCTAGTTATTAAAATTGGATTTCTACTACCTTAGTTTTAGGACACATCATCAGTAGTGGACCTCGGGATCACAGGGTGTTTCGGCCATTATCACTAGACACCCTCCCCCAAGGAAGGCCCTGCCGAGGTTGATCAAGCCCCGGAGTGTGTCCAATCGCCAATTGGGGTTAGAGTTGTTTTAAAGTTACACATCTTCTTGTGTTGCTTTAAAGTCTTTCAAATACACATTCTATGTGTCTTTTTCTTAGTTTGCACAAGGATGAGTACTTAGGGTTATGCAAACGTCACTAAGGTAACTAACTGATGAAAGTTTGTTAGGTTTAGGAAAGTATTGCAGGGTAAGGTTGTAAGTTCTAGAAAAGTTTATTAGGGTGGAGTTGGTTAGGGTTAGGAAAGGTTTATCGGGCCAGGTAGTTAGTTCTAAAAAGGTGGGTTATGAGGGTGGAGTTGGTTAGGGTTAGGAAAGAATTATTGGGCAAGGTAGTTAGTTCTAAAAGGTTGGGCGATGAGGGTTGAATTGGTTAGGGTTAGGAAAACATTATCGGCAAGGTAGTAAGTTCTAAAAAGGTGAGCTAGGGTTAGGGTTAGGAAAACATTATTGGGTAAGTTCTAAAAGGTGAGTTATGAGGGTGGAATTGGTTAGGGTTAGGAAAACCTTATTGGGCAAGATAGTAAATTTTAGGGTGACGAGCTAGGGGATGGCCATTTTAGGGGGAGTTTGACAATTTGAAGGAGTCCAATTAGTTTTTGCCCTTTTGGGGATTGAGGGGCCCCCCCGAAAAGCAGTTTGGACCAGCCCCAGCAAGCTGTTGCCTTCCGTGTGCCCTCAGGTCGTTACGGCCCCCCGTGCCCTTAGGGGTTTAGGGAAAGGGTCAAATGGGTGTCGTGTGTGGTGTAAATGGGCTGTGTATGGGTGAGGCTAAACCCCATAGAAGACTTGGCTACGTTTCAGGTCCTGATGCCCTGGACCACCACACCCTGCGTGCTGTTCCTGGAGTCGGAACCCAGGGGGGCCGCATACTTACTCCCTGCTCGGAACCCTTCAGTAAACAGATCGGTTGTTGACACCGTAAGGTTACTCCGATCTGCCCAAGCAGGGCTGAAGATATTGGTTCTGCCTTTCTTCACAGATGATGTTTTTGGGATCGTTAATCTGGAATGGGGAGCAGAGAGGAGAAAGTGTGAGAAGTGTTGAGGTCGAGGTGTTCAAGCAGAGACAGGGATCAGTGGTGGGAGATGTGGTTACATCTATCAACCATCACCGTGCCGGATTAGGCATACCCTGCATCCTGCCATCCCCTCGACTCTGTGAAGAAACAAGGGGTTGGAGGAGGTGTAGAGGGGAAAAAAGTGAGAGAAGAGTTGAAGTCGAGGTTGTTCAAGCAGAGACAGGGATCAGTGGTGGGAGATGTGGTTACATCTATCAACCATCACCGTGCCGGATTAGGCATACCCTGCATCCTGCCATCCCCTCGACTCTGTGAAGAAACAAGGGGTTGGAGGAGGTGTAGAGAGGAAAAAGTGTGAGAAGAGTCGAAGTCGAGGTTGTTCAAGTAGAGACAGGGATCAGTGGTGGGAGATGTGGTTACATCTATCAACCATCACCGTGCCGGATTAGGCATACCCTGTATCCTACCATCCCCTCGACTCTGGAGAACAAGGGGTTGGAGGAGGTGTTTTATCAGTTTGGACTATTGAACCACCTTAGAGTAAAAGGAACTTGGTAGTCCGAAAGGCTCAGGCTGGTTAGGGATTGGAGTATTTCTCGATGACTCCCCCTGAGTCAGTTTATTAACCGAAACAGTTTGAGTAGGGAGCCAAAGGCAATGCACGGGCCGTCGCTTGTCACTCTGGGCTCCATTTCTCTGTGTGGTTCAACAAGGAGCATATTATGATTGTGTCGGACCTTTCTTTTGTTGTTTTTAAGGAGTGCAATATTTAGTATTTTGGCCAGTATAAGGTGAGTTTTGTTGTTTTGGGTGAGTATTTTGTCTGTTTTCATGTTCTTTTTCCATTGCTAGACATTGGTAAGTATTTTTTGTCTCTTGGTTTAGTTTCTAGTTATTAAAATTGGATTTCTACTACCTTAGTTTTAGGACACATCATCAGTAGTGGACCTCGGGATCACAGGGTGTTTCGGCCATTATCACTAGACACCCTCCCCCAAGGAAGGCCCTGCCGAGGTTGATCAAGCCCCGGAGTGTGTCCAATCGCCAATTGGGGTTAGAGTTGTTTTAAAGTTACACATCTTCTTGTGTTGCTTTAAAGTCTTTCAAATACACATTCTATGTGTCTTTTTCTTAGTTTGCACAAGGATGAGTACTTAGGGTTATGCAAACGTCACTAAGGTAACTAACTGATGAAAGTTTGTTAGGTTTAGGAAAGTATTGCAGGGTAAGGTTGTAAGTTCTAGAAAAGTTTATTAGGGTGGAGTTGGTTAGGGTTAGGAAAGGTTTATCGGGCCAGGTAGTTAGTTCTAAAAAGGTGGGTTATGAGGGTGGAGTTGGTTAGGGTTAGGAAAGAATTATTGGGCAAGGTAGTTAGTTCTAAAAGGTTGGGCGATGAGGGTTGAATTGGTTAGGGTTAGGAAAACATTATCGGCAAGGTAGTAAGTTCTAAAAAGGTGAGCTAGGGTTAGGGTTAGGAAAACATTATTGGGTAAGTTCTAAAAGGTGAGTTATGAGGGTGGAATTGGTTAGGGTTAGGAAAACCTTATTGGGCAAGATAGTAAATTTTAGGGTGACGAGCTAGGGGATGGCCATTTTAGGGGGAGTTTGACAATTTGAAGGAGTCCAATTAGTTTTTGCCCTTTTGGGGATTGAGGGGCCCCCCCGAAAAGCAGTTTGGACCAGCCCCAGCAAGCTGTTGCCTTCCGTGTGCCCTCAGGTCGTTACGGCCCCCCGTGCCCTTAGGGGTTTAGGGAAAGGGTCAAATGGGTGTCGTGTGTGGTGTAAATGGGCTGTGTATGGGTGAGGCTAAACCCCATAGAAGACTTGGCTACGTTTCAGGTCCTGATGCCCTGGACCACCACACCCTGCGTGCTGTTCCTGGAGTCGGAACCCAGGGGGGCCGCATACTTACTCCCCGCTCGGAACCCTTCAGTAAACAGATCGGTTGTTGACACCGTAAGGTTACTCCGATCTGCCCAAGCAGGGCTGAAGATATTGGTTCTGCCTTTCTTCACAGATGATGTTTTTGGGATCGTTAATCTGGAATGGGGAGCAGAGAGGAGAAAGTGTGAGAAGTGTTGAGGTCGAGGTGTTCAAGCAGAGACAGGGATCAGTGGTGGGAGATGTGGTTACATCTATCAACCATCACCGTGCCGGATTAGGCATACCCTGCATCCTGCCATCCCCTCGACTCTGTGAAGAAACAAGGGGTTGGAGGAGGTGTAGAGGGGAAAAAAGTGAGAGAAGAGTTGAAGTCGAGGTTGTTCAAGCAGAGACAGGGATCAGTGGTGGGAGATGTGGTTACATCTATCAACCATCACCGTGCCGGATTAGGCATACCCTGCATCCTGCCATCCCCTCGACTCTGTGAAGAAACAAGGGGTTGGAGGAGGTGTAGAGAGGAAAAAGTGTGAGAAGAGTCGAAGTCGAGGTTGTTCAAGTAGAGACAGGGATCAGTGGTGGGAGATGTGGTTACATCTATCAACCATCACCGTGCCGGATTAGGCATACCCTGTATCCTACCATCCCCTCGACTCTGGAGAACAAGGGGTTGGAGGAGGTGTTTTATCAGTTTGGACTATTGAACCACCTTAGAGTAAAAGGAACTTGGTAGTCCGAAAGGCTCAGGCTGGTTAGGGATTGGAGTATTTCTCGATGACTCCCCCTGAGTCAGTTTATTAACCGAAACAGTTTGAGTAGGGAGCCAAAGGCAATGCACGGGCCGTCGCTTGTCACTCTGGGCTCCATTTCTCTGTGTGGTTCAACAAGGAGCATATTATGATTGTGTCGGACCTTTCTTTTGTTGTTTTTAAGGAGTGCAATATTTAGTATTTTGGCCAGTATAAGGTGAGTTTTGTTGTTTTGGGTGAGTATTTTGTCTGTTTTCATGTTCTTTTTCCATTGCTAGACATTGGTAAGTATTTTTTGTCTCTTGGTTTAGTTTCTAGTTATTAAAATTGGATTTCTACTACCTTAGTTTTAGGACACATCATCAGTAGTGGACCTCGGGATCACAGGGTGTTTCGGCCATTATCACTAGACACCCTCCCCCAAGGAAGGCCCTGCCGAGGTTGGGTTAGGGTTAGGGTTAGGGTTAGGGTTAGGGTTAGGGTTAGGGTTAGGGGTTAGGGTTAGGGTTAGGGTTAGGGTTAGGGGTTAGGGTTAGGGTTAGGGTTATTAGCTCGCCATTCATTCTCTATGTAAAATGGAAGGATTCCATTTTCCCATTGACGCCCCATTCATTCCAAATTCCAGATTCCATGTGGAATTTTCGCAATTTGGAATTCACTAGGGGGCAGTGTTGTACCACCAATGGAAGTTGGAAGATCAAATTGGAAGTTGATTTAAATACATTTTTGGAACCAAATCTAACCAAAATCATCAATTATATTATTTTATCCCCTTTATTAGCCCGAATATGCCTAATGTCCTCTAATCACCTGGAATGTGTGGGAAAGTGATGGGGGACTTCCAATTACCCAAATATAAGCCATGGTTGCATCCAAGCAGCCATATGTAGCTCCACATAACCCTAACCCCCTAACCACATGTGCCAGATGGCTCGCTAGAGGTCCGCAGTTTGTGGGCTGAACATTGTGGGTATTGGTCTGATTACAAAGGCCCACCTATGCAAAGCAGACGGGGGGTCTGTCCCAATGTATTACGAAGAAAAAAAAGTTTTGGTGGTAGATATGCAGTGTAACATTCCCCATGGAGCTAGGTTAGTGTATTATTCTGTGTGCTGCATGCCTCCCTCTTTAAAATGCTCCAGGTTTGGAGGAGATCAGACACCTTCCATTTTCAGGGAAGGGTCCAGGGCTGTTGATGAAGATATCTTTGTATAGGTCATTTCGATACGACTGCAGGCATGTTCGAATGAGGCACGTGGGGTCTATGGCTGCGACAGGAGGTGTGACCAAAGTGGGTCAATATCCACATTTTGGGCCCTCATCCTAGAGTGCAGGAAAGGTCTCAGAATAAAATGATTGCATTTCCTAGATCAGTCCATCTAGACCTACAACATACCTGTCGGTGAGGGGCCTGCAGACACTTTTTGGACCAAAGTTGGTCTTGACCCCAAAACAACTTTGATCGCTCGAAGAGTGAGTCGAGACGTGCTTGGGACTGTTTCAACCATCTCCGTAGGCCCCACGGTCTTTGAGAAATTAAACCAAGAAGTTAGTCCAAAACTGAATGGGGATAAATATGGGAATGGAATTGTGGAAGGACAAAATGGCCGCTAAATTAGGGGTTGGCTTAGGGTTGGGGCAATAAAAAATACAACCATGTAAGCCCTGGAAGGTCCCAGACAAGCCCCCAAGACAGGGGGCCTGTATGTCAGACTTGAAAAATCAATGGATCTCTGCTCCTGAAACTCAACTTCACTGATGGACTGAGAAGGTGGGGGATGGGCAGTCCAAAGCCTAAAAATGTCCAAACTTTGAAGGGGCATATCTCTGCTAAGGAGGGTCGCAGGAGCCATCCAAAGGCATCGACGTGCTCGGGGCGAAGCCCACTACAACATACCTGGGGCCTGAGGGTGTGGCTTAAAGTTTTGGACCAAAGTTGGTCTTGGCCCCAAAACAGCTCTGATCGCTCGAAGAGTGAGTCGAGACGTGCTTGGGACTGTTTCAACCATCTCCCTAGGCCCCACGGTCTTTGAGAAATTAAACCAAGAAGTTAGTCCAAAACTGAATGGGGATAAATATGGGAATGGAATTGTGGAAGGACAAAATGGCCGCTAAATTAGGGGTTGGCTTAGGGTTGGGGCAATAAAAAATACAAACATGTAAGCCCTGGAAGGTCCCAGACAAGCCCCCAAGACAGGGGGCCTGTATGTCAGACTTGAAAAATCAATGGATTTCTGCTCCTGAAACTCAACTTCACTGATGGACTGAGAAGGTGGGGGATGGGCAGTCCAAAGCCTAAAAATGTCCAAACTTTGAAGGGGCATATCTCTGCTAAGGAGGGTCGCAGGAGCCATCCAAAGGCATCGACGTGCTCGGGGCGAAGCCCACTACAACATACCTGGGGCCTGAGGGTGTGGCTTAAAGTTTTGGACCAAAGTTGCTCTTGGCCCCAAAACAGCTTTGATCGCTCGAAGAGTGAGTCGAGACGTGCTTGGGACTGTTTCAACCATCTCCGTAGGCCCCACGGTCTTTGAGAAATTAAACCAAGAAGTTAGTCCAAAACTGAATGGGGATAAATATGGGAATGGAATTGTGGAAGGACAAAATGGCCGCTAAATTAGGGGTTGGCTTAGGGTTGGGGCAATAAAAAATACAAACATGTAAGCCCTGGAAGGTCCCAGACAAGCCCCCAAGACAGGGGGCCTGTATGTCAGACTTGAAAAATCAATGGATCTCTGCTCCTGAAATTCTCAGAGCTCAAACTCAACTTCACTGATGGACCAAGAAGGTGGGGGATGGGCAGACAATTCCATGTTCCTATTTAAAAAAGTTTTAAGTCTTACCTCCTGAGAAATCACACGCCGGCTCTCATACCTTGTGAGCCAGGCCTGTGTGTTTGAGATATGTTGGTGTACAGTAAGTCATCTACCAATGCACCAAAATTCAGCCCTCTGACTGCTTCCTGTCGGGTGGTATTGCCCCACATCCACATTCCATTTTCCTATTTATTCAAGATCAGGGCGTCATCCCTAACCTTTTTAGATAGGCATTTGGAATTGTGAAAATGATACTTTTTCTAGTAAAAAAACACACCAATCCTGTTAGGCTCGATAACCCAATCGCAGCGGTGACATGGACATTGGTGTATGATAAAAAGTCCCAGAATTACACCCTATCAAGTGAAAACGCCCACTTTTGGGGGTGTGTAACCTTTGAACCATTTGACCGAAACATGAATATGAGGTGTCTATGGAAAGGGAGCAAAAGCCTCGACAACATATCCCAGACACTCGCCTTCACGTGGCATGCTGTTTGAGTAAACTTCCGTAGAGGCTTAGAAATTGTGATTTTTATGAGTGGGGGGGAGATCTCAAGAATGCGGGGGTGCAGCAGGACAGAGGAGTCATCTTTGGAAGGTACTAGGGACCCCAACCAACAGATATAAACATCAGCTCCATCGGATCCCTCCTTCTTTCTGACCAATGACTCATTTTGCCCAAAAAATGCAGTAAAGATCTAATGGCGTCCACTGCCTACATAAATCGCAGTTCTGGGGATGACATGTCTTTGTTTCAAGGCCGATCGGGACAAGTGAGGGCTCGTTGGAAAGGTCTGGGGACCCTGAATCCAAAGATGTAAGAATGGGGCCTCTGCAGTGTACCATTCAGACGTTAGGTGGTGCCAAAGCCTAAAATTGTCCAAATTTTGAGGGGGCATATCTCCTTAAAGGAGGGTCGCAAGAGCACACCGGAAGCATCTATGCGATCGTGGCAAGGCCCCCTACAACATATTTAGGGCCACTGAGCATAGCTCAAAGTTTTGGCAAAAGTTGTCTGCTCGCCCCCCAAAATCACACCACATATACACCATGTCACTGTGAGCGCAGTCATGGGCCACACGCCCCCCAAGTTTCCTCCTGAGAAATCACACTCCAGCTCTCACACTCTTTGAGCCAGGCCTGTGTGCTTGAGATATGTTGGTGCACAGTAAGTCCTCTACCAATACACCAAAATTCATCCCTCTGACTCCTTCCTGTCAGGTGGTATTGCCCCACATCCACATTCCATTTTCCTATTCATTCAAGATCAGGGCGTCATCCCTAACCTTTTTAGATAGGCATTTGGAATTGTGAAAATGATACTTTTTCTAGTAAAAAAACACACCAATCCTGTTAGGCTCGATAACCCGATCGCAGCGGTCACATGGACATTGGTGTATGACAAACAGTCCCAGAGTTACACCCTATCAAGTGAAAACGCCCACTTTTGGGGGCGTGTAACCTTTGAACCATTTGACCGAAACATGAATATGAGGTGTCTATGGAAAGGGAGCAAAAGCCTCGACAACATATCCCAGACACTCGCCTTCACGTGGCATGCTGTTTGAGTAAACTTCCGTAGAGGCTTAGAAATTGTGATTTTTATGAGTAGGGGGGGAGATCTAAAGAATGCGGGGGTGCAGCAGGACAGAGGAGTCATCTTTGGAAGGTACTAGGGACCCCAACCAACAGATATAAACATCAGCTCCATCGGATCCCTCCTTTTTTCTGACCAATGACTCATTTTGCCCAAAAAATGCAGTAAAGATCTAATGGCGTCCACTGCCTACATAAATCGCAGTTCTGGGGATGACATGTCTTTGTTTCAAGGCCGATCGGGACAAGTGAGGGCTCGTTGGAAAGGTCTGGGGACCCTGAATCCAAAGATGTAAGAATGGGGCCTCTGCCGTGTACCATTCAGACGCTAGGTGGTGCCAAAGCCTAAAATTGTCCAAATTTTGAGGGGGCATATCTCCTTAAAGGAGGGTCGCAAGAGCACACCGGAAGCATCTATGCCATCGTGGCAAGGCCCCCTACAACATATTTAGGGCCACTGAGCATAGCTCAAAGTTTTGGCAAAAGTTGTCTGCTCGCCCCCCAAAATCACACCACATATACACCATGTCACTGTGAGCGCAGTCATGGGCCACACGCCCCCCAAGTTTCCTCCTGAGAAATCACACTCCAGCTCGCACACTCTTTGAGCCAGGCCTGTGTGCTTGAGATATGTTGGTGCACAGTAAGTCCTCTACCAATACACCAAAATTCATCCCTCTG
Source organism: Telmatherina bonti (assembly GCF_933228915.1). Lineage (NCBI taxonomy): Eukaryota > Metazoa > Chordata > Actinopteri > Atheriniformes > Telmatherinidae > Telmatherina > Telmatherina bonti. The sequence goes on along the minus strand of NC_136611.1, from coordinate 22,786 downwards.
ACTCCTTCCTATCAGGTGGTATTGCCCCACATCCACATTCCATTTTCCTATTTATTCAAGGTCAGGGCGTCATCCCTAACCTTTTTAGATAGGCATTTGGAATTGTGAAAATGATACTTTTTCTAGTAAAAAACACACCAATCCTGTTAGGCTCGATAACCCGATCGCAGCGGTCACATGGACATTGGTGTATGACAAACAGTCCCAGAGTTACACCCTATCAAGTGAAAACGCCCACTTTTGGGGGCGTGTAACCTTTGAACCATTTGACCGAAACATGAATATGAGGTGTCTATGGAAAGGGAGCAAAAGCCTCGACAACATATCCCAGACACTCGCCTTCACGTGGCATGCTGTTTGAGTAAACTTCCGTAGAGGCTTAGAAATTGTGATTTTTATGAGTAGGGGGGGAGATCTAAAGAATGCGGGGGTGCAGCAGGACAGAGGAGTCATCTTTGGAAGGTACTAGGGACCCCAACCAACAGATATAAACATCAGCTCCATCGGATCCCTCCTTTTTTCTGACCAATGACTCATTTTGCCCAAAAAATGCAGTAAAGATCTAATGGCGTCCACTGCCTACATAAATCGCAGTTCTGGGGATGACATGTCTTTGTTTCAAGGCCGATCGGGACAAGTGAGGGCTCGTTGGAAAGGTCTGGGGACCCTGAATCCAAAGATGTAAGAATGGGGCCTCTGCCGTGTACCATTCAGACGCTAGGTGGTGCCAAAGCCTAAAATTGTCCAAATTTTGAGGGGGCATATCTCCTTAAAGGAGGGTCGCAAGAGCACACCGGAAGCATCTATGCCATCGTGGCAAGGCCCCCTACAACATATTTAGGGCCACTGAGCATAGCTCAAAGTTTTGGCAAAAGTTGTCTGCTCGCCCCCCAAAATCACACCACATATACACCATGTCACTGTGAGCGCAGTCATGGGCCACACGCCCCCCAAGTTTCCTCCTGAGAAATCACACTCCAGCTCGCACACTCTTTGAGCCAGGCCTGTGTGCTTGAGATATGTTGGTGCACAGTAAGTCCTCTACCAATACACCAAAATTCATCCCTCTGACTCCTTCCTATCAGGTGGTATTGCCCCACATCCACATTCCATTTTCCTATTTATTCAAGGTCAGGGCGTCATCCCTAACCTTTTTAGATAGGCATTTGGAATTGTGAAAATGATACTTTTTCTAGTAAAAAACACACCAATCCTGTTAGGCTCCATAACCCGATCGCAGCGGTCACATGGACATTGGTGTATGACAAACAGTCCCAGAGTTACACCCTATCAAGTGAAAACGCCCACTTTTGGGGGCGTGTAACCTTTGAACCATTTGACCGAAACATGAATATGAGGTGTCTATGGAAAGGGAGCAAAAGCCTCGACAACATATCCCAGACACTCGCCTTCACGTGGCATGCTGTTTGAGTAAACTTCCGTAGAGGCTTAGAAATTGTGATTTTTAGGATGGTGGGGGATCTCAAGAATGCGGGGGTGCAGCAGAACAGAGGAGTCATCTTTGGAAGGTACTAGGGACCCCAACCAACAGATATAAACATCAGCTCCATCGGATCCCTCCTTCTTTCTGACCAATGACTCATTTTGCCCAAAAAATGCAGTAAAGATCTAATGGCGTCCACTGCCTACATAAATCGCAGTTCTGGGGATGACATGTCTTTGTTTCAAGGCCGATCGGGACAAGTGAGGGCTCGTTGGAAAGGTCTGGGGACCCTGAATCCAAAGATGTAAGAATGGGGCCTCTGCAGTGTACCATTCAGACGCTAGGTGGTGCCAAAGCCTAAAATTGTCCAAATTTTGAGGGGGCATATCTCCTTAAAGGAGGGTCGCAAGAGCACACCGGAAGCATCTATGCCATCGTGGCAAGGCCCCCTACAACATATTTAGGGCCACTGAGCATAGCTCAAAGTTTTGGCAAAAGTTGTCTGCTCGCCCCCCAAAATCACACCACATATACACCATGTCACTGTGAGCGCAGTCATGGGCCACACGCCCCCCAAGTTTCCTCCTGAGAAATCACACTCCAGCTCGCACACTCTTTGAGCCAGGCCTGTGTGCTTGAGATATGTTGGTGCACAGTAAGTCCTCTACCAATACACCAAAATTCATCCCTCTGACTCCTTCCTGTCAGGTGGTATTGCCCCACATCCACATTCCATTTTCCTATTTATTCAAGGTCAGGGCGTCATCCCTAACCTTTTTAGATAGGCATTTGGAATTGTGAAAATGATACTTTTTCTAGTAAAAAACACACCAATCCTGTTAGGCTCGATAACCCGATCGCAGCGGTCACATGGACATTGGTGTATGACAAACAGTCCCAGAGTTACACCCTATCAAGTGAAAACGCCCACTTTTGGGGGCGTGTAACCTTTGAACCATTTGACCGAAACATGAATATGAGGTGTCTATGGAAAGGGAGCAAAAGCCTCGACAACATATCCCAGACACTCGCCTTCACGTGGCATGCTGTTTGAGTAAACTTCCGTAGAGGCTTAGAAATTGTGATTTTTAGGATGGTGGGGGATCTCAAGAATGCGGGGGTGCAGCAGGACAGAGGAGTCATCTTTGGAAGGTACTAGGGACCCCAACCAACAGATATAAACATCAGCTCCATCGGATCCCTCCTTCTTTCTGACCAATGACTCATTTTGCCCAAAAAATGCAGTAAAGATCTAATGGCGTCCACTGCCTACATAAATTGCAGTTCTGGGGATGACATTTCTTTGTTTCAAGGCCGATCGGGACAAGTTAGGGCTCGTTGGAAAGGTCTGGGGACCCTGAATCCAAAGATGTAAGAATGGGGCCTCTGCAGTGTACCATTCAGACGCTAGGTGGTGCCAACGCCTAAAATTGTCCAAATTTTGAGGGGGCATATCTCCTTAAAGGAGGGTCGCAAGAGCACACCGGAAGCATCTATGCCATCGTGGCAAGGCCCCCTACAACATATTTAGGGCCACTGAGCATAGCTCAAAGTTTTGGCAAAAGTTGTCTGCTCGCCCACCAAAATCACACCACATATACACCATGTCACTGTGAGCGCAGTCATGGGCCACACGCCCCCCAAGTTTCCTCCTGAGAAATCACACTCCAGCTCGCACACTCTTTGAGCCAGGCCTGTGTGCTTGAGATATGTTGGTGCACAGTAAGTCCTCTACCAATACACCAAAATTCATCCCTCTGACTCCTTCCTATCAGGTGGTATTGCCCCACATCCACATTCCATTTTCCTATTTATTCAAGGTCAGGGCGTCATCCCTAACCTTTTTAGATAGGCATTTGGAATTGTGAAAATGATACTTTTTCTAGTAAAAAACACACCAATCCTGTTAGGCTCCATAACCCGATCGCAGCGGTCACATGGACATTGGTGTATGACAAACAGTCCCAGAGTTACACCCTATCAAGTGAAAACGCCCACTTTTGGGGGCGTGTAACCTTTGAACCATTTGACCGAAACATGAATATGAGGTGTCTATGGAAAGGGAGCAAAAGCCTCGACAACATATCCCAGACACTCGCCTTCACGTGGCATGCTGTTTGAGTAAACTTCCGTAGAGGCTTAGAAATTGTGATTTTTAGGATGGTGGGGGATCTCAAGAATGCGGGGGTGCAGCAGGACAGAGGAGTCATCTTTGGAAGGTACTAGGGACCCCAACCAACAGATATAAACATCAGCTCCATCGGATCCCTCCTTCTTTCTGACCAATGACTCATTTTGCCCAAAAAATGCAGTAAAGATCTAATGGCGTCCACTGCCTACATAAATCGCAGTTCTGGGGATGACATGTCTTTGTTTCAAGGCCGATCGGGACAAGTGAGGGCTCGTTGGAAAGGTCTGGGGACCCTGAATCCAAAGATGTAAGAATGGGGCCTCTGCAGTGTACCATTCAGACGCTAGGTGGTGCCAAAGCCTAAAATTGTCCAAATTTTGAGGGGGCATATCTCCTTAAAGGAGGGTCGCAAGAGCACACCGGAAGCATCTATGCCATCGTGGCAAGGCCCCCTACAACATATTTAGGGCCACTGAGCATAGCTCAAAGTTTTGGCAAAAGTTGTCTGCTCGCCCCCCAAAATCACACCACATATACACCATGTCACTGTGAGCGCAGTCATGGGCCACACGCCCCCCAAGTTTCCTCCTGAGAAATCACACTCCAGCTCGCACACTCTTTGAGCCAGGCCTGTGTGCTTGAGATATGTTGGTGCACAGTAAGTCCTCTACCAATACACCAAAATTCATCCCTCTGACTCCTTCCTGTCAGGTGGTATTGCCCCACATCCACATTCCATTTTCCTATTTATTCAAGGTCAGGGCGTCATCCCTAACCTTTTTAGATAGGCATTTGGAATTGTGAAAATGATACTTTTTCTAGTAAAAAACACACCAATCCTGTTAGGCTCGATAACCCGATCGCAGCGGTCACATGGACATTGGTGTATGACAAACAGTCCCAGAGTTACACCCTATCAAGTGAAAACGCCCACTTTTGGGGGCGTGTAACCTTTGAACCATTTGACTGAAACATGAATATGAGGTGTCCATGGAAAGGGAGCAAAAGCCTCGACAACATATCCCAGACACTCGCCTTCACGTGGCATGCTGTTTGAGTAAACTTCCGTAGAGGCTTAGAAATTGTGATTTTTAGGATGGTGGGGGATCTCAAGAATGCGGGGGTGCAGCAGGACAGAGGAGTCATCTTTGGAAGGTACTAGGGACCCCAACCAACAGATATAAACATCAGCTCCATCGGATCCCTCCTTCTTTCTGACCAATGACTCATTTTGCCCAAAAAATGCAGTAAAGATCTAATGGCGTCCACTGCCTACATAAATCGCAGTTCTGGGGATGACATGTCTTTGTTTCAAGGCCGATCGGGACAAGTGAGGGCTCGTTGGAAAGGTCTGGGGACCCTGAATCCAAAGATGTAAGAATGGGGCCTCTGCAGTGTACCATTCAGACGCTAGGTGGTGCCAAAGCCTAAAATTGTCCAAATTTTGAGGGGGCATATCTCCTTAAAGGAGGGTCGCAAGAGCACACCGGAAGCATCTATGCCATCGTGGCAAGGCCCCCTACAACATATTTAGGGCCACTGAGCATAGCTCAAAGTTTTGGCAAAAGTTGTCTGCTCGCCCCCCAAAATCACACCACATATACACCATGTCACTGTGAGCGCAGTCATGGGCCACACGCCCCCCAAGTTTCCTCCTGAGAAATCACACTCCAGCTCGCACACTCTTTGAGCCAGGCCTGTGTGCTTGAGATATGTTGGTGCACAGTAAGTCCTCTACCAATACACCAAAATTCATCCCTCTGACTCCTTCCTGTCAGGTGGTATTGCCCCACATCCACATTCCATTTTCCTATTTATTCAAGATCAGGGCGTCATCCCTAACCTTTTTAGATAGGCATTTGGAATTGTGAAAATGATACTTTTTCTAGTAAAAAAACACACCAATCCTGTTAGGCTCGATAACCCGATCGCAGCGGTCACATGGACATTGGTGTATGACAAACAGTCCCAGAGTTACACCCTATCAAGTGAAAACGCCCACTTTTGGGGGCGTGTAACCTTTGAACCATTTGACCGAAACATGAATATGAGGTGTCTATGGAAAGGGAGCAAAAGCCTCGACAACATATCCCAGACACTCGCCTTCACTTGGTTGGTTGGAAAGGTCTTGGGACCCTGAATCCGAACATGTAAGAATGGGGCCTCTGCAGTGTACCATTCAGACGCTAGGTGGTGCCAAAGCCTAAATTTGTCCAAATTTTGAGGGGGCATATCTCCTTAAAGGAAGGACGCAAGAGCACAACGGAGGCATCTATGCAATCGTGGAAAGGCCCCCTACAACATATTTAGGGCCTCTGAGCATAGCTCAAAGTTTGGCAAAAGTTGTCTGCACGCCCCCCATAATCACACCACATAAACACCATGTCACCATGTCCAGCTCTCACATACTGTGAGCCAGGCCTGTGTGCTTGAGATATGTTGGTGCACAATATGTCCTCTACCAATGCACCAAAATTCAGCCCTCTGACTGCTTCCTGTCGGACGGTATTACCCCAAATCCACATTCCATTTTCCTATTTATTCAAGATCAATGCGTCATCCCTAACCATTTTAGATAGGAATTTGGAATTTTTGCAGAATGTGAATGGAACAGAATAAATGGGAATATGGAAGAAAGGTTAGGAATAAATAGGAATTTGGAATGTTTGCAGAACTTGAATGAAGCAGAATAAATAGGAATATGGAAGAAAGGTTAGGGATAAATAGGAATTTGGAATTTTTGCAGAACGTGAATGAAGCAGAATAAATAGGAATATGGAAGAAAGGTTAGGGATAAATAGGAATTTGGAATTTTTGCAGAACGTGAATGAAGCAGAATAAATAGGAATATGGAAGAAAGGTTAGGGATAAATAGGAATTTGGAATTTTTGCAGAACGTGAATGAAGCAGAATAAATAGGAATATGGAAGAAAGGTTAGGGATAAATAGGAATTTGGAATTTTTGCAGAACATGAATGAAACACAATAAATAGAAATATGGAATAAAGGTTAGGGATCAATAGGAATTTGGAATTTTTGCAGAACATGGAAGAAAGGTTAGGGATAAATAGGAATTTGGAATTTTTGCAGAACGTGAATGAAGCAGAATAAATAGGAATATGGAAGAAAGGTTAGGGATAAATAGGAATTTGGAATTTTTGCAGAACATGAATGAAACACAATAAATAGAAATATGGAATAAAGGTTAGGGATAAATAGGAATTTGGAATTTTTGCAGAACATGGAAGAAAGGTTAGGGATAAATAGGAATTTGGAATTTTTGCAGAACGTGAATGAAGCAGAATAAATAGGAATATGGAAGAAAGGTTAGGGATAAATAGAAATTTGGAATTTTTGCAGAATGTGAATGAAGCAGAATAAATACTGAACTGATAAGACTGCTAAAATAACAATTGTCCCCATAGTTTGGGGTCCTCCTGAGTTAACTGGGCATGGTTTAAGCCAATTCTTAGCATCTTCCAAATCTTGCACCATTGGAAATAATAGGACCTGGAAGTTCAAATGTGTGGTAAAGTACTGGTGGGGGAATTTGAAAAAGGTTTGTGAGGGACCTATTTAGGAACACATTTTGAATGATTTAGAGTCGATAGGACCCCACATTGCAGTTGGAATTGGGGGAGTCCCCCATACAAAGAAGATTGAAGGGGTACATAGACTTATTGCCATACTATATCTATGAGCTGGTTCAATGTTTATTAAAACATATTAAAATGTGTAAAACTGCAAAATAACAATTTTCCCTATAGTTTGGAGTCCCCCTGAGTCTACTGGGTGTGGTCAAAGTTGAATCTGAGCATCTTCCAAATCTTGCCCCATTGGAAATAATAGGACTTGGAAGTTGCAATTCTTGGCAAAGTACTGGTTGGGGGATTTGAAAAAGGTTTGTGAGGGACCTATTAAGTAAGGGCCTTTGAGAATAGCTCAAAGTTTTGGCAAAAGTGTTCTTCACACCCCCCAAAATCACACCACATAAACAACATGTCACTGTGAGCGCAGTCATGGGCCACACGCCCCCCAAGTTTCCTCCTGAGAAATCACACTCCAGCTCTCACACCCTGTGAGCCAGGCCTGTGTGCTTGAGATATGTTGGTGCAGAGTAAGTCCTCTACCAATACACCAAAATTCATCCCTCTGACTCCTTCCTGTCAGGTGGTATTGCCCCACATCCACATTCCATTTTCCTATTTATTCAAGATCAGGGCGTCATCCCTAACCTTTTTAGATAGGCATTTGGAATTGTGAAAATGCTACTTTTTCTAGTAAAAAAACACATCAATCCTGTTAGGCTCGATAACCCGATCGCAGCGGTCACATGGACATTGGTGTATGACAAACAGTCCCAGAGTTACACCCTATCAAGTGAAAACGCCCACTTTTGGGGGTGTGTAACTTTTGAACCATTTGACCGAAACATGTATATGAGGTGTCTATGGAAAGGGGACAAATGCCTCGAACACATATCCCAGACACTCGCCTTCACTTGGTTGGTTGGAAAGGTCTTGGGACCCTGAATCCGAACATGTAAGAATGGGGCCTCTGCAGTGTACCATTCAGACGCTAGGTGGTGCCAAAGCCTAAAATTGTCCAAATTTTGAGGGGGCATATCTCCTTAAAGGAGGGTCGCAAGAGCACACCGGAAGCATCTATGCCATCGTGGCAAGGCCCCCTACAACATATTTAGGGCCACTGAGCATAGCTCAAAGTTTTGGCAAAAGTTGTCTGCTCGCCCCCCAAAATCACACCACATATACACCATGTCACTGTGAGCGCAGTCATGGGCCACACGCCCCCCAAGTTTCCTCCTGAGAAATCACACTCCAGATCTCACACTCTTTGAGCCAGGCCTGTGTGCTTGAGATATGTTGGTGCACAGTAAGTCCTCTACCAATACACCAAAATTCATCCCTCTGACTCCTTCCTGTCAGGTGGTATTGCCCCACATCCACATTCCATTTTCCTATTTATTCAAGATCAGGGCGTCATCCCTAACCTTTTTAGATAGGCATTTGGAATTGTGAAAATGCTACTTTTTCTAGTAAAAAAACACATCAATCCTGTTAGGCTCGATAACCCGATCGCAGCGGTCACATGGACATTGGTGTATGACAAACAGTCCCAGAGTTACACCCTATCAAGTGAAAACGCCCACTTTTGGGGGTGTGTAACTTTTGAACCATTTGACCGAAACATGTATATGAGGTGTCTATGGAAAGGGGACAAATGCCTCGAACACATATCCCAGACACTCGCCTTCACTTGGTTGGTTGGAAAGGTCTTGGGACCCTGAATCCGAACATGTAAGAATGGGGCCTCTGCAGTGTACCATTCAGACGCTAGGTGGTGCCAAAGCCTAAAATTGTCCAAATTTTGAGGGGGCATATCTCCTTAAAGGAGGGTCGCAAGAGCACACCGGAAGCATCTATGCAATCGTGGAAAGGCCCCCTACAACATATTTAGGGCCTCTGAGCATAGCTCAAAGTTTGGCAAAAGTTGTCTGCACGCCCCCCATAATCACACCACATAAACACCATGTCACCATGTCCAGCTCTCACATACTGTGAGCCAGGCCTGTGTGCTTGAGATATGTTGGTGCACAATATGTCCTCTACCAATGCACCAAAATTCAGCCCTCTGACTGCTTCCTGTCGGACGGTATTACCCCAAATCCACATTCCATTTTCCTATTTATTCAAGATCAATGCGTCATCCCTAACCATTTTAGATAGGAATTTGGAATTTTTGCAGAATGTGAATGGAACAGAATAAATGGGAATATGGAAGAAAGGTTAGGAATAAATAGGAATTTGGAATGTTTGCAGAACGTGAATGAAGCAGAATAAATAGGAATATGGAAGAAAGGTTAGGGATAAATAGGAATTTGGAATTTTTGCAGAACGTGAATGAAGCAGAATAAATAGGAATATGGAAGAAAGGTTAGGGATAAATAGGAATTTGGAATTTTTGCAGAACGTGAATGAAGCAGAATAAATAGGAATATGGAAGAAAGGTTAGGGATACATAGGAATTTGGAATTTTTGCAGAACATGAATGAAACACAATAAATAGAAATATGGAATAAAGGTTAGGGATCAATAGGAATTTGGAATTTTTGCAGAACATGGAAGAAAGGTTAGGGATAAATAGGAATTTGGAATTTTTGCAGAACGTGAATGAAGCAGAATAAATAGGAATATGGAAGAAAGGTTAGGGATAAATAGGAATTTGGAATTTTTGCAGAACATGAATGAAACACAATAAATAGAAATATGGAATAAAGGTTAGGGATAAATAGGAATTTGGAATTTTTGCAGAACATGGAAGAAAGGTTAGGGATAAATAGGAATTTGGAATTTTTGCAGAACGTGAATGAAGCAGAATAAATAGGAATATGGAAGAAAGGTTAGGGATAAATAGAAATTTGGAATTTTTGCAGAATGTGAATGAAGCAGAATAAATACTGAACTGATAAGACTGCTAAAATAACAATTGTCCCCATAGTTTGGGGTCCTCCTGAGTTAACTGGGCATGGTTTAAGCCAATTCTTAGCATCTTCCAAATCTTGCACCATTGGAAATAATAGGACCTGGAAGTTCAAATGTGTGGTAAAGTACTGGTGGGGGAATTTGAAAAAGGTTTGTGAGGGACCTATTTAGGAACACATTTTGAATGATTTAGAGTCGATAGGACCCCACATTGCAGTTGGAATTGGGGGAGTCCCCCATACAAAGAAGATTGAAGGGGTACATAGACTTATTGCCATACTATATCTATGAGCTGGTTGTTGATTTAAAATGTGTAAAACTGCAAAATAACAATTTTCCCTATAGTTTGGAGTCCCCCTGAGTCTACTGGGTGTGGTCAAAGTTGAATCTGAGCATCTTCCAAATCTTGCCCCATTGGAAATAATAGGACTTGGAAGTTGCAATTCTTGGCAAAGTACTGGTTGGGGGATTTGAAAAAGGTTTGTGAGGGACCTATTAAGTAAGGGCCTTTGAGAATAGCTCAAAGTTTTGGCAAAAGTGTTCTTCACACCCCCCAAAATCACACCACAAACAACATGTCACTGTGAGCGCAGTCATGGGCCACACGCCCCCCAAGTTTCCTCCTGAGAAATCACACTCCAGCTCTCACACTCTTTGAGCCAGGCCTGTGTGCTTGAGATATGTTGGTGCACAGTAAGTCCTCTACCAATACACCAAAATTCATCCCTCTGACTCCTTCCTGTCAGGTGGTATTGCCCCACATCCACATTCCATTTTCCTATTTATTCAAGATCAGGGCGTCATCCCTAACCTTTTTAGATAGGCATTTGGAATTGTGAAAATGCTACTTTTTCTAGTAAAAAAACACATCAATCCTGTTAGGCTCGATAACCCGATCGCAGCGGTCACATGGACATTGGTGTATGACAAACAGTCCCAGAGTTACACCCTATCAAGTGAAAACGCCCACTTTTGGGGGTGTGTAACTTTTGAACCATTTGACCGAAACATGTATATGAGGTGTCTATGGAAAGGGGACAAATGCCTCGAACACATATCCCAGACACTCGCCTTCACTTGGTTGGTTGGAAAGGTCTTGGGACCCTGAATCCGAACATGTAAGAATGGGGCCTCTGCAGTGTACCATTCAGACGCTAGGTGGTGCCAAAGCCTAAAATTGTCCAAATTTTGAGGGGGCATATCTCCTTAAAGGAGGGTCGCAAGAGCACACCGGAAGCATCTATGCCATCGTGGCAAGGCCCCCTACAACATATTTAGGGCCACTGAGCATAGCTCAAAGTTTTGGCAAAAGTTGTCTGCTCGCCCCCCAAAATCACACCACATATACACCATGTCACTGTGAGCGCAGTCATGGGCCACACGCCCCCCAAGTTTCCTCCTGAGAAATCACACTCCAGCTCTCACACTCTTTGAGCCAGGCCTGTGTGCTTGAGATATGTTGGTGCACAGTAAGTCCTCTACCAATACACCAAAATTCATCCCTCTGACTCCTTCCTGTCAGGTGGTATTGCCCCACATCCACATTCCATTTTCCTATTTATTCAAGATCAGGGCGTCATCCCTAACCTTTTTAGATAGGCATTTGGAATTGTGAAAATGATACTTTTTCTAGTAAAAAACACACCAATCCTGTTAGGCTCGATAACCCGATCGCAGCGGTCACATGGACATTGGTGTATGACAAACAGTCCCAGAGTTACACCCTATCAAGTGAAAACGCCCACTTTTGGGGGCGTGTAACCTTTGAACCATTTGACCGAAACATGAATATGAGGTGTCTATGGAAAGGGAGCAAAAGCCTCGACAACATATCCCAGACACTCGCCTTCACTTGGTTGGTTGGAAAGGTCTTGGGACCCTGAATCCGAACATGTAAGAATGGGGCCTCTGCATTGTACCATTCAGACGCTAGGTGGTGCCAAAGCCTAAATTTGTCCAAATTTTGAGGGGGCATATCTCCTTAAAGGAAGGACGCAAGAGCACAACGGAGGCATCTATGCAATCGTGGAAAGGCCCCCTACAACATATTTAGGGCCTCTGAGCATAGCTCAAAGTTTGGCAAAAGTTGTCTGCACGCCCCCCATAATCACACCACATAAACACCATGTCACCATGTCCAGCTCTCACATACTGTGAGCCAGGCCTGTGTGCTTGAGATATGTTGGTGCACAATATGTCCTCTACCAATGCACCAAAATTCAGCCCTCTGACTGCTTCCTGTCGGACGGTATTACCCCAAATCCACATTCCATTTTCCTATTTATTCAAGATCAATGCGTCATCCCTAACCATTTTAGATAGGAATTTGGAATTTTTGCAGAATGTGAATGGAACAGAATAAATGGGAATATGGAAGAAAGGTTAGGAATAAATAGGAATTTGGAATGTTTGCAGAACGTGAATGAAGCAGAATAAATAGGAATATGGAAGAAAGGTTAGGGATAAATAGGAATTTGGAATTTTTGCAGAACGTGAATGAAGCAGAATAAATAGGAATATGGAAGAAAGGTTAGGGATAAATAGGAATTTGGAATTTTTGCAGAACGTGAATGAAGCAGAATAAATAGGAATATGGAAGAAAGGTTAGGGATAAATAGGAATTTGGAATTTTTGCAGAACATGAATGAAACACAATAAATAGAAATATGGAATAAAGGTTAGGGATCAATAGGAATTTGGAATTTTTGCAGAACATGGAAGAAAGGTTAGGGATCAATAGGAATTTGGAATTTTTGCAGAACGTGAATGAAGCAGAATAAATAGGAATATGGAAGAAAGGTTAGGGATAAATAGGAATTTGGAATTTTTGCAGAACATGAATGAAACACAATAAATAGAAATATGGAATAAAGGTTAGGGATAAATAGGAATTTGGAATTTTTGCAGAACATGGAAGAAAGGTTAGGGATAAATAGGAATTTGGAATTTTTGCAGAACGTGAATGAAGCAGAATAAATAGGAATATGGAAGAAAGGTTAGGGATAAATAGAAATTTGGAATTTTTGCAGAATGTGAATGAAGCAGAATAAATACTGAACTGATAAGACTGCTAAAATAACAATTGTCCCCATAGTTTGGGGTCCTCCTGAGTTAACTGGGCATGGTTTAAGCCAATTCTTAGCATCTTCCAAATCTTGCACCATTGGAAATAATAGGACCTGGAAGTTCAAATGTGTGGTAAAGTACTGGTGGGGGAATTTGAAAAAGGTTTGTGAGGGACCTATTTAGGAACACATTTTGAATGATTTAGAGTCGATAGGACCCCACATTGCAGTTGGAATTGGGGGAGTCCCCCATACAAAGAAGATTGAAGGGGTACATAGACTTATTGCCATACTATATCTATGAGCTGGTTGTTGATTTAAAATGTGTAAAACTGCAAAATAACAATTTTCCCTATAGTTTGGAGTCCCCCTGAGTCTACTGGGTGTGGTCAAAGTTGAATCTGAGCATCTTCCAAATCTTGCCCCATTGGAAATAATAGGACTTGGAAGTTGCAATTCTTGGCAAAGTACTGGTTGGGGGATTTGAAAAAGGTTTGTGAGGGACCTATTAAGTAAGGGCCTTTGAGAATAGCTCAAAGTTTTGGCAAAAGTGTTCTTCACACCCCCCAAAATCACACCACATAAACAACATGTCACTGTGAGCGCAGTCATGGGCCACACGCCCCCCAAGTTTCCTCCTGAGAAATCACACTCCAGCTCTCACACTCTTTGAGCCAGGCCTGTGTGCTTGAGATATGTTGGTGCAGAGTAAGTCCTCTACCAATACACCAAAATTCATCCCTCTGACTCCTTCCTGTCAGGTGGTATTGCCCCACATCCACATTCCATTTTCCTATTTATTCAAGATCAGTGCGTCATCCCTAACCTTTTTAGATAGGCATTTGGAATTGTGAAAATGCTACTTTTTCTAGTAAAAAAACACATCAATCCTGTTAGGCTCGATAACCCGATCGCAGCGGTCACATGGACATTGGTGTATGACAAACAGTCCCAGAGTTACACCCTATCAAGTGAAAACGCCCACTTTTGGGGGTGTGTAACTTTTGAACCATTTGACCGAAACATGTATATGAGGTGTCTATGGAAAGGGGACAAATGCCTCGAACACATATCCCAGACACTCGCCTTCACTTGGTTGGTTGGAAAGGTCTTGGGACCCTGAATCCGAACATGTAAGAATGGGGCCTCTGCAGTGTACCATTCAGACGCTAGGTGGTGCCAAAGCCTAAAATTGTCCAAATTTTGAGGGGGCATATCTCCTTAAAGGAGGGTCGCAAGAGCACACCGGAAGCATCTATGCCATCGTGGCAAGGCCCCCTACAACATATTTAGGGCCACTGAGCATAGCTCAAAGTTTTGGCAAAAGTTGTCTGCTCGCCCCCCAAAATCACACCACATATACACCATGTCACTGTGAGCGCAGTCATGGGCCACACGCCCCCCAAGTTTCCTCCTGAGAAATCACACTCCAGCTCTCACACTCTTTGAGCCAGGCCTGTGTGCTTGAGATATGTTGGTGCACAGTAAGTCCTCTACCAATACACCAAAATTCATCCCTCTGACTCCTTCCTGTCAGGTGGTATTGCCCCACATCCACATTCCATTTTCCTATTTATTCAAGATCAGGGGGTCATCCCTAACCTTTTTAGATAGGCATTTGGAATTGTGAAAATGATACTTTTTCTAGTAAAAAACACACCAATCCTGTTAGGCTCGATAACCCGATCGCAGCGGTCACATGGACATTGGTGTATGACAAACAGTCCCAGAGTTACACCCTATCAAGTGAAAACGCCCACTTTTGGGGGCGTGTAACCTTTGAACCATTTGACCGAAACATGAATATGAGGTGTCTATGGAAAGGGAGCAAAAGCCTCGACAACATATCCCAGACACTCGCCTTCACTTGGTTGGTTGGAAAGGTCTTGGGACCCTGAATCCGAACATGTAAGAATGGGGCCTCTGCAGTGTACCATTCAGACGCTAGGTGGTGCCAAAGCCTAAATTTGTCCAAATTTTGAGGGGGCATATCTCCTTAAAGGAAGGACGCAAGAGCACAACGGAGGCATCTATGCAATCATGGAAAGGCCCCCTACAACATATTTAGGGCCTCTGAGCATAGCTCAAAGTTTGGCAAAAGTTGTCTGCACGCCCCCCATAATCACACCACATAAACACCATGTCACCATGTCCAGCTCTCACATACTGTGAGCCAGGCCTGTGTGCTTGAGATATGTTGGTGCACAATATGTCCTCTACCAATGCACCAAAATTCAGCCCTCTGACTGCTTCCTGTCGGACGGTATTACCCCAAATCCACATTCCATTTTCCTATTTATTCAAGATCAATGCGTCATCCCTAACCATTTTAGATAGGAATTTGGAATTTTTGCAGAATGTGAATGGAACAGAATAAATGGGAATATGGAAGAAAGGTTAGGAATAAATAGGAATTTGGAATGTTTGCAGAACGTGAATGAAGCAGAATAAATAGGAATATGGAAGAAAGGTTAGGGATAAATAGGAATTTGGAATTTTTGCAGAACGTGAATGAAGCAGAATAAATAGGAATATGGAAGAAAGGTTAGGGATAAATAGGAATTTGGAATTTTTGCAGAACGTGAATGAAGCAGAATAAATAGGAATATGGAAGAAAGGTTAGGGATAAATAGGAATTTGGAATTTTTGCAGAACATGAATGAAACACAATAAATAGAAATATGGAATAAAGGTTAGGGATCAATAGGAATTTGGAATTTTTGCAGAACATGGAAGAAAGGTTAGGGATAAATAGGAATTTGGAATTTTTGCAGAACGTGAATGAAGCAGAATAAATAGGAATATGGAAGAAAGGTTAGGGATAAATAGGAATTTGGAATTTTTGCAGAACATGAATGAAACACAATAAATAGAAATATGGAATAAAGGTTAGGGATAAATAGGAATTTGGAATTTTTGCAGAACATGGAAGAAAGGTTAGGGATAAATAGGAATTTGGAATTTTTGCAGAACATGAATGAAGCAGAATAAATAGGAATATGGAAGAAAGGTTAGGGATAAATAGAAATTTGGAATTTTTGCAGAATGTGAATGAAGCAGAATAAATACTGAACTGATAAGACTGCTAAAATAACAATTGTCCCCATAGTTTGGGGTCCTCCTGAGTTAACTGGGCATGGTTTAAGCCAATTCTTAGCATCTTCCAAATCTTGCACCATTGGAAATAATAGGACCTGGAAGTTCAAATGTGTGGTAAAGTACTGGTGGGGGAATTTGAAAAAGGTTTGTGAGGGACCTATTTAGGAACACATTTTGAATGATTTAGAGTCGATAGGACCCCACATTGCAGTTGGAATTGGGGGAGTCCCCCATACAAAGAAGATTGAAGGGGTACATAGACTTATTGCCATACTATATCTATGAGCTGGTTGTTGATTTAAAATGTGTAAAACTGCAAAATAACAATTTTCCCTATAGTTTGGAGTCCCCCTGAGTCTACTGGGTGTGGTCAAAGTTGAATCTGAGCATCTTCCAAATCTTGCCCCATTGGAAATAATAGGACTTGGAAGTTGCAATTCTTGGCAAAGTACTGGTTGGGGGATTTGAAAAAGGTTTGTGAGGGACCTATTAAGTAAGGGCCTTTGAGAATAGCTCAAAGTTTTGGCAAAAGTGTTCTTCACACCCCCCAAAATCACACCACATAAACAACATGTCACTGTGAGCGCAGTCATGGGCCACACGCCCCCCAAGTTTCCTCCTGAGAAATCACACTCCAGCTCTCACACTCTTTGAGCCAGGCCTGTGTGCTTGAGATATGTTGGTGCACAGTAAGTCCTCTACCAATACACCAAAATTCATCCCTCTGACTCCTTCCTGTCAGGTGGTATTGCCCCACATCCACATTCCATTTTCCTATTTATTCAAGATCAGGGCGTCATCCCTAACCTTTTTAGATAGGCATTTGGAATTGTGAAAATGATACTTTTTCTAGTAAAAAAACACATCAATCCTGTTAGGCTCGATAACCCGATCGCAGCGGTCACATGGACATTGGTGTATGACAAACAGTCCCAGAGTTACACCCTATCAAGTGAAAACGCCCACTTTTGGGGGTGTGTAACTTTTGAACCATTTGACCGAAACATGTATATGAGGTGTCTATGGAAAGGGGACAAATGCCTCGAACACATATCCCAGACACTCGCCTTCACTTGGTTGGTTGGAAAGGTCTTGGGACCCTGAATCCGAACATATAAGAATGGGGCCTCTGCAGTGTACCATTCAGACGCTAGGTGGTGCCAAAGCCTAAAATTGTCCAAATTTTGAGGGGGCATATCTCCTTAAAGGAGGGTCGCAAGAGCACACCGGAAGCATCTATGCCATCGTGGCAAGGCCCCCTACAACATATTTAGGGCCACTGAGCATAGCTCAAAGTTTTGGCAAAAGTTGTCTGCTCGCCCCCCAAAATCACACCACATATACACCATGTCACTGTGAGCGCAGTCATGGGCCACACGCCCCCCAAGTTTCCTCCTGAGAAATCACACTCCAGCTCTCACACCCTGTCAGCCAGGCCTGTGTGCTTGAGATATGTTGGTGCAGAGTAAGTCCTCTACCAATACACCAAAATTCATCCCTCTGACTCCTTCCTGTCAGGTGGTATTGCCCCACATCCACATTCCATTTTCCTATTTATTCAACATCAGTGCGTCATCCCTAACCTTTTTAGATAGGCATTTGGAATTGTGAAAATGATACTTTTTCTAGTAAAAAAACACATCAATCCTGTTAGGCTCGATAACCCGATCGCAGCGGTCACATGGACATTGGTGTATGACAAACAGTCCCAGAGTTACACCCTATCAAGTGAAAACGCCCACTTTTGGGGGTGTGTAACTTTTGAACCATTTGACCGAAACATGTATATGAGGTGTCTATGGAAAGGGGACAAATGCCTCGAACACATATCCCAGACACTCGCCTTCACTTGGTTGGTTGGAAAGGTCTTGGGACCCTGAATCCGAACATGTAAGAATGGGGCCTCTGCAGTGTACCATTCAGACGCTAGGTGGTGCCAAAGCCTAAAATTGTCCAAATTTTGAGGGGGCATATCTCCTTAAAGGAGGGTCGCAAGAGCACACCGGAAGCATCTATGCCATCGTGGCAAGGCCCCCTACAACATATTTAGGGCCACTGAGCATAGCTCAAAGTTTTGGCAAAAGTTGTCTGCTCGCCCCCCAAAATCACACCACATATACACCATGTCACTGTGAGCGCAGTCATGGGCCACACGCCCCCCAAGTTTCCTCCTGAGAAATCACACTCCAGCTCTCACACTCTTTGAGCCAGGCCTGTGTGCTTGAGATATGTTGGTGCACAGTAAGTCCTCTACCAATACACCAAAATTCATCCCTGTGACTCCGTCCTGTCAGGTGGTATTGCCCCACATCCACATTCCATTTTCCTATTTATTCAAGATCAGGGCGTCATCCCTAACCTTTTTAGATAGGCATTTGGAATTGTGAAAATGATACTTTTTCTAGTAAAAAAACACACCAATCCTGTTAGGCTCGATAACCCGATCGCAGCGGTCACATGGACATTGGTGTATGACAAACAGTCCCAGAGTTACACCCTATCAAGTGAAAACGCCCACTTTTGGGGGTGTGTAACTTTTGAACCATTTGACCGAAACATGTATATGAGGTGTCTATGGAAAGGGGACAAATGCCTCGAACACATATCCCAGACACTCGCCTTCACTTGGTTGGTTGGAAAGGTCTTGGGACCCTGAATCCGAACATGTAAGAATGGGGCCTCTGCAGTGTACCATTCAGACGCTAGGTGGTGCCAAAGCCTAAATTTGTCCAAATTTTGAGGGGGCATATCTCCTTAAAGGAAGGACGCAAGAGCACAACGGAGGCATCTATGCAATCGTGGAAAGGCCCCCTACAACATATTTAGGGCCTCTGAGCATAGCTCAAAGTTTGGCAAAAGTTGTCTGCACGCCCCCCATAATCACACCACATAAACACCATGTCACCATGTCCAGCTCTCACACACTGTGAGCCAGGCCTGTGTGCTTGAGATATGTTGGTGCACAATATGTCCTCTACCAATGCACCAAAATTCATCCCTCTGACTCCTTCCTGTCAGGTGGTATTGCCCCACATCCACATTCCATTTTCCTATTTATTCAAGATCAGTGCGTCATCCCTAACCTTTTTAGATAGGCATTTGTAATTGTGAAAATGATACCTTTTCTAGTAAAAAACACACCAATCCTGTTAGGCTCCATAACCCGATCGCAGCGGTCACATGGACATTGGTGTATGACAAACAGTCCCAGAGTTACACCCTATCAAGTGAAAACGCCCACTTTTGGGGGTGTGTAACTTTTGAACCATTTGACCGAAACATGTATATGAGGTGTCTATGGAAAGGGGACAAATGCCTCGAACACATATCCCAGACACTTGCCTTCACTTGGTTGGTTGGAAAGGAATTGGGACCCTGAATCCGAAGATGTAAGAATGGGGCCTCTGCAGTGTACCATTCAGACGCTAGGTGGTGCCAAAGCCTAAATTTGTCCAAATTTTGAGGGGGCATATCTCCTTAAAGGAAGGACACAAGAGCACAACGGAGGCATCTATGCAATCGTGGAAAGGCCCCCTACAACATATTTAGGGCCTCTGAGCATAGCTCAAAGTATGGCAAAAGTTGTCTGCACGCCCCCCATAATCACACCACATAAACACCATGTCACCATGTCCAGCTCTCACACACTGAGCCAGGCCTGTGTGCTTGAGATATGTTGGTGCACAGTATGTCCTCTACCAATGCACCAAAATTCAGCCCTCTGACTGCTTCCTGTCGGACGGTATTACCCCAAATCCACATTCCATTTTCCTATTTATTCAAGATCAATGCGTCATCCCTAACCATTTTAGATAGGAATTTGGAATTTTTGCAGAATGTGAATGGAACAGAATAAATGGGAATATGGAAGAAAGGTTAGGAATAAATAGGAATTTGGAATTTTTGCAGAACGTGAATGAAGCAGAATAAATAGGAATATGGAAGAAAGGTTAGGGATATATAGGCATCTGGAATTTTTGCAGAACGTGAATGAAGCAGAATAAATAGGAATATGGAAGAAAAGATAGGGATAAATAGGAATTTGGATTTTTTGCAGAACATGATTGCAGCAGAATGAAATGAATATCCGTTAAAGGTTTGGGATAAATAGGAATTTGGAATTTTGGGAGACAAAAACAGTTAAATAGGAATATGGAAGAAAGGTCAGACATGAAAAAATTGGGAATTTTTGGACACCACAAATGTGGCAAAATAAATATGAACTGAAAAAACTGCTAAAATAACAATTTCCCCTACAGTTTGATGTCCTCCTGAGTGAACTGGGCATGGTTTAAGTCAATTATTAACATCTTCCAAATTATACCCCATTGGACATAATAGGACTTGGAAGTTGGAATTTGTATGTGATTTTTTTTTTGTTAGTCAAAGTGAGTAAAACTGCTAAAATAACAATTTTCCCCATAGTGTGGAGTCCCCCTGAGTGTACTGGGCATGGTTAAAGTCAATTCTGACCATCTTCCAAATTATACCCCATTGGATATAATAGGACTTGGAAGTTGGAATTTGTATGTGATTGTTTTTTTCTGAGTCAAAGTGAGTAAAACTGCTAAAATAACAATTTTTCCCATAGTGTGGAGTCCCCCTGAGTGTACTGGGCATGGTTAAAGTCAATTCTGACCATCTTCCAAATTATACCCCATTGGATATAATAGGACTTGGAAGTTGGAATTTGTATGTGATTTTTTTTTTTTGAGTCAAAGTGAGTAAAACTGCTAAAATAACAATTTTCCCCATGGTTTGGAGTCCCCCTGAGTGTACTGGGCATGGTTAAAGTCAATTCTGACCATCTTCCAAATTATACCCCATTGGATATAATAGGACTTGGAAGTTGGAATTTGTATGTGATTTTTTTTTTTGAGTCAAAGTGAGTAAAACTGCTAAAATAACAATTTTCCCCATGGTTTGGAGTCCCCCTGAGTGTACTGGGCATGGTTAAAGTCAATTCTGACCATCTTCCAAATTATACCCCATTGGATATAATAGGACTTGGAAGTTGGAATTTGTATGTGATTTTTTTTTTTGAGTCAAAGTGAGTAAAACTGCTAAAATAACAATTTTCCCCATGGTTTGGAGTCCCCCTGAGTGTACTGGGCATGGTTAAAGTCAATTCTGACCATCTTCCAAATTATACCCCATTGGATATAATAGGACTTGGAAGTTGGAATTTGTATGTGATTTTTTTTTTTGAGTCAAAGTGAGTAAAACTGCTAAAATAACAATTTTCCCCATGGTTTGGAGTCCCCCTGAGTGTACTGGGCATGGTTAAAGTCAATTCTGACCATCTTCCAAATTATACCCCATTGGATATAATAGGACTTGGAAGTTGGAATTTGTATGCGATTGTTGTTTTTCTGAGTCAAAGTGAGTAAAACTGCTAAAATAATAATTTCCCCCATGGTTTGGAGTCCCCCTGAGTGTACTGGGCATGGTTAAAGTCAATTCTGACCATCTTCCAAATTATACCCCATTGGATATAATAGGACTTGGAAGTTGGAATTTGTATGTGATTGTTTTTTTTGAGTCAAAGTGAGTAAAACTGCTAAAATAACAATTTTCCCCATGGTTTGGAGTCCCCCTGAGTGTACTGGGCATGGTTAAAGTCAATTCTGACCATCTTCCAAATTATACCCCATTGGATATAATAGGACTTGGAAGTTGGAATTTGTATGTGATTGTTTTTTTTGAGTCAAAGTGAGTAAAACTGCTAAAATAACAATTTCCCCCATGGTTTGGAGTCCCCCTGAGTGTACTAGGCATGGTTAAAGTCAATTCTGACCATCTTCCAAATTATACCCCATTGGATATAATAGGACTTGGAAGTTGGAATTTGTATGCGATTGTTTTTTTCTGAGTCAAAGTGAGTAAAACTGCTAAAATAACAATTTCCCCCATAGTGTGGAGTCCCCCTGAGTGTACTGGGCATGGTTAAAGTCAATTCTGACCATCTTCCAAATTATACCCCATTGGACATAATAGGACTTGGAAGTTGGAATTTGTATGTGATTGTTGTTTTTCTGAGTCAAAGTGAGTAAAACTGCTAAAATAATAATTTCCCCCATGGTTTGGAGTCCCCCTGAGTGTACTGGGCATGGTTAAAGTCAATTCTGACCATCTTCCAAATTATACCCCATTGGACATAATAGGACTTGGAAGTTGGAATTTGTATGTGATTGTGGTTTTTCTGAGTCAAAGTGAGTAAAACTGCTAAAATAATAATTTCCCCCTTGGTTTGGAGTCCCCCTGAGTGTACTGGGCATGGTTAAAGTCAATTCTGACCATCTTCCAAATTATACCCCATTGGACATAATAGGACTTGGAAGTAGGAATTTATATGCGATTGTTGTTTTTCTGAGTCAAAGTGAGTAAAACTGCTAAAATAATAATTTTCCCCATGGTTTGGAGTCCCCCTGAGTGTACTGGGCATGGTTAAAGTCAATTCTGACCATCTTCCAAATTATACCCCATTGGACATAATAGGACTTGGAAGTTGGAATTTGTGACTAAGTCTTGTGTGGTGATATGA
>NW_027634816.1:0-75919 GCF_933228915.1 Telmatherina bonti | reverse complement strand
AGAATTAAAACCGCAAGCGGTGATATAGGCCCTCGCACCATGGCGCCACTCGGCATAATGCCACCGCCTCCCCTGGCAACATCCTTCCCATGCCTCTCTCAACCTAAAGTGCAGCCAGACTGCACTTCAGGCCATTTAGACCTTATGAACGGTCACTTACTGTCACCAAGGGGCGGGGCTAATTTATAATCTAATTATTGACATACAGAAATGTGAAGGATATGACTGGCATCATCTGTAGCAAATTTGGTGCAGGTTGGTTGTTTTTTGTGGGAGTTATGTCAGTTTTCCGTTTCATTGCATCACATCTGCTTTGCTGCCCCGCCTCTCCTAAACGATATCCCCTATTAAAAGAAATAGCACAACTTTTAATCACACATGCCTCTTGAGCATCCTGACTCATTTGGGTTAAAGTTGGACAAAATTCTTAGGACAAGTTCCTCCAAATGCATGGCAAAGAAAATGACAGAAATTGCCCCAAAAATGACACCTTTTTCAAAATGGCCGACTTCCTGTTTGATTTAGCCCATATGTCCAAGAGACTTTTTTGAAGGTACTGGGAGGGTCTACAAGTTTCCCGAATCATATCCATGTCAGTCAATGTAGTGGGCGGGGCTGATTGATTGACATTTTGTAGGGGGCGCTATGGAGACATGCTCCATTTATTCCATAATGTTTCAATGGGGCTTAGTTCAGGGCCTTACTGTCATCAGTCATGACAAGTTTGGTGGTGGTCCAAGGTTCCATGGCTTGGTCACAGGTACTTCCTGTTTCATGGCGTTGGACCGCTATTCGCCATGTCCCGTTTAGCGTAGCGACTTGAGGTTTTTATTGTGGCATCATGAAAGGGTTTGACATGTTTTGGAGGAGGCTCAAGTGTTTTGGACCATTTGCTTAGAAGCATGACCCTCAAACGTGGAAAAAACCACTTCCTGTTGTAAGTGGGCGGGGCTTAGGTCTATACCAGCAATGGTCACATTAATCTGTTCAGGACTGATCCCTTATTAATCCCTATAAGTTTTAGGGTGATCAGATCAAAATTGACAATTTTATAGTGATTTATGATGTCACGCCGCCGCATGGAACTTTGCCATGGCGTCACGGGCACGCCGTGCAGCGTAGAGCAACGTCCTTTACCAGATCTCTTCACCAACATGTTTTGTGATGCCTGAGTGAATTTGGGCCACTGCATCTTATAATTATTTCCATAAGTGTAATGAACAAAAAAGTTTACAAATGTGTATGAAGTCAGCAGCGAGGGTGCAACACATAAAACATGAACAGGAATTATTGACCTTCTATTGTGGAATCTAAACTTCACATCTTTTGTATATAGTTGTGTCTTCTGTTTGTGGATCATAGACTTTTCTCTGTGGGATTTGTGGTGTGTTTATACACTGTTAGATCTGTATTTATTACAGTCATAAATTGTAATAAACTTTTATCTTGTTCCTGTATGATCACATCCTACTGCAGTTATTTAGATGACTTGAATGGATTGAATAAATGGGGAAAAGCATTTAAATTTCTTTATTTTAAAAACGCTTCAAAGTGTACAAAGTAGCTCAAATTACTTAATTAGTAACACAAAGTTATAAGTAAGAAACAATACAATCAACGAACATGTAAACAATAGATTCCACAGAAATGCTATTAAATTGTGGTTTACTAGAAAAAAAAAAAAAGAATCAAACACCAAAAATAAAACCAATGTTGTGTCTGTGCAGATCAGGAAACTGCTCTTCAGTAGCCACACAGCAACTGGGAATCAAGCCTTGTTTCCTTCTGAGGAGCTGGGATGTGAGTCTTCTTAGGTCCTTCACATTTATGTCATCAAGACGTCTCTGCAAAATTATACAAAAGATTGGTTAGATAAATAGAGCCACATTTTACTAACTGATGGAAAACAAAGTGAAAAGTGAAAGATCAGATTTTTTAGTGAAGGTCTGTGTCTACCAACTTTGTTCAGAGACTAAGTTAATATATTACTGTAATATCTAAAACTAATGTCTGGATGCCAAAGCAACAAGTAACATATGGAAGACAGAGCAGTAGGTAACAAGCTCAAATATAAAATTACATTTATGTTACAACAACAAATAATACATAAAACAGTTACCATTGACGAGGCTGAAGTTAGCTTCCGATCCGCAGCTTATGGCTGCAATATGTGTAAAGGGCAATTACACTGAATTTTTTGGAAACACCACCACATTAGACCAGGTACTGACAAAAAACTGGTATAGTATGTGGAATATTTTAGCCCACATTTGAAGAGTCTAAGTGTTTTAGTTTTTTGTCAGGACCTGATGTAATGTGGTCCAGATGCCAAAAAAGTCATGAAATGACCCTTATTTGCATTTTCACAAATAGAATAAAGATTTCACAAATCAGACACTATGTTTTATTGAATCTGCATAGTATGTGGAATATTTTAACCCAGGTTTTAAGAGTCCAAGTGTTGTAGTTTTTTGTCAGGACCTGGTCTAATGTGGTGTTTCCGAAAAATTCAGTGGAATTGCCCTTTACACATATTGCGAATAGGAAGCTAACTTCAGCCTCGTTTACCATTGTTGGTTATTGGAATACTGTGGAATTCCTGTAATAAATGTTTTTTTATCAGTAATATCTTGAGACAAAACAGTGAACATGAAACTGCATTTTACCTGTACTACAGCTAGCCAGTCACATCTCTGGAAGCTGCAGGTCGTCTTCCTCAGACTGACCCGCTTGTCCTCGGACCGTCCACCAGCCCTGCCTCGGCCTTCCTGGCAACCTTAACATGTCATATTCATCACTGAAAACAAGTGTGTACACGGATCATCGCTGTAACAACATTCAAACATGTAAATTCTGCATTATGTCAGTGTCTGACTGCCTGTGTTAGGCTGATTCAGTCTAACATCAGCTGAATATATGCAGAAATATTAATAAAGTTAGAATTAGCCTAACAACTATAGCTAGCTTAGCACGTAGCTTAGCCTCTTCTTAGTACCACCGTTTATTCCATACGCGATATTGTCATTTTTACGTACTACTTTGCAAAAAAAACACCATAAGAGAGTATCATTTTCAGCATGACGAAGAGCCTGTTGTGTTAACAGTTACTTACCGGTTCATGTGGAGCTCAAATACTGGATGTCATCACACAGTTTGTAAATAAACTTTGAGTCTTGTGGACGGTGACGGTTCCGCTGTATTTAGAGGATGGGAGGGGTGAGGAGCAAGTTTAGCTCACTACTTCCGCCCTGTGGTGGTTTGTAGAGGTAGCAGTTGTGTGGTTTTGCTCACTACATGGTGTTTGCCACCTAGTGTTGGAAAGAATCGCTTTGAAATCTTACATACTCTGGCTTCAATAAATTGAAAAAAATAATCTAAAAGTGGATCAAATATGCCACAGTGTTTAATGAAATTGAAAAAAAAATCCCACCAGTTTTCCATAAATGGATGTTACATTATTTTTACTTTATTCAAAACAAGAATTAGCTGCTCATTCTCAGAACCAAAGCCTCAGATTTTTTCTTTTTCATGTAATCCCCCACAGTACAGACAAAGAGCAACAGGGAGGAATAATACATAAATGCTTCAAGTTTAGTTTTAATTCATTATGCTTATTAACATGCCTGTGACATTTGTTAAAAACTGTTAACATCATTTACATAAATATAGTTTTCAGTAACTTATTGTTGTAAGTATTAGCCGCACTGGATGTTTTAATAAATCCATCAACAGAGCTGATCCAATACCACTCTATCCAAGAATCCGAACAAATGTCTATAAATCAAAGAGCAATCAGTCTGCTTCTAAACAAGAAAACACATATGAAACTGATTCACATAATTAATAATTCCTTCAGATGGACCTGCATGTTCATCTGTACATACATGTCTATAAATATGGTTGGTTGTTTTTTGTGGGAGTTATGTCAGTTTTCCTTTTCATTGGATCACATCTGCTTCGCTGCCCCGCCTCTCCTAAACGATATCCCCTATTAAAAGAAATAACACAACTTTTAATCAGATATGCAGCTTGAGCATCCTGACTCATTTGGGTTACAGTTGGAGAAAATTCTTAGGAGGACCTTCTCAAAATGCATGGCAAAGAAAATGACAGAAATGACCCCAAAAATGGCGCCTTTTTCAACATGGCCGACTTCCTGTTTGATTTAGCCCATATGTCCAAGAGACTTTTTTGAAGGTATTGGGAGGGTCTACAAGTATGCTGAATTTTATCCATGTCAGTCAATGTAGTGGGCGGGGCTGATTGATTGAAATATTGTAGGGGGCGCTATGGAGCCATTTACTATATTTTCCACTATATTGTAATTTTATTTTATTAAGGACATAACTGTCATGACTCATGGCAAGTATGGTGAAGATGAAAGGTTCCATGGCTTTGTTACAGGTACTTCCTGGTTCATGATATCAGACACTTCTTGTTGCCAAGGGGTGGGGCTAATTCATAGTCCCATTATTGCATTGCATATTTTGTTCATCATGGGACTGCCATCAAATGTGTCGATTCCTGTGGTGATATGTTGTTTTATGTGGGAGTTTTATCAATAAGTCTTTGTTAATGAGACATAAAACTTTGAGGGCCCGCCCCTCCTAAACTAAATCTTCTATTAGAAGAAATAACACAACTTTAAATCACACATGCCTCCTGAGCATCCTGTGCAAAAAATGGCACCTTTTTCAAAATGGCTGACTTCCTGTTGAATTTAGCCCATATGTCCAAGAGACTTTTTTGAAGGTACTGGGAGGGTCTACAAGTTTCCCGAATCATATCCATGTCAGTCAATGTAGTGGGCGGGGCTGATTAATTAAAATATTGTAGGGGGCGCTATGGAGCCATTTACCATCTTCTCCACTATATTTTAATTTTACTCTATTAAGGGCATAACTTTCATGACTCATGGCAAGTATGGTGAAGATCAAAGGTTTCATGGCTTTGTTACAGGTACTTCCTGGTTCATGATATCAGACACTTCTTGTTGCCAAGGGGTGGGGCTAATTCATAGTCCCATTATTGCATTGCAGATTTTGTTCATCATGGGACTGGCATCAAATGTGTCGATTCCTGTGCTGATATGTTGTTTTATGTGGGAGTTTTAGCAATAAGTCATTGTTAATGAGACATAAAACTTTGAGGGCCCGCCCCTCCTAAACTAAATCTTCTATTAGAAGAAATAACACAACTTTACATCACACATGCCTCCTGAGCATCCTGTGCAAGTTGGGTGTCAGTTGGACAATATCCCTAGGAGGAGTTGTTTAAAATGCATGGCAAAGAAATGACCCCAAAAATGGCACCTTTTTCAAAATGGCCGACTTCCTGTTGAATTTAGCCCATATGTCCAAGAGACTTTTTTGAAGGTACTGGCAGGTTCTCCAACTGTGCTGAATTTTATCCATGTCGATCAATGTAGTGGGCGGGGCTGATTGATTGAAATATTGTAGGGGGCGCTATGGAGACATGCTCCATTTATTCCATAATGTTTCAATGGGGCTTAGTTCAGGGCCTTACTGTCATCAGTCATGGCAAGTTTGATGGCGGTCCAAGGTTCCATGGCTTGGTCACAGGTACTTCCTGTTTCATGGCGTTGGACCGCCATTCGCCATGTCCCATTTAGCGTAGCGACTTGAGGTTTTTATTGTGGCATCATGAATGGGTTTGACATGTTTTGGAGGAGGCTCAAGTGTTTTGGACCATTTGCTTAGAAGCATGACCCTCAAACGTGGAAAAAAACACTTCCTGTTGTAAGTGGGCGGGGCTTAGGTCTACACCAGCAATGGTCACAATAATCTGTTCAGGACTGATCCCTTATTAATCCCTATAAGTTTTAGGGTGATCAGATCAAAATTGAGAATTTTATAGTGATTTATGATGTCACGCCGCCGCATGGAACTTCGCCATGGCGTCATGGGCACGCCGTGCAGCGTAGAGCAACGTCCTTTATCAGATCTCTTCACCAACATGTTTTGTGATGCCTGAGTGAATTTGGGCCATGTGGTGTCCACCAAGCCAGAGTTATGGGTGTGTGAGCAAAAAACAACACTTTTGACCTCCAGGGGGCGTGGCTATTTCATAATCAAAATATTGACATATAGAACTGTGTAGGAGAGGACTGCCACCATATCTAGCAAATTTGGTGCAGAAATGTTGCTTTATGTGGGAGTTATATCCGTTTAATTTTTCATGGCGAGACATCAAACTTTGAGGCCCCGCCCCTCGTAAACTAAGTCTCCTATTAGAAGAAATAACACAACATTGAATCACACATGCCTCCTGAACATCCTGAGCAATTTGTGGCTCAGTGGGATAAAAGCTCTAGGACGAGTTCGTTAAAATGCGAGGTGCTAAAACGCCAAAATATTGACTTTGACCTAAAATGGCCGCCTTCCTGTCGACATTTCACCATGACATTAAGAGGATTTTTTGTTTGTCCTGTCATGTAGATCATGTGTATGATTTTTCATAAAGATTAACGACATGCAGTGGCGGGGCACCTAAAATAGGTGGCGCTCTCGTTCAGTTTCGCCCAAACATTCTGGAGCACCTCAAAATATCAAATTTTTCGCATTCCCTTGGGGGGGTACGCAAAATTTGGTGAGTTTTCGAGCACGTTCAGGCCTCCAAAAAAGCACGCGAAGTGTCCGAATAAAAATAATAATAATAATTAAAACCGCAAGCGGTGATATAGGCCCTCGCACCATGGCGCCGCTCGGCATCATGCCACCGCCTCCCCTGGCAACATCCTTCCCATGCCTCTCTCAACCTAAAGTGCAGCCAGACTGCACTTCAGACCATTTAGGTTTTATGAACGGTCACTTCCTGTCACCAAGGGGCGGGGCTAACTTATCATCTAATTTTTGACATGCACAAATGTGAAGGATATGACTGGCATCATCTGTAGCAAATTTGGTGCAGGTTGGTTGTTTTTTGGGGGATTTATGTCAGTTTTTCTTTTTGTTGCATCACATCTGCTTTGCTGCCCCGCCTCTCCTAAACGATATCCCCTATTAAAAGAAATAGCACAACTTCTAATCACACATGCCTCTTGAGCATCCTGACTCATTTGGGTTAAAGTTGGACAAAATTCTTAGGAGAAGTTCCTCAAAATGCATGGCAAAGAAAATGACACCTTTTTCAAAATGGCCGACTCCCTGTTTGATTTAGCCCATATGTCCAAGAGACTTTTTTGAAGGTACTGGGAGCGTCTACAACTTTCCCGAATCATAACCATGTCAGTCAATGTAGTGGGCGGGGCTAATTAATTAAAATATTGTAGGGGGCGCTATGGAGCCATTTACTATCTTCTCCACTATATTGTAATTTTACTCTATTAAGGACTTTACTGTCATAAGTCATGGCAAGTATGGTGAAGATCAAAGGTTTCATGGCTTTGTTACAGGTACTTCCTGGTTCACGATATCAGACACTTGTTTTTGCCAAGGGGTGGGGCTAATTCATAGTCCCATTATTGCATTGTAGATTTTGTTCATCATGGGACTGGCATCAAATGTGGCGATTCCTGTGCTGATATGTTGTTTTATGTGGGAGTTTTATCATTAAGTCTTTGTTAATGAGACATTAAACTTTGAGGGCCCGCCCCTCCTAAACTAAATCTTCTATTAGAAGAAATAACACAACTTTAAATCACACATGCCTCCTGAGCATCCTGTGCAAGTTGGGTGTCAGTTGGACAATATCCCTAGGAGGAGTTGTTTAAAATGCATGGCAAAGAAATGACCCCAAAAATGGCGCCTTTTTCAAAATGGCCGACTTCCTGTTGAATTTAGCCCATATGTCCAAGAGACTTTTTTGAAGGTACTGGAAGGTTCTCCAACTGTGCTGAATTTTATCCATGTCGGTCCATGTAGTGGGCGGGGCTGATTGATTGAAATTTTGTAGGGGGCGCTATAGAGACATGCTCCATGTATTCCATTATGTTTCAATGGGGCTTAGTTCAGGGCCTTACTGTCATCAGTCATGGCAAGTATGGTTGCGGTCCAAGGTTCCATGGCTTGGTCACAGGTACTTCCTGTTTCATGGCGTTGGACCGCCATTCGCCATGTCCCGTTTAGCGTAGCGACTTGAGGTTTTTATTGTGGCATCATGAAAGGGTTTGACATGTTTTGGAGGAGTCTCAAGTGTTTTGGACCATTTGCTTAGAAGCATGACCCTCAAACGTGCAAAAAAACACTTCCTGTTGTAAGTGGGCGGAGTTTAGGTCTACACCAGCAATGGTCACATGTAATCTGTTCAGGACTGATCCCTTATTAATCCCTATAAGTTTTAGGGTGATCAGATCAAAATTGACAATTTTATAGTGATTTATGATGTCACGCCGCCGCATGGAACTTCGCCATGGCGTCACGGGCACGCCGTGCAGCGTAGAGCAACGTCCTTTATAAGATCTCTTCACCAACATGTTTTGTGATGCCTGAGTGAATTTGGGCCATGTGGTGTCCACCAAGCCAGAGTTATGGGTGTGTGAGCAAAAAACAACACTTTTGACCTCCAGGGGGCGTGGCTATTTCATAATCAAAATATTGACATATAGAACTCTGTAGGAGGGGACTGCCATCATATCTAGCAAATTTGGTGCAGAAATGTTGCTTTATGTGGGAGTTATATCCGTTTAATTTTTCCTGGCGAGACATCAAACTTTGAGGCCCCGCCCCTCGTAAACTAAGTCTCCTATTAGAAGAAATAACACAACATTTAATCACACATGCCTCCTGAACATCCTGAGCAATTTGTGGCTCAGTGGGATAAAAGCTCTAGGACGAGTTTGTTAAAATGCGAGGTGCTAAAACGCCAAAATATTGACTTTGACCTAAAATGGCCGCCTTCCTGTCGACATTTCACCATGACATTAAGAGGATTTTTTGTTCGCCCTAGCATGTAGATCATGTGTATGAATTTTCATAAAGATTAACGACATGCAGTGGCGGGGCACCTAAAATAGGTGGCGCTCTCATTCAGTTTCGCCCAAACATTCTGGAGCACCTCAAAATATCAAATTTTTCGCATTCCCTTGGGGGGGTACGCAAAATTTGGTGAGTTTTCGAGCACGTTCAGGCCTCCAAAAAAGCACGCGAAGTGTCCGAATAAAAATAATAATAATAATTAAAACCGCAAGCGGTGATATAGGCCCTCGCACCATGGCGCCACTCGGCATAATGCCACCGCCTCCCCTGGCAACATCCTTCCCATGCCTCTCTCAACCTAAAGTGCAGCCAGACTGCACTTAAGGCCATTTAGGCCTTATGAACGGTCACTTCCTGTCACCAAGGGGCGGGGCTAACTTATCATCTAATTATTGACATGCACAAATGTGAAGAATATGACTGGCATCATCTGTAGTGAATTTGGTGCAGGTTGGTTGTTTTTTGTGGGAGTTATGTCAGTTTTCCTTTTCATTGCATCACATCTGCTTTGCTGCCCCGCCTCTCCTAAATGATATCCCCTATTAAAGAAAATAGCACAACTTTTAATCACACATGCCTCTTGAGCATCCTGACTCATTTGGGTTAAAGTTGGACAAAATTCTTAGGACAAGTTCCTCAAAATGCATGGCAAAGAAAATGACAGAAATGACCCCAAAAATGGCACCTTTTTCAAAATGGCCGACTCCCTGTTTGATTTAGCCCATATGTCCAAGAGACTTTTTTGAAGGTACTGGGAGCGTCTACAAGTTTCCCGAATCATAACCATGTCAGTCAATGTAGTGGGCGGGGCTAATTAATTAAATTATTGTAGGGGGCGCTATGGAGCCATTTACTATCTTCTCCACTATATTGTAATTTTACTCTATTAAGGACTTTACTGTCATAAGTCATGGCAAGTATGGTGAAGATCAAAGGTTTCATGGCTTTGTTACAGGTACTTCCTGGTTCACGATATCAGACACTTGTTGTTGGCAAGGGGTGGGGCTAATTCATAGTCCCATTATTGCATTGTAGATTTTGTTCATCATGGGACTGGCATCAAATGTGGCGATTCCTGTGCTGATATGTTGTTTTATGTGGGAGGTTTAGCAATAAGTCTTTGTTAATAAGACATCAAATTTTGAGGGCCCGCCCCTCCTAAACTAAATCTTCTATTAGAAGAAATAACACAACTTTAAATCACACATGCCTCCTGAGCATCCTGTGCAAGTTGGGTGTCAGTTGGACAATATCCCTAGGAGGAGTTGTTTAAAATGCATGGCAAAGAAATGACCCCAAAAGTGGCACCTTTTTCAAAATGGCCGACTTCCTGTTGAATTTAGCCCATATGTCCAAGAGACTTTTTTGAAGGTACTGGAAGGTTCTCCAACTGTGCTGAATTTTATCCATGTCGGTCCATGTAGTGGGCGGGGCTGATTGATTGAAATTTTGTAGGGGGCGCTATAGAGACATGCTCCATGTATTCCATTATGTTTCAATGGGGCTTAGTTCAGGGCCTTACTGTCATCAGTCATGGCAAGTATGGTTGCGGTCCAAGGTTCCATGGCTTGGTCACAGGTACTTCCTGTTTCATGGCGTTGGACCGCCATTCGCCATGTCCCGTTTAGCGTAGCGACTTGAGGTTTTTATTGTGGCATCATGAAAGGGTTTGACATGTTTTGGAGGAGGCTCAAGTGTTTTGGACCATTTGCTTAGAAGCATGACCCTCAAACGTGCAAAAAAACACTTCCTGTTGTAAGTGGGCGGAGTTTAGGTCTACACCAGCAATGGTCACAGTAATCTGTTCAGGACTGATCCCTTATTAATCCCTATAAGTTTTAGGGTGATCAGATCAAAATTGACAATTTTATAGTGATTTATGATGTCACGCCGCCGCATGGAACTTCGCCATGGCGTCACGGGCACGCCGTGCAGCGTAGAGCAACGTCCTTTATAAGATCTCTTCACCAACATGTTTTGTGATGCCTGAGTGAATTTGGGCCATGTGGTGTCCACCAAGCCAGAGTTATGGGTGTGTGAGCAAAAAACAACACTTTTGACCTCCAGGGGGCGTGGCTATTTCATAATCAAAATATTGACATATAGAACTCTGTAGGAGGGGACTGCCATCATATCTAGCAAATTTGGTGCAGAAATGTTGCTTTATGTGGGAGTTATATCCGTTTAATTTTTCATGGCGAGACATCAAACTTTGAGGCCCCGCCCCTCGTAAACTAAGTCTCCTATTAGAAGAAATAACACAACATTTAATCACACATGCCTCCTGAACATCCTCAGCAATTTGTGGCTCAGTGGGATAAAAGCCCTAGGACGAGTTCGTTAAAATGCGAGGTGCTAAAACGCCAAAATATTGACTTTGACCTAAAATGGCCGCCTTCCTGTCGACATTTCACCATGACATTAAGAGGATTTTTTGTTCGCCCTTGCATGTAGATCATGTGTATGAATTTTCATAAAGATTAACGACATGCAGTGGCGGGGCACCTAAAATAGGTGGCGCTCTCCTTCAGTTTCGCCCAAACATTCTGGAGCACCTCAAAATATCAAATTTTTCGTATTCCCTTGGGGGGGTACGCAAAATTTGGTGAGTTTTCGAGCACGTTCAGGCCTCCAAAAAAGCACGCGAAGTGTCCGAATAAAAATAATAATAATAATAATAATAATAATAAACACTGCAATTACAATAGGCCTTCGCACTGCCAAGGTGCTCGGGCCTAATAATAATAAACACTGCAATTACAATAGGCCTTCGCACTGCCAAGGTGCTCGGGCCTAATTAAAACCGCAAGCGGTGATATAGGCCCTCGCACCATGGCGCCACTCGGCATAATGCCACCGCCTCCCCTGGCAACATCCTTCCCATGCCTCTCTCAACCTAAAGTGCAGCCAGACTGCACTTCAGGCCATTTAGACCTTATGAACGGTCACTTACTGTCACCAAGGGGCGGGGCTAATTTATAATCTAATTATTGACAAACAGAAATGTGAAGGATATGACTGGCATCATCTGTAGCAAATTTGGTGCAGGTTGGTTGTTTTTTGTGGGAGTTATGTCAGTTTTCCTTTTCATTGCATCACATCTGCTTTGCTGCCCTGCCTCTCCTAAACGATATCCCCTATTAAAAGAAATAGCACAACTTTTAATCACACATGTCTCTTGAGCATCCTGACTCATTTGGGTTAAAGTTGGACAAAATTCTTAGGACAAGTTCCTCCAAATGCATGGCAAAGAAAATGACAGAAATGACCCCAAAAATGGCACCCTTTTCAAAATGGCCGACTTCCTGTTGGATTTAGCCCATATGTCCAAGAGACTTTTTTGAAGGTACTGGGAGGGTCTACAAGTTTCCCGAATCATATCCATGTCAGTCAATGTAGTGGGCGGGGCTGATTAATTAAAATATTGTAGGGGGCGCTATGGAGCCATTTACTATCTTCTCCACTATATTTTAATTTTACTCTATTAAGGGCATAACTTTCATGACTCATGGCAAGTATGGTGAAGATCAAAGGTTTCATGGCTTTGTTACAGGTACTTCCTGGTTCATGATATCAGACACTTGTTGTTGCCAAGGGGTGGGGCTAATTCATAGTCCCATTATTGCATTGCATATTTTGTTCATCATGGGACTGGCATCAAATGTGTCGATTCCTGTGCTGATATGTTGTTTTATGTGGGAGTTTTAGCAATAAGTCATTGTTAATGAGACATAAAACTTTGAGGGCCCGCCCCTCCTAAACTAAATCTTCTATTAGAAGAAATAACACAACTTTACATCACACATGCCTCCTGAGCATCCTGTGCAAGTTGGGTGTCAGTTGGACAATATCCCTAGGAGGAGTTGTTTAAAATGCATGGCAAAGAAATGACCCCAAAAATGGCACCTTTTTCAAAATGGCCGACTTCCTGTTGAATTTAGCCCATATGTCCAAGAGACTTTTTTGAAGGTACTGGAAGGTTCTCCAACTGTGCTGAATTTTATCCATGTCGGTCCATGTAGTGGGCGGGGCTGATTGATTGAAATTTTGTAGGGGGCGCTATAGAGACATGCTCCATGTATTCCATTATGTTTCAATGGGGCTTAGTTCAGGGCCTTACTGTCATCAGTCATGGCAAGTATGGTTTCGGTCCAAGGTTCCATGGCTTGGTCACAGGTACTTCCTGTTTCATGGCGTTGGACCGCCATTCGCCATGTCCCGTTTAGCGTAGCGACTTGAGGTTTTTATTGTGGCATCATGAAAGGGTTTGACATGTTTTGGAGGAGGCTCAAGTCTTTTGGACCATTTGCTTAGAAGCATGACCCTCAAACGTGCAAAAAAACACTTCCTGTTGTAAGTGGGCGGAGTTTAGGTCTACACCAGCAATGGTCACAGTAATCTGTTCAAGACTGATCCCTTATTAATCCCTATAAGTTTTAGGGTGATCAGATCAAAATTGACAATTTTATAGTGATTTATGATGTCACGCCACCGCATAGAACTTCGCCATGGCGTCACGGGCACGCCGTGCAGCGTAGAGCAACGTCCTTTACCAGATCTCTTCACCAACATGTTTTGTGATGCCTGAGTGAATTTGGGCCATGTGGTGTCCACCAAGCCAGAGTTACGGGTGTGTGAGCAAAAAACAACACTTTTGACCTCCAGGGGGCGTGGCTATTTCATAATCAAAATATTGGCATATAGAACTCTGTAGGAGGTGACTGCCATCATATCTAGCAAATTTGGTGCAGAAATGTTGCTTTATGTGGGAGTTATATCCGTTTAATTTTTCATGGCGAGACATCAAACTTTGAGGCCCCGCCCCTCGTAAACTAAGTCTCCTATTAGAAGAAATAACACAACATTTAATCACACATGTCTCCTGAACATCCTGAGCAATTTGTGGCTCAGTGGGATAAAAGCTCTAGGACGAGTTCGTTAAAATGCGAGGTGCTAAAACGCCAAAATATTGACTTTGACCTAAAATGGCCGCCTTCCTGTCGACATTTCACCATGACATTAAGAGGATTTTTTGTTCGCCCTAGCATGTAGATCATGTGTATGAATTTTCATAAAAATTAATGACATGCAGTGGCGGGGCACCTAAAATAGGTGGCGCTCTCATTCAGTTTCGCCCAAACATTCTGGAGCACCTCAAAATATCAAATTTTTCGCATTCCCTTGGGGGGGTACGCAAAATTTGGTGAGTTTTTGAGCATGTTCAGGCCTCCAAAAAAGCAAATCATTTATTAGGAGAATAATAATAATAATTAAAACCGCAAGCGGTGATATAGGCCCTCGCACCATGGCGCCGCTCGGCATAATGCCACCGCCTCCCCTGGCAACATCCTTCCCAT
Organism: Telmatherina bonti; assembly: GCF_933228915.1. Classification (NCBI taxonomy): domain Eukaryota; kingdom Metazoa; phylum Chordata; class Actinopteri; order Atheriniformes; family Telmatherinidae; genus Telmatherina; species Telmatherina bonti. The sequence goes on along the minus strand of NW_027634816.1, from coordinate 61,626 downwards.
GCCTCTCTCAACCTAAAGTGCAGCCAGACTGCACTTAAGGCCATTTAGGCCTTATGAACGGTCACTTCCTGTCACCAAGGGGCGGGGCTAATTTATAATCTAATTATTGACATACAGAAATGTGAAGGATATGACTGGCATCATCTGTAGCAAATTTGGTGCAGGTTGGTTGTTTTTTGTGGGAGTTATGTCAGTTTTCCTTTTCATTGCATCACAGCTGCTTTGCTGCCCCTCCTCTCCTAAATGATATCCCCTATTAAAAGAAATAGCACAACTTTTAATCACACATGCCTCTTGAGCATCCTGACTCATTTGGGTTAAAGTTGGACAAAATTCTTAGAAGGAACTTCTCAAAATGCATGACAAAGAAAATGACAGAAATGACCCCAAAAATGACACCTTTTTCAAAATGGCCGACTTCCTGTTTGATTTAGCCCATATGTCCAAGAGACTTTTTTGAAGGTACTGGAATGGTCTACATGTGTGCTGAATTTTATCCATATCAGTCAATGTAGTGGGCGGGGCTGATTGATTGAATTATTGTAGGGGGCGCTATGGAGCCATTTACTATCTTCTCCACTATGTTGTCATTTCATTCTATTAATTACATAACTGTCATGACTCATGGCAAGTATGGTGAAGATCAACAATTTCATGGCTTTGTTACAGGTACTTCCTGGTTCATGATATCAGACACTTGTTGTTGCCTAGGGGTGGGGCTAATTCATAGTCCCATTATTGCATTGTAGATTTTGTTCATCATGGGACTGGCATCAAATGGGTCGATTCCTGTGCTGATATGTTGTTTTATGTGGGAGTTTTAGCAATAAGTCTTTGTTAATGAGACATCAAACTTTGAGGGCCCGCCCCTCCTAAACTAAATCTTCTATTAGAAGAAATAACACAACTTTAAATCACACATGCCTCCTGAGCATCCTGTGCAAGTTGGGTGTCAGTTGGACAATATCCCTAGGAGGAGTTGTTTAAAATGCATGGCAAAGAAATGACCCCAAAAATGGCACCTTTTTCAAAATGGCCGACTTCCTGTTGAATTTAGCCCATATGTCCAAGAGACTTTTTTGAAGGTACTGGCAGGTTCTCCAACTGTGCTGAATTTTATTCATGTCGGTCCATGTAGTGGGCGGGGCTGATTGATTGAAATTTTGTAGGGGGCGCTATGGAGACATGCTCCATTTATTCCATAATGTTTCAATGGGGCTTAGTTCAGGGCCTTACTGTCATCAGTCATGGCAAGTATGGTGGCGGTCCAAGGTTCCATGGCTTGGTCACAGGTACTTCCTGTTTCATGGCGTTGGACCGCCATTCGCCATGTCCCGTTTAGCGTAGCGACTTGAGGTTTTTATTGTGGCATCATGAAAGGGTTTGACATGTTTTGGAGGAGTCTCAAGTGTTTGGGACCATTTGCTTAGAAGCATGACCCTCAAACGTGTGAAAAAACCACTTCCTGTTGTAAGTGGGCGGGGCTTAGGTCTACACCAGCAATGGTCACATTAATCTGTTCAGGACTGATCCCTTATTAATCCCTATAAGTTTTAGGGTGATCAGATCAAAATTGAGAATTTTATAGTGATTTATGATGTCACGCCGCCGCATGGAACTTCGCCATGGCGTCACGGGCACGCCGTGCAGCGTAGAGCAAGGTCCTTTACCAGATCTCTTCACCAACATGTTTTGTGATGCCTGAGTGAATTTGGGCCATGTGGTGTCCACCAAGCCAGAGTTATGGGTGTGTGAGCAAAAAACAACACTTTTGACCTCCAGGGGGCGTGGCTATTTCATAATCAAAATATTGACATATAGAACTCTGTAGGAGGGCACTGCCATCATATCTAGCAAATTTGGTGCAGAAATGTTGCTTTATGTGGGAGTTATATCTGTTTAATTTTTCCTAGCGAGACATCAAACTTTGAGGCCCCGCCCCTCGTAAACTAAGTCTCCTATTAGAAGAAATAACACAACATTTAATCACACATGCCTCCTGAACATCCTGAGCAATTTGTGGCTCAGTGGGATAAAAGCCCTAGGACGAGTTCGTTAAAATGCGAGGTGCTAAAACGCCAAAATATTGACTTTGACCTAAAATGGCCGCCTTCCTGTCGACATTTCACCATGACATTAAGAGGATTTTTTGTTCGGCCTAGCATGTAGATCATGTGTATGAATTTTCATAAAGATTAACGACATGCAGTGGCGGGGCACCTAAAATAGGTGGCGCTCTCATTCAGTTTTGCCCAAACATTCTGGAGCACCTCAAAATATCAAATTTTTCGCATTCCCTTGGGGGGGTACGCAAAATTTGGTGAGTTTTTGAGCATGTTCAGGCCTCCAAAAAAGCAATTCATTTATTAGGAGAATAATAATAATAATAATAATAATAATAATAATAATAATAAACGCTGCAATTACAATAGGCCTTCGCACCGCCAAGGTGCTCGGGCCTAATAATAATAATAATAATAATTAAAACCGCAAGCGGTGATATAGGCCCTCGCACCATGGCGCCGCTCGGCATAATGCCACCGCTTCCCCTGGCAACATCCTTCCCATGCCTCTCTCGACCTAAAGTGCAGCCAGACTGCACTTCAGGCCATTTAGGCCTTATGAAGGGTCACTTCCTGTCACCAAGGGGCGGGGCTAACTTATCATCTAATTATTGACATGCACAAATGTAAAGGATATGACTGGCATCATCTGTAGCAAATTTGGTGCAGGTTGGTTGTTTTTTGTGGGAGTTATGTCAGTTTTCCTTTTCATTGCATCACAGCTGCTTTGCTGCCCCGCCTCTCCTAAACGATATCCCCTATTAAAAGAAATAGCACAACTTTTAATCACACATGCCTCTTGAGCATCCTGACTCATTTGGGTTAAAGTTGGACAACATTCTTAGAAGGAACTTCTCAAAATGCATGACAAAGAAAATGACAGAAATTGCCCCAAAAATGACACCTTTTTTCAAAATGGCCAACTTCCTGTTTTATTTAACCCATATGTCCAAGAGACTTTTTTCAAGGTACTGGGATGGTCTACAACTGTGCCGAATCATATCAATGTCAGTCAATGCAGTGGGCGGGGCTGATTGATTGAAATATTGTAGGGGGCGCTATGGAGCCGTTTACGATTTTCTCCACTATATTGTAATTTCACTCTATTAAGGACATAACTGTCATGACTCATGACAAGTATGGTGAAGATCAAAAATTTCATGGCTTTGTTACAGGTACTTCCTGGTTCATGATATCAGACACTTGTTGTTGCCAAGGGGTGGGGCTAATTCATAGTCATATTATTGCATTGTACATTTTGTTCATCATGGGACTGGCATCAAATGTGGCGATTCCTGTGCTGATATGTTGTTTTATGTGGGAGTTTTAGCAATAAGTCTTTGTTAATTAGACATCAAACTTTGAGGGCCCGCCCCTCCTAAACTAAATCTTCTATTAGAAGAAATAACACAACTTTAAATCACACATGCCTCCTGAGCATCCTGTGCAAGTTGGGTGTCAGTTGGACAATATCCCTAGGAGGAGTTGTTTAAAATGCATGGCAAAGAAATGACCCCAAAAATGGCACCTTTTTCAAAATGGCCGACTTCCTGTTGAATTTAGCCCATATGTCCAAGAGACTTTTTTGAAGGTACTGGAAGGTTCTCCAACTGTGCTCAATTTTATCCATGTCGGTCAATGTAGTGGGCGGGGCTGATTGATTGAAATTTTGTAGGGGGCGCTATGGAGATATGCTCCATTTATTCCATAATGTTTCAATGGGGCTTAGTTCAGGGCCTTGCTGGCATCAGTCATGACAAGTTTGGTGGTGGTCCAAGGTTCCATGGCTTGGTCACAGGTACTTCCTGTTTCATGGCGTTGGACCGCCATTCGCCATGTCCCGTTTAGCGTAGCGACTTGAGGTTTTTATTGTGGCATCATGAAAGGGTTTGACATGTTTTGGAGGAGGCTCAAGTGTTTGAGACCATTTGCTTAGAAGCATGACCCTCAAACGTGGAAAAAACCACTTCCTGTTGTAAGTGGGCGGGGCTTAGGTCTACACCAGCAATGGTCACATTAATCTGTTCAGGACTGATCCCTTATTAATCCCTATAAGTTTTAGGGTGATCAGATCAAAATTGACAATTTTATAGTGATTTATGATGTCACGCCGCCGCATGGAAATTCGCCATGGCGTCACGGGCACGCCGTGCAGCGTAGAGCAACGTCCTTTACCAGATCTCTTCACCAACATGTTTTGTGATGCCTGAGTGAATTTGGGCCATGTGGTGTCCACCAAGCCAGAGTTATGGGTGTGTGAGCAAAAAACAACACTTTTGACCTCCAGGGGGCGTGGCTATTTCATAATCAAAATATTGACATATAGAACTCTGTAGGAGGGGACTGCCATCATATCTAGCAAATTTGGTGCAGAAATGTTGCTTTATGTGGGAGTTATATCCGTTTAATTTTTCATGGCGAGACATCAAACTTTGAGGCCCCGCCCCTCGTAAACTAAGTCTCCTATTAGAAGAAATAACACAACATTTAATCACACATGCCTCCTGAACATCCTGAGCAATTTGTGGCTCAGTGGGATAAAAGCTCTAGGACGAGTTCGTTAAAATGCGAGGTGCTAAAACGCCAAAATATTGACTTTGACCTTAAATGGCCGCCTTCCTGTCGACATTTCACCATGACATTAAGAGGATTTTTTGTTCGCCCTAGCATGTAGATCATGTGTATGAATTTTCATAAAGATTAACGACATGCAGTGGCGGGGCACCTAAAATAGGTGGCGCTCTCCTTCAGTTTCGCCCAAACATTCTGGAGCACCTCAAAATATCAAATTTTTCGTATTCCCTTGGGGGGGTACGCAAAATTTGGTGAGTTTTCGAGCACGTTCAGGCCTCCAAAAAAGCACGCGAAGTGTCCGAATAAAAATAATAATAATAATAATAATAATAATAATTAAAACCGCAGGCGGTGATATAGGCCCTCGCACCATGGCGCCGCTCGGCATAATGCCACCGCCTCCCCTGCAAACATCCTTCCCATGCCTCTCTCAACCTAAAGTGCAGCCAGACTGCACTTCAGGCTGTTAAGGCCTTATGAACGGTCACTTCCTGTCACCAAGGGACGGGGCTAACTAATAATCTAATTATTGACATACAGAAATGTGAAGGACATGACTGACATCATCTGTAGCAAATTTGGTGCAGGTTGGTTGTTTTTTGTGGGAGTTATGTCAGTTTTCCTTTTCATTGCATCACATCTGCTTTGCTGCCCCGCCTCTCCTAAACGATATCCCCTATTAAAAGAAATAACACAACTTTTAATCACACATGCCTCTTGAGCATCCTGACTCATTTGGGTTAAAGTTAGATAAAATTCTTAGAAGGAACTTCTCAAAATGCATGGCAAAGAAAATGACAGAAATGACCCCAAAAATGGCACCTTTTTCAAAATGGCCGACTTCCTGTTTGATTTAGCCCATATGTCCAAGAGACTTTTTTGAAGGTACTGGGATGGTCTACAATAGAGCTGAATTTGATCCATGTCAGTCAATGTAGTGGGCAGGGCTGATTGATTGAAATATTGTAGGGGGCGCTATGGAGCCATTTACTATCTTTTCCACTATATTTTAATTTTACTCTATTAAGGGCATAACTTTCATGACTCATGGCAAGTATGGTGAAGATCAACAATTTCATGGCTTTGTTACAGGTACTTCCTGGTTCATGATATCAGACACTTCTTGTTGCCAAGGGGTGGGGCTAGTTCAGAGTCATATTATTGCATTGTAGATTGTGTTCATCATGGGACTGGCATCAAATGGGTCGATTCCTGTGCTGATATGTTGTTTTATGTGGGAGTTTTAGCAATAAGTCTTTGTTAATGAGACATCAAACTTTGAGGGCCCGCCCCTCCTAAACTAAATCTTCTATTAGAAGAAATAACACAACTTTAAATCACACATGCCTCCTGAGCATCCTGTGCAAGTTGGGTGTCAGTTGGACAATATCCCTAGGAGGAGTTGTTTAAAATGCATGGCAAAGAAATGACCCCAAAAATGGCACCTTTTTCTAAATGCCCGACTTCCTGTTGGATTTAGCCCATATGTCCAAGAGACTTTTTTGAAGGTACTGGAAGGTTCTCCAACTGTGCTGAATTTTATTCATGTCGGTCCATGTAGTGGACGGGGCTGATTGATTGAAATTTTGTAGGGGGCGCTATGGAGACATGCTCCATTTATTCCATAATGTTTCAATGGGGCTTAGTTCAGGGCCTTACTGTCATCAGTCATGGCAAGTATGGTGGCGGTCCAAGGTTCCATGGCTTGGTCACAGGTACTTCCTGTTTCATGGCGTTGGACCGCCATTCGCCATGTCCCGTTTAGCGTAGCGACTTGAGGTTTTTATTGTGGCATCATGAAAGGGTTTGACATGTTTTGGAGGAGTCTCAAGTGTTTGGGACCATTTGCTTAGAAGCATGACCCTCAAACGTGGAAAAAAACACTTCCTGTTGTAAGTGGGCGGAGCTAAGGTCTACACCAGCAATGGTCACATTAATCTGTTCAGGACTGATCCCTTATTAATCCCTATAAGTTTTAGGGTGATCAGATCAAAATTGACAATTTTATAGTGATTTATGAAATCACGCCACCGCATGGAACTTCGCCATGGCGTCACGGGCACGCCGTGCAGCGCAGAGCAACGTCCTTTACCAGATCTCTTCACCAACATGTTTTGTGATGCCTGAGTGAATTTGGGCCATATGGTGTCCACCAAGCCAGAGTTCTGGGTGTGTGAGCAAAAAACAACACTTTTGACCTCCAGGGGGCGTGGCTATTTCATAATCAAAATATTGACATATAGAACTCTGTAGGAGGGGACTGCCATCATATCTAGAAAATTTGGTGCAGAAATGTTGCTTTATGTGGGAGTTATAGCTGTTTAATTTTTCATGGAGAGACATCAAACTTTGAGGCCCCGCCCCTCGTAAACTAAGTCTCCTATTAGAAGAAATAACACAACATGTAATCACACATGTCTCCTGAACATCCTGAGCAATTTGTGGCTCAGTGGGATAAAAGCCCTAGGACGAGTTTGTTAAAATGCGAGGTGCTAAAACGCCAAAATATTGACTTTGACCTAAAATGGCCGCCTTCCTGTCGACATTTCACCATGACATTAAGAGGATTTTTTGTTTGTCCTGTCATGTAGATCATGTGTATGAATTTTCATAAAGATTAATGACATGCAGTGGCGGGGCACCTAAAATAGGTGGCGCTCTCGTTCAGTTTCGCCCAAACATTCTGGAGCACCTCAAAATATCAAATTTTTCGTATTCCCTTGGGGGGGTTCGCAAAATTTGGTGAGTTTTCGAGCACGTTCAGGCCTCCAAAAAAGCACGCGAAGTGTCCGAATAAAAATAATAATAATAATTAAAACCGCAAGCGGTGATATAGGCCCTCGCACCATGGCGCCGCTCGGCATAATGCCACCGCCTCCCCTGGCAACATCCTTCCCATGCCTCTCTCAACCTAAAGTGCAGCAAGACTGCACTTCAGGTCATTTATGCCTTATGAAGGGTCACTTCCTGTCACCAAGGGGCGGGGCTAATTCATAATCTAATTATTGCCATGCACAAATGTGAAGGATATGACTGACATCATCTGTATCAAATTTGGTGCAGGTTGGTTGTTTTTTGTGGGAGTTATGTCAGTTTTCCTTTTCATTGCATCACATCTGCTTTGCTGCCCCGCCTCTCCTAAATGATATCCCCTATTAAAATAAATAGCACAACTTTTAATCACACATGCCTCTTGAGCATCCTGACTCATTTGGGTTAAAGTTGGACAAAATTCTTAGAAGGAACTTCTCAAAATGCATGGCAAAGAAAATGACAGAAATTGCCCCAAAAATGACACCTTTTTCCAAAATGGCCGACTTCCTGTTTGATTTAGCCCATATGTCCAAGAGACTTTTTTCAAGGTACTGGAAGGTTCTACAACTGTGCCGAATCATATCCATGTCAGTCAATGCAGTGGGCGGGGCTGATTGATTGAAATATTGTAGGGGGCGCTATGGAGCCGTTTACGATTTTCTCCACTATATTGTAATTTTACTCTATTAAGGACATAACTGTCATGACTCATGACAAGTATGGTGAAGATCAACAATTTCATGGCTTTGTTACAGGTACTTCCTGGTTCATGATATCAGACACTTGTTGTTGCCAAGGGGTGGGGCTAGTTCAGAGTCATATTATTGCATTGTATATTTTGTTCATCATGGGACTGGCATCAAATGTCTCGATTCCTGTGCTGATATGTTGTTTTATGTGGGAGTTTTAGCAATAAGTCTTTGTTAATGAGACATAAAACTTTGAGGGCCCGCCCCTCCTAAACTAAATCTTCTATTAGAAGAAATAACACAACTTTAAATCACACATGCCTCCTGAGCATCCTGTGCAAGTTGGGTGTCAGTTGGACAATATCCCTAGGAGGAGTTGTTTAAAATGCATGGCAAAGAAATGACCCCAAAAATGGCACCTTTTCCTAAATGCCCGACATCCTGTTGAATTTAGCCCATATGTCCAAGAGACTTTTTTGAAGGTACTGGAAGGTTCTCCAACTGTGCTGAATTTTATCCATGTCGGTCAATGTAGTGGGCGGGGCTGATTGATTGAAATTTTGTAGGGGGCGCTATGGAGGATTGCTGCATTTATTCCATAATGTTTCAATGGGGCTTAGTTCAGGGCCTTACTGTCATCAGTCATGACAAGTATGGTGGCGGTCCAAGGTTCCATGGCTTGGTCACAGGTACTTCCTGTTTCATGGCGTTGGACCGCCATTCGCCATGTCCCGTTTAGCGTAGTGACTTGAGGTTTTTATTGTGGCATCATGAAAGGGTTTGACATGTTTTGGAGGAGTCTCAAGTGTTTTGGACCATTTGCTTAGAAGCATGACCCTCAAACGTGGAAAAAACCACTTCCTGTTGTAAGTGGGCGGGGCTTAGGTCTACACCAGCAATGGTCACATTAATCTGTTCAGGACTGATCCCTTATTAATCCCTATAAGTTTTAGGGTGATCAGATCAAAATTGACAATTTTATAGTGATTTATGATGTCACGCCGCCGCATGGAACTTCGCCATGGCGTCACGGGCACGCCGTGCAGCGTAGAGCAACGTCCTTTATCAGATCTCTTCACCAACATGTTTTGTGATGCCTGAGTGAATTTGGGCCATGTGGTGTCTACCAAGCCAGAGTTATGGGTGTGTGAGCAAAAAACAACACTTTTGACCTCCAGGGGGCGTGGCTATTTCATAATCAAAATATTGACATATAGAACTCTGTAGGAGGGGACTGCCATCATATCTAGCAAATGTGGTGCAGAAATGTTGCTTTATGTGGGAGTTATATCCGTTTAATTTTTCATGGCGAGACATCAAACTTTGAGGCCCCGCCCCTCGTAAACTAAGTCTCCTATTAGAAGAAATAACACAACATTTAATCACACATGCCTCCTGAACATCCTCAGCAATTTGTGGCTCAGTGGGTTAAAAGCTCTAGGACGAGTTCGTTAAAATGCGAGGTGCTAAAACGCCAAAATATTGACTTTGACCTAAAATGGCCGCCTTGCTGTCGACATTTCACCATGACATTAAGAGGATTTTTTGTTCGCCCTAGCATGTAGATCATGTGTATGAATTTTCATAAAGATTAACGACATGCAGTGGCGGGGCACCTAAAATAGGTGGCGCTCTCGTTCAGTTTCGCTCAAACATTCTGGAGCACCTCAAAATATCAAATTTTTCATATTCCCTTGGGGGGGTACGCAAAATTTGGTGAGTTTTCGAGCACGTTCAGGCCTCCAAAAAAGCACGCGAAGTGTCCGAATAAAAATAATAATAATAATAATAATAATAAACATTGCAATTACAATAGGCCTTCGCACTGCCAAGGTGCTCGGGCCTAATAATAATAAACACTGCAATTACAATAGGCCTTCGCACCGCCAAGGTGCTCGGGCCTAATAATAAACACTGCAATTACAATAGGCCTTCGCACCGCCAAGGTGCTCGGGCCTAATAATAATAATAATAATAATAATAAACACTGCAATTACAATAGGCCTTCGCACCGCCAAGGTGCTCGGGCCTAATAATAATAAACGCTGCAATTACAATAGGCCTTCGCACCGCCAAGGTGCTCGGGCCTAATTAAAACCGCAAGCGGTGATATAGGCCCTCGCACCATGGCGCCGCTCGGCATAATGCCACCGCCTCCCCTGGCAACATCCTTCCCATGCCTCTCTCAACCTAAAGTGCAGCCAGACTGCACTTCAGGCCATTTAGGCCTTATTAAGGGTCACTTCCTGTCACCAAGGGGCGGGGCTAACTTATAATCTATTTATTGCCATGCACAAATGTGAAGGATATGACTGGCATCATCTGTAGCAAATTTGGTGCAGGTTGGTTGTTTTTTGTGGGAGTTATGTCAGTTTTCCTTGTCGTTGCATCACATCTGCTTTGCTGCCCCGCCTCTCCTAAACGATATCCCCTATTAAAAGAAATAGCACAACTTTTAATCACATATGTCTCTTGAGCATCCTGACTCATTTGGGTTAAAGTTAGATAAAATTCTTAGAAGGAATTTCTCAAAATGCATGGCAAAGAAAATGACAGAAATGACCCCAAAAATGGCACCTTTTTCAAAATGGCCGTCTTCCTGTTTGATTTAGCCCATATGTCCAAGAGACTTTTTTGAAGGTACTGGAAGCATCTACAAGTGTGCTGAATTTTATCCATGTCAGTCAATGTAGTGGGCGGGGCTGATTGATTGAAATATTGTAGGGGGCGCTATGGAGCCATTTACGATCTTCTCCACTATATTGTAATTTTACTCTATTAAGGACATAACTGTCATGACTCATGGCAAGTATGGTGAAGATCAACAATTTCACGGCTTGGTTACAGGTACTTCCTGGTTCATGATATCAGACACTTGTCGTTGCCAAGGGGTGGGGCTAGTTCATAGTCATATTATTGCATTGTAGATTTTGTTCATCATGGGACTGGCATCAAATGTGGCGATTCCTGTGCTGATATGTTGTTTTATGTGGGAGTTTTAGCAATAAGTCTTTGTTAATAAGACATAAAACTTTGAGGGCCCGCCCCTCCTAAACTAAATCTTCTATTAGAAGAAATAACACAACTTTACATCACACATGCCTCCTGAGCATCCTGTGCAAGTTGGGTGTCAGTTGGACAATATCCCTAGGAGGAGTTGTTTAAAATGCATGGCAAAGAAATGACCCCAAAAATGGCACCTTTTTCTAAATGCCCGACTTCCTGTTGAATTTAGCCCATATGTCCAAGAGACTTTTTTGAAGGTACTGGAAGCTTCTACAACTGTGCTGAATTTTATTCATGTCGGTCCATGTAGTGGGCGGGGCTGATTGATTGAAATTTTGTAGGGGGCGCTATGGAGACATGCTCCATTTATTCCATAATGTTTCAATGGGGCTTAGTTCAGGGCCTTACTGTCATCAGTCATGGCAAGTATGGTGGCGGTCCAAGGTTCCATGGCTTGGTCACAGGTACTTCCTGTTTCATGGCGTTGGACCGCCATTCGCCATGTCCCGTTTAGTGTAGCGACTTGAGGTTTTTATTGTGGCATAATGAAAGGGTTTGACATGTTTTGGAGGAGGCTCAAGTGTTTGGGACCATTTGCTTAGAAGAATGACCCTCAAACGTGGAAAAAAACACTTCCTGTTGTAAGTGGGCGGAGCTTAGGTCTACACCAGCAATGGTCACATTAATCTGTTCAGGACTGATCCCTTATTAATCCTTATAAGTTTTAGGGTGATCAGATCAAAATTGAGAATTTTATAGTGATTTATGATGTCACGCCGCCGCATGGAACTTTGCCATGGCGTCACGGGCACGCCGTGCAGCGTAGAGCAACGTCCTTTACCAGATCTCTTCACCAACATGTTTTGTGATGCCTGAGTGAATTTGGGCCATGTGGTGTCCACCAAGCCAGAGTTATGGGTGTGTGAGCAAAAAACAACACTTTTGACCTCCAGGGGGCGTGGCTATTTCATAATCAAAATATTGACATATAGAACTCTGTAGGAGGGGACTGCCATCATATCTAGCAAATTTGGTGCAGAAATGTTGCTTTATGTGGGAGTTATATCCGTTTAATTTTTCCTGGCGAGACATCAAACTTTGAGGCCCCGCCCCTCGTAAACTAAGTCTCCTATTAGAAGAAATAACACAACATTGAATCACACATGCCTCCTGAACATCCTGAGAAATTTGTGGCTCAGTGGGATAAAAGCCCTAGGACGAGTTCGTTAAAATGCGAGGTGCTAAAACGCCAAAATATTGACTTTGACCTAAAATGGCCGCCTTCCTGTCGACATTTCACCATGACATTAAGAGGATTTTTTGTTCGCCCTAGCATGTAGATCATGTGTATGAATTTTCATAAAGATTAATGACATGCAGTGGCGGGGCACCTAAAATAGGTGGCGCTCTCATTCAGTTTCGCCCAAACATTCTGGAGCACCTCAAAATATCAAATTTTTCGCATTCCCTTGGGGGGGTACGCAAAATTTGGTGAGTTTTTGAGCATGTTCAGGCCTCCAAAAAAGCAATTCATTTATTAGGAGAATAATAATAATAATAATAATAATAATAATTAAAACCGCAGGCGGTGATATAGGCCCTCGCACCATGGCGCCGCTCGGCATCTTGCCACCGCCTCCCCTGGCAACATCCTTCCCATGCCTCTCTCAACCTAAAGTGCAGCCAGACTGCACTTCAGACCATTTAGGTTTTATGAAGGGTCACTGCCTGTCACCAAGGGGCGGGGCTAACTTATCATCTAATTATTGACATGCACAAATGTGAAGGATATGACTGGCATCATCTGTAGCAAATTTGGTGCAGGTTGGTTGTTTTTTGGGGGATTTATGTCAGTTTTTCTTTTTGTTGCATCACATCTGCTTTGCTGCCCCGCCTCTCCTAAACGATATCCCCTATTAAAAGAAATAGCACAACTTCTAATCACACATGCCTCTTGAGCATCCTGACTCATTTGGGTTAAAGTTGGACAAAATTCTTAGGAGAAGTTCCTCAAAATGCATGGCAAAGAAAATGACAGAAATGACCCCAAAAATGGCACCTTTTTCAAAATGGCCGACTCCCTGTTTGATTTAGCCCATATGTCCAAGAGACTTTTTTGAAGGTACTGGGAGCGTCTACAAGTTTCCCGAATCATAACCATGTCAGTCAATGTAGTGGGCGGGGCTAATTAATTAAAATATTGTAGGGGGCGCTATGGAGCCATTTACTATCTTCTCCACTATATTGTAATTTTACTCTATTAAGGACATAACTGTCATGACTCATGGCAAGTATGGTGAAGATCAAAGGTTCCATGGCTTTGTTACAGGTACTTCCTGGTTCACGATATCAGACACTTGTTGTTGCCAAGGGGTGGGGCTAATTCATAGTCCCATTATTGCATTGTAGATTTTGTTCATCATGGGACTGGCATCAAATGTGGCGATTCCTGTGCTGATATGTTGTTTTATGTGGGAGGTTTAGCAATAAGTCTTTGTTAATAAGACATCAAACTTTGAGGGCCCGCCCCTCCTAAACTAAATCTTCTATTAGAAGAAATAACACAACTTTAAATCACACATGCCTCCTGAGCATCCTGTGCAAGTTGGGTGTCAGTTGGACAATATCCCTATGAGGAGTTGTTTAAAATGCATGGCAAAGAAATTACCCCAAAAATGGCGCCTTTTTCAAAATGGCCGACTTCCTGTTGAATTTAGCCCATATGTCCAAGAGACTTTTTTGAAGGTACTGGAAGGTTCTCCAACTGTGCTGAATTTTATCCATGTCGGTCCATGTAGTGGGTGGGGCTGATTGATTGAAATTTTGTAGGGGGCGCTATAGAGACATGCTCCATGTATTCCATTATGTTTCAATGGGGCTTAGTTCAGGGCCTTACTGTCATCAGTCATGGCAAGTATGGTTGCGGTCCAAGGTTCCATGGCTTGGTCACAGGTACTTCCTGTTTCATGGCGTTGGACCGCCATTCGCCATGTCCCGTTTAGCGTAGCGACTTGAGGTTTTTATTGTGGCATCATGAAAGGGTTTGACATGTTTTGGAGGAGGCTCAAGTGTTTTGGACCATTTGCTTAGAAGCATGACCCTCAAACGTGCAAAAAAACACTTCCTGTTGTAAGTGGGCGGAGTTTAGGTCTACACCAGCAATGGTCACAGTAATCTGTTCAGGACTGATCCCTTATTAATCCCTATAAGTTTTAGGGTGATCAGATCAAAATTGACAATTTTATAGTGATTTATGATGTCACGCCGCCGCATGGAACTTCGCCATGGCGTCACGGGCACGCTGTGCAGCGTAGAGCAATGTCCTTTATAAGATCTCTTCACCAACATGTTTTGTGATGCCTGAGTGAATTTGGGCCATGTGGTGTCCACCAAGCCAGATTTATGGGTGTGTGAGCAAAAAACAACACTTTTGACCTCCAGGGGGCGTGGCTATTTCATAATCAAAATATTGACATATATAACTCTGTAGGAGGGGACTGCCATCATATCTAGCAAATTTGGTGCAGAAATGTTGCTTTATGTGGGAGTTATATCCGTTTAATTTTTCCTGGCGAGACATCAAACTTTGAGGCCCCGCCCCTCGTAAAGTAAGTCTCCTATTAGAAGAAATAACACAACATTTAATCACACATGCCTCCTGAACATCCTGAGCAATTTGTGGCTCAGTGGGATAAAAGCTCTAGGACGAGTTCGTTAAAATGCGAGGTGCTAAAACGCCAAAATATTGACTTTGACCTAAAATGGCCGCCTTCCTGTCGACATTTCACCATGACATTAAGAGGATTTTTTGTTCGCCCTAGCATGTAGATCATGTGTATGAATTTTCATAAAGATTAATGACATGCAGTGGCGGGGCACCTAAAATAGGTGGCGCTCTCATTCAGTTTCGCCCAAACATTCTGGAGCACCTCAAAATATCAAATTTTTCGCATTCCCTTGGGGGGGTACGCAAAATTTGGTGAGTTTTTGAGCATGTTCAGGCCTCCAAAAAAGCAATTCATTTATTAGGAGAATAATAATAATAATAATAATAATTAAAACCGCAAGCGGTGATATAGGCCCTCGCACCATGGCGCCGCTCGGCATAATGCCACCGCCTCCCCTGGCAACATCCTTCCCATGCCTCTCTCAACCTAAAGTGCAGCCAGACTGCACTTCAGGCCATTTGGGCCTTATGAACGGTCACTTCCTGTCACCAAGGGGCGGGGCTAACTTATCATCTAATTATTGACATGCACAAATGTGAAGGATATTACTGGCATCATCTGTAGCAAATTTGGTGCAGGTTGGTTGTTTTTTGTGGGAGTTATGTCAGTTTTCCTTTTCGTTGCATCACATCTGCTTTGCTGCCCCGCCTCTCCTAAATGATATCCCCTATTAAAAGAAATAGCACAACTTTTAATCACTCATGCCTCTTGAGCATTCTGACTCATTTGGGTTAAAGTTGGACAAAATTCTTAGAAGGAACTTCTCAAAATGCATGGCAAAGAAAATGACAGAAATAGCCCCAAAAATGACACCTTTTTCAAAAAGGCCGACTTCCTGTTGGATTTAGCCCATATGTCCAAGAGACCTTTTTGAAGGTGCTGGAATGGTCTACAAGTGTGCTGAATTTTATCCATGTCAGTCAATGTAGTGGGCGGGGCTGATTGATTGAAATATTGTAGGGGGCGCTATGGAGCCATTTACTATCTTTTCCACTATATTGTAATTTTACTCTATTAAGGGCATAACTTTCATGACTCATGGCAAGTATGGTGAAGATCAACAATTTCATGGCTTTGTTACAGGTACTTCCTGGTTCATGATATCAGACACTTGTTGTTGCCAAGGGGTGGGGCTAGTTCATAGTCATATTATTGCATAGTACATTTTGTTCGTCATGGGACTGGCATCAAATGTGTCGATTCCTGTGCTGATATGTTGTTTTATGTGGGAGTTTTAGCAATAAGTCTTTGTTAATGAGACATAAAACTTTGAGGGCCCGCCCCTCCTAAACTAAATCTTCTATTAGAAGAAATAACACAACTTTAAATCACACATGCCTCCTGAGCATCCTGTGCAAGTTGGGTGTCAGTTGGACAATATCCCTAGGAGGAGTTGTTTAAAATGCATGGCAAAGAAATGACCCCAAAAATGGCACCTTTTTCAAAATGGCCGACTTCCTGTATGATTTAGCCCATATGTCCAAGAGACTTTTTTGAAGGTACTGGAAGGTTCTCCAACTGTGCTGAATTTTATCCATGTCGGTCCATGTAGTGGGCGGGGCTGATTGATTGAAATTTTGTAGGGGGCGCTATGGAGACATGCTCCATGTATTCCATAATGTTTCAATGGGGCTTAGTTCAGGGCCTTACTGTCATCAGTCATGGTAAGTATGGTGGCGGTCCAAGGTTCCATGGCTTGGTCACAGGTACTTCCTGTTTCATGGCGCTGGACCGCCATTCGCCATGTCCCGTTTAGCGTAGCGACTTGAGGTTTTTATTGTGGCATCATGAAAGGGTTTGACATGTTTTGGAGGAGTCTCAAGTGTTTGGGACCATTTGCTTAGAAGCATGACCCTCAAATGTGCAAAAAAACACTTCCTGTTGTAAGTGGGCGGGGCTTAGGTCTACACCAGCAATGGTCACATTAATCTGTTCAGGACTGATCCCTTATTAATCCCTATAAGTTTTAGGGTGATCAGATCAAAATTGACAATTTTATAGTGATTTATGATGTCACGCCGCCGCATGGAACTTCGCCATGGCGTCACGGGCACGCCGTGCAGCGTAGAGCAACGTCCTTTATAAGATCTCTTCACCAACATGTTTTGTGATGCCTGAGTGAATTTGGGCCATGTGGTGTCCACCAAGCCAGAGTTATGGGTGTGTGAGCAAAAAACAACACTTTTGACCTCCAGGGGGCGTGGCTATTTCATAATCAAAATATTGACATATAGAACTCTGTAGGAGGGGACTGCCATCATATCTAGCAAATTTGGTGCAGAAATGTTGCTTTATGTGGGAGTTATATCCGTTTAATTTTTCCTGGCGAGACATCAAACTTTGAGGCCCCGCCCCTCGTAAACTAAGTCTCCTATTAGAAGAAATAACACAACATTTAATCACACATGCCTCCTGAACATCCTGAGCAATTTGTGGCTCAGTGGGATAAAAGCTCTAGGACGAGTTCGTTAAAATGCGAGGTGCTAAAACGCCAAAATATTGACTTTGACCTAAAATGGCCGCCTTCCTGTCGACATTTCACCATGACATTAGGAGGATTTTTTGTTCGCCCTAGCATGTAGATCATGTGTATGAATTTTCATAAAGATTAATGACATGCAGTGGCGGGGCACCTAAAATAGGTGGCGCTCTCATTCAGTTTCGCCCAAACATTCTGGAGCACCTCAAAATATCAAATTTTTCGCATTCCCTTGGGGGGGTACGCAAAATTTGGTGAGTTTTTGAGCATGTTCAGGCCTCCAAAAAAGCAATTCATTTATTAGGAGAATAATAATAATAATAATTAAAGCCGCAAGCGGCATCCATCGGGTCCTCGCCTCATGCCGAACCCTCCACCCGAGTCCTGGTTCTCCTAATGCTACATGTGAAGGACCCGCACAGCCAGTTCATTTTAATAGAGAAATACAATTCACATATTGAGAAAAGAATGTGTGTAAACGCCAAGATGGCGGACAGCCCGTTACCATGGCAACATGTGTTTCATTGACTTTTTAGCTTGTCTTGGGATGATACACATGTGTGCCGAATTTCGTAGCCCGAGATGTAAGTAGACGATCGGGCCCCTAGGGGCCCCCCCAAAAAGTGTCCCCCCCACAATACATTCTATAATGTGTTAAGGACCTACCAAATATGAATAATTGGAATTTTGGTTCCGATCGGATGCATTTCTGCAGAGATATAAGCAAACCGTGTTTCATGGCGAGAACGCATTTTTCCATGGGTTGCCACGGTAACACGCTTTCTCCTATCAAAAAGATTTGAATAACTTTTGGTCCCCATCTTGTCACAAAGCTCCATGGCGAATGTGGAGCCAATAGCATGAATCCCCTCAGACTAGTTCGTTCAAATACGTTGCACTTAAAGTGATAAAAAGGGCATAAACGCCAAGATGGCGGACACCCCGTTGCCATGGTAACAGGTTCTCAATAGAGTTTTTTGCTCGTCTTGGTTACTTATACATGTGTACCGAATTTCGTAGCCATAGGTCAAAGTAGACGATCGGGCCCCTAGGGCCCCCCCCAAAATGCGCCCCCCCCACAATACATATTACAAAGCGTGAAGGACCTACCAAACATGAATTATTTTAATTTTGGTTCCGATCGGATGTATTTCTGCGAAGATATGAGTGAACCGTGTTTCATGGCGAGAACGCTTTTTTCCATGGGTTGCCACGGTAACACGCTTTTGCCTATCAAAAAGATTTGAATAACTTTTGGTCCCCATCTTGTCACGAAGCTCCATGGCGAATGTGGAGCCAATAGCATGAATCGCCTCAGACTAGTTCGTTCAAATGCGATGCGCCCAAATTGACAAAAACGGGCAAAAAAATGGCCGCAAACGCCAAGATGGCGGAAAGCCCGTTGCCATGACAACAGGCGTTTCAATGACTTTTTTACTTGTCTTGATGTGATAGACATGTGTACCGAATTTCGTCGTCCTACGTCAAACTAAATTTTTTTTTCCCCATTCTAGAGGCCATTTTTGGCGTTTCTAAGGGGCGCTGTCGAGGCATTTTTGCATTGGCGTGCATACAAACGCCAAATTATCGAAATTTTCACCGGACGTGAGGTGTGTGCCAAGTTTGGCAACTTTTCACGGGGTCTAAGGGGGTCAAAATTGAGTGAGTTGTGCTTAGGAGAATAATAATAAACATTACAATAACAATAGGGCCTTGCCATACTTCGTATGGCTCGGACCCTAATTAAAGCCGCAAGCGGCATCCATCGGGTCCTCGCCTCATGCCGAACCCTCCACCCGAGTCCTGGTTCTCCTAATGCTAAATGTGACGGACCCGCACAGCCAGTTCCTTTTAATAGAGAAATACAATTCACATATTGAGAAAAGAATGTGTGTAAACGCCAAGATGGCGGACAGCCCGTTACCATGGCAACATGTGTTTCATTGACTTTTTAGCTTGTCTTGGGATGATACACATGTGTGCCGAATTTCGTAGCCCGAGATGAAAGTAGACGATCGGGCCCCTTGGGGCCCCCCCAAAAAGTGTCTCCCCCACAATACATTCTATAATGTGTTAAGGACCTACCAAATATGAATAGTTACCGTTTTGGTGCACATCGTATGAATTTGTGCAAAGATATAGGCAAACCGTGTTTGATGGCGAGAAGGTTTTTTTGCAAGATGGCGGACACCCTGTTGCCATGGTAACGGCTGCACAATGAAGTTTTTTGCTTGTCTTGGGTTGATACACATGTGTGCCGAATTTCGTAGCCCTAGGTCAAAGTAGACGATCGGGCCCCTAGGGGCCCCCCCTAAAATGTGCCCCCCCCACAATACATATTACAATGCGTTAAGGACCTGCCAAATATGAATTATTGGAATTTAGGTTCCGATCGGATGCATTTTGGCAGAGATATAAGCAAACCGTGTTTCATGGCGAGAACTCTGTTTTCCATGGGTTGCCACGGTAACATGCTTTCTCCTATCATAAAGATTTGAATAGCTTTTTGTCCCCATCTTGTCACGAAGCTCCATGGGGAATGTGGAGCCAATAGTATGAATCCCCTCAGACTAGTTCGTTCAAATACGATGCGCTTAAAGTGATAAAAAGGGCATAAACGCCAAGATGGCGGACACCCCGTTGCCATGGTAACAGGTTCTCAATAGAGTTTTTTGCTCGTCTTGGTTACTTATACATGTGTACCTAATTTCGTAGCCCTAGGTCAAAGTAGACTATCGGGCCCCTAGGGGCCCCCCCAAAATGCGCCCCCCCCACAATACATATTGCAATGCATGAAGGACCTACCAAATATAAATTATTTTAATTTTGGTTCCGATCGGATGTATTTCTGCGAAGATATGAGTGAACCGTGTTTCATGGCGAGATCGCTTTTTTCCATGGGTTGCCACGGTAACACGCTTTCGCCTATCAAAAAGATTTGAATAACTTTTGGTCCCCATCTTGTCACGAAGCTCCATGGCGAACGTGGAGCCAATAGCATGAATCCCCTCAGACTAGTTCGTTCAAATGCGATGCGCCCAAATTGACAAAAACGGGCCAAAAAATGGCCGCAAACGCCAAGATGGCGGAAAGCCCGTTGCCATGACAACAGGCGTTTCAATGACTTTTTTACTTGTCTTCATGTGATAGACATGTGTACCGAATTTCGTCGTCCTACGTCAAACTAAAATTTTTTTTCCCCATTCTAGAGGCCATTTTTGGCGTTTCTAGGGGGCGCAGTCGAGGCATTTTTACATTGGCGTGCACGCAGACCCCAGAATATCGCTATTTTCGCCGGGACTGAGGTGTGTGCCAAGTTTCGCAACTTTTCACGGGGTCTAAGGGGGTCAAAATTGAGTGAGTTGTGCTCAGAACGAGGAGAATAATAATAATTAAAGCCGCAAGCGGCATCCATCGGGTCCTCGCCTCATGCCGAACCCTCCACCCGAGTCCTGGTTCTCCTAATGCTACATGTGAAGGACCCGCACAGCCAGTTCATTTTAATAGAGAAATACAATTCACATATTGAGAAAAGAATGTGTAAACGCCAAGATGGCGGACAGCCCGTTACCATGGCAACATGTGTTTCATTGACTTTTTAGCTTGTCTTGGGATGATACACATGTGTGCCGAATTTCGTAGCCCGAGATGAAAGTAGACGATCGGGCCCCTAGGGGCCCCCCCAAAAAGTGTCCCCCCCACAATACATTCTATAATGTGTTAAGGACCTACCAAATATGAATAGTTACAGTTTTGGTGCACATCGTATGAATTTGTGCAAAGATATAAGCAAACCGTGTTTCATGGCGAGAAGGTTTTTTTTCCAAGATGGCGGATACCCCGTTGCCATGGTAACGGCTGCACAATGAAGTTTTTTGCTTGTCTTGGGTTGATACACATGTGTGCCGAATTTCGTAGCCCTAGCTCAAAGTAGACGATCGGGCCCCTAGGGGCCGCCCCCAAAATGTGCCCCCCCCACAATACATATTACAACGCGTTAAGGACCTGCCAAATATGAATTATTGGAATTTTGGTTCCAATCGGATGCATTTTGGCAGAGATATAAGCAAACCGTGTTTCATGGCGAGAACGCGTTTTTCCATGGGTTGCCACGGTAACACGCTTTCTCCTATCAGAAAGATTTGAATAACTTTTTGTCCCCATCTTGTCACGAAGCTCCATGGGGAATGTGGAGCCAATAGCATGAATCCCCTCAGACTAGTTCGTTCAAATACGATGCGCTTAAAGTGATAAAAAGGGCATAAACGCCAAGATGGCGGCCACCCCGTTGCCATGGTAACAGGTTCTCAATAGAGTTTTTTGCTCGTCTTGGTTACTTATACATGTGTACCGAATTTCGTAGCCCTAGCTCAAAGTAGACTATCGGGCCCCTAGGGGCCCCCCCAAAATGTGCCCCCCCCCACAATACATATTACAACACGTTAAGGACCTACCAAATATGAATTATTGGAATTTTGGTTCCGATCGGATGTATTTCTGCAGAAATATAAGCAAACCGTGTTTCATGGCGAGAACGCTGTTTTCCATGGGTTGCCACGGTAACACGCTTTCTCCTATCAGAAAGATTTGAATAACTTTTGGTCCCCATCTTGTCACGAAGCTCCATGGCGAATGTGGAGCCAATAGCCTGAATCCCCTCAGACTAGTTCGTTGAAATACGATGCGCTTAAAGTGATAAAAAGGGCATAAACGCCAAGATGGCGGACACCCCGTTGCCATGGTAACAGGTTCTCAATAGAGTTTTTTGCTCGTCTTGGTTACTTATACATGTGTACCGAATTTCGTAGCCATAGGTCAAAGTAGACTATCGGGCCCCTAGGGGCCCCCCCCAAAATGCGCCCCCCCCACAATACATATTACAATGCGTGAAGGACCTACCAAACATGAATTATCAGAATTTTGGTTCCGATCGGATGCATTTCTGCGAAGATATGAGTGAACCGTCTTTCATGGCGAGAACGCTTTTTTCCATGGGTTGCCACGGTAACACGCTTTCTCCTATCAAAAAGATTTGAATAACTTTTTGTCCCCATCTTGTCACGAAGCTCCATGGCGAATGTGGAGCCAATAGCATGAATCCCCTCAGACTAGTTCGTTCAAATACGATGCGCCCAAATTGACAAAAACGGGCCAAAAAATGGCCGCAAACGCCAAGATGGCGGACAGCCCGTTGCCATGACAACAGGCGTTTCAATGAGTTTTTTACTTGTCTTGATGTGATAGACATGTGTACCGAATTTCGTCGTCCTACGTCAAACTAAAATTTTTTTTCCCCATTCTAGATGCCATTTTTGGCGTTTCTAGGGGGCGCTGTCTAGGCATTTTTGCATTGGCGTGCATACAAACGCCAAATTATCGAAATTTTCACCGGACGTGAGGTGTGTGCCAAGTTTCGCAACTTTTCACGGGGTCTAAGGGGGTCAAAATTGAGTGAGTTGTGCTTAGAACGAGAATAATAATAATAATAATAAACATTACAATAACAATAGGGCCCTGCCATACTTCGTATGGCTCGGACCCTAATTAAAGCCGCAAGCGGCATCCATCGGGTCCTCGCCTCATGCCGAACCCTCCACCCGAGTCCTGGTTCTCCTAATGCTAAATGTGACGGACCCGCACAGCCAGTTCCTTTTAATAGAGAAATACAATTCACATATTGAGAAAAGAATGTGTGTAAACGCCAAGATGGCGGACAGCCCGTTACCATGGCAACATGTGTTTCATTGACTTTTTAGCTTGTCTTGGGATGATACACATGTGTGCCGAATTTCGTAGCCCTAGGTCAAAGTAGACGATCGGGCCCCTAGGGGCCCCCCCTAGAATGTGCCCCCCCCACAATACATATTACAATGCGTTAAGGACCTGCCAAATATGAATTATTGGAATTTAGGTTCCGATCGGATGCATTTTGGCAGAGATATAAGCAAACCGTGTTTCATGGCGAGAACTCTGTTTTCCATGGGTTGCCACGGTAACACGCTTTCTCCTATCATAAAGATTTGAATAACTTTTTGTCCCCATCTTGTCACGAAGCTCCATGGGGAATGTGGAGCCAATAGTATGAATCCCCTCAGACTAGTTCGTTCAAATACGATGCGCTTAAAGTGATAAAAAGGGCATAAACGCCAAGATGGCGGACACCCCGTTGCCATGGTAACAGGTTCTCAATAGAGTTTTTTGCTCGTCTTGGTTACTTATACATGTGTACCTAATTTCGTAGCCCTAGGTCAAAGTAGACTATCGGGCCCCTAGGGGCCCCCCCAAAATGCGCCCCCCCCCACAATACATATTGCAATGCATGAAGGAACTACCAAATATAAATTATTTTAATTTTGGTTCCGATCGGATGTATTTCTGCGAAGATATGAGTGAACCGTGTTTCATGGCGAGATCGCTTTTTTCCATGGGTTGCCACGGTAACACGCTTTCGCCTATCAAAAAGATTTGAATAACTTTTGGTCCCCATCTTGTCACGAAGCTCCATGGCGAACGTGGAGCCAATAGCATGAATCCCCTCAGACTAGTTCGTTCAAATGCGATGCACCCAAATTGACAAAAACGGGCCAAAAAATGGCCGCAAACGCCAAGATGGCGGAAAGCCCGTTGCCATGACAACAGGCGTTTCAATGACTTTTTTACTTGTCTTCATGTGATAGACATGTGTACCGAATTTCGTCGTCCTACGTCAAACTAAAATTTTTTTTCCCCATTCTAGAGGCCATTTTTGGCGTTTCTAGGGGGCGCAGTCGAGGCATTTTTACATTGGCGTGCACGCAGACCCCAGAATATCGCTATTTTCGCCGGGACTGAGGTGTGTGCCAAGTTTCGCAACTTTTCACGGGGTCTAAGGGGGTCAAAATTGAGTGAGTTGTGCTCAGAACGAGGAGAATAATAATAATTAAAGCCGCAAGCGGCATCCATCGGGTCCTCGCTTCATGCCGAACCCTCCACCGAGTCCTGGTTCTCCTAATGCTAAATGTGAAGGACCCGCACAGCCAGTTCATTTTAATAGAGAAATACAATTCACATATTGAGAAAAGAATGTGTGTAAACGCCAAGATGGCGGACAGCCCGTTACCATGGCAACATGTGTTTCATTGACTTTTTAGCTTGTCTTGGGATGATACACATGTGTGCCGAATTTCGTAGCCCGTGATGAAAGTAGACAATCGGGCCCCTAGGGGCCCCCCCAAAAAGTGTCCCCCCCACAATACATTCTATAATGTGTTAAGGACCTACCAAATATGAATAATTGGAATTTTGGTTCCGATCGGATGCATTTCTGCAGAGATATAAGCAAACCGTGTTTCATGGCGAGAAGGTTTTTTCCAAGATGGCGGACACCCTGTTGCCATGGTAACGGCTGAACAATGAAGTTTTTTGCTTGTCTTGGGTTGATACACATGTGTGCCGAATTTCGTAGCCCTAGCTCAAAGTAGACGATCGGGCCCCTAGGGGCCCCCCCCAAAATGTGGCCCCCCCACAATACATATTACAATGCGTGAAGGAGCTACCAAACATGAATTATTTTAATTTTGGTTCCGATCGGGTGTATTTCTGTGAAGATATGAGTGAACCGTGTTTCATGGCGAGAACGCTTTTTTCCATGCGTTGCCACGGTAACACGCTTTCTCCTATCAGAAAGATTTGAATAACTTTTGCTCCCCATCTTGTCACGAAGCTCCACGGCGAATGTGGAGCCAATAGCATGAATCCCCTCAGACTAGTTCGTTCAAATACGATGTGCTTAAAGTGATAAAAAGGGCATAAACGTCAAGATGGCGGACACCCCGTTGTCATGGTAACAGGTTGTCAATAGAGTTTTTTGCTCGTCTTGGTTACTTATACATGTGTGCCGAATTTCGTAGCCCTAGGTCAAAGTAGACTATCGGGCCCCTAGGGGCCCCCCCCAAAATGCGCCCCCCCCACAATACATATTACAAAGCGTGAAGGACCTACCAAACATGAATTATTTTAATTTTGGTTCCGATCGGATGTATTTCTGCGAAGATATGAGTGAACCGTGTTTCATGGCGAGAACGCTTTTTTCCATGGGTTGCCACGGTAACACGCTTTCGCTTATCAAAAAGATTTGAATAACTTTTGGTCCCCATCTTGTCACAAAGCTCCATGGTGAATGTGGAGCCAATAGCATGAATCGCCTCAGACTAGTTCGTTCAAATGCGATGCGCCCAAATTGACAAAAACGGGCAAAAAAATGGCCGCAAACGCCAAGATGGCGGAAAGCCCGTTGCCATGACAACAGGCGTTTCAATGACTTTTTTACTTGTCTTGATGTGATAGACATGTGTACCGAATTTCGTCGTCCTACGTCAAACTAAATTTTTTTTTCCCCATTCTAGAGGCCATTTTTGGCGTTTCTAAGGGGCGCTGTCGAGGCATTTTTGCATTGGCGTGCATACAAACGCCAAATTATCGAAATTTTCACCGGACGTGAGGTGTGTGCCAAGTTTCGCAACTTTTCACGGGGTCTAAGGGGGTCAAAATTGAGTGAGTTGTGCTTAAAATAATAATAAACATTACAATAACAATAGGGCCCTGCCATACTTCGTATGGCTCGGACCCTAATTAAAGCCGCAAGAAGCATCCATCGGGTCCTCGCCTCATGCCGAACCCTCCGCCCGAGTCCTGGTTCTCCTAATGCTACATGTGAAGGACCCGCACAGCCAGTTCATTTTAATAGAGAAATACAATTCACATATTGAGAAAAGAATGTGTGTAAACGCCAAGATGGCGGACACCCCGTTACCATGGCAACATGTGTTTCATTGACTTTTTAGCTTGTCTTGGGATGATACACATGTGTGCCGAATTTCGTAGCCCTACGTCAAAGTAGACGATCGGGCCCCTAAGGGCCCACCCCTAAAAAGTGTCCCCCCCACAATACATTCTATAATGTGTTAAGGACCTACCAAATATGAATAGTTACAGTTTTGGTGCACATCGTATGAATTTGTGCAAAGATATAAGCAAACCGTGTTTCATGGCGAGAAGGATTTTTTCCAAGATGGCGGACACCCCGTTGCCATGGTAACGGCTGCACAATGAAGTTTTTTGCTTGTCTTGGGTTGATACACATGTGTGTCGAATTTCGTAGCCCTAGCTCAAAGTAGACGATCGGGCCCCTAGGGGCCCCCCCAAAATGTGCCCCCCCCACAATACATATTACAATGCGTTAAGGACCTACCAAATATGAATAATTGGAATTTTGGTTCCGATCGGATGCATTTCTGCAGAGATATAAGCAAACCGTGTTTCATGGCGAGAATGCATTTTTCCATGGGTTGCCACGGTAACACGCTTTCACCTATCAAAAAGATTTGAATAACTTTTGGTCCCCATCTTGTCACGAAGCTCCATGGCGAACGTGGAGCCAATAGCATGAATCCCCTCAGACTAGTTCGTTCAAATGCGATGCGCCCAAATTGATAAAAAGAGCATAAACGCCAAGATGGCGGCCACCCCGTTGCCATGGTAACAGGTTCTCAATAGAGTTTTTTGCTCGTCTTGGTTACTTATACATGTGTACCGAATTTCGTAGCCATAGGTCAAAGTAGACGATCGGGCCCCTAGGGGCCCCCCCAAAATGCGCCCCCCCCACAATACATATTACAATGCGTGAAGGACCTACCAAATATGAATTATTGGAATTTTGGTTCCGATCGGATGCATTTCTGCGAAGATATAAGCAAACCGTGTTTCATGGCGAGAACGCTTTTTTCCATGGGTTGCCACGGTAACACGCTTTCTCCTATCAGAAAGATTTGAATAACTTTTGGTCCCCATCTTGTCACGAAGCTCCATGGCGAATGTGGAGCCAATAGCATGAATCCCCTCAGACTAGTTCGTTCAAATGCGATGCGCCCTAATTGACAAAAACGGGCAAAAAAATGGCCGCAAACGCCAAGATGGCGGAAAGCCCGTTGCCATGACAACAGGCGTTTCAATGACTTTTTTACTTGTCTGGATGTGATAGACATGTGTACCGAATTTCGTCGTCCTACGTCAAACTAAAAATTTTTTCCCCCATTCTAGAGGCCATTTTTGGCGTTTCTAGGGGGCGCCGTCGAGGCATTTTCACATTGGCGTGCACGCGGACACCAGAATATCGCTATTTTCGCCGGGACTGAGGTGTGTGCCAAGTTTCGCAACTTTTCACGGGGTCTAAGGGGGTCAAAATTGAGTGAGTTGTGCTTAGGAGAATAATAATAATAATAATTAAAGCCGCAAGCGGCATCCATCGGGTCCTCGCCTCATGCCGAACCCTCCACCCGAACTCACCACAAAGCTTCCGGGTAGATGTGAAGTAAAAGGCATTAATCCAAAACTAGTTTGTTAAAAAATAATGCACATTCAGTAATAAATAGGCATAAACGCCAAGATGGTGGACACCATGTTGCCATGGTAACAGGTGGTCAATGCACTTTTTTACTCGCCTTGGGTTGTTACACATGTGTGCCGAATTTCGTAGCCTAAGATGAAAGTAGACAATCGGGCCCCTGAGGGCCCCCCCAAAAAGTGCCCCCCCCACAATACATTCTATAATGTGTTAAGGACCTACCAAATATGAATAGTTAAAATTTTGGTGCACATCGCATGAATTTGTGCAAAGATATAAGCAAACCGTGTTTCATGGCGAGAAGGCTTTTTTCCAAGATGGCGGACACTCCAGTGCCATGGTAACAGGCTCTTAATTGAGTTTTATGCTTGTCTCGGGTTGATACACATGTGTGCCGAATTTCGTAGCCCTAGCTCAAAGTAGACTATCGGGCCCCTAGGGGCCCCCCCAAAATGTGCCCCCCCTACAATACATATTACAACACGTTAAGGACCTACCAAATATGAATTTTTGGAATTTTGGTTCCGATCGGATGTATTTCTGCAGAAATATAAGCAAACCGTGTTTCATGGCGAGAACGCTGTTTTCCATGGGTTGCCACGGTAACACGCTTTCTCCTATCAGAAAGATTTGAATAACTTTTGGTCCCCATCTTGTCACGAAGCTCCATGGCGAATGTGGAGCCAATAGCCTGAATCCCCTCAGACTAGTTCGTTGAAATACGATGCGCTTAAAGTGATAAAAAGGGCATAAACGCCAAGATGGCGGACACCCCGTTGCCATGGTAACAGGTTCTCAATAGAGTTTTTTGCTCGTCTTGGTTACTTATACATGTGTACCAAATTTCGTAGCCATAGGTCAAAGTAGACGATCGGGCCCCTCGGGGCCCCCCCCAAAATGCGCCCCCCCCACAATACATATTACAATGCGTGAAGGACCTACCAAACATGAATTATCAGAATTTTGGTTCCGATCGGATGCATTTCTGCGAAGATATGAGTGAACCGTGTTTCATGGCGAGAACGCTTTTTTCCATGGGTTGCCACGGTAACACGCTTTCTCCTATCAAAAAGATTTGAATAACTTTTTGTCCCCATCTTGTCACGAAGCTCCATGGCGAATGTGGAGCCAATAGCATGAATCCCCTCAGACTAGTTCGTTCAAATACGATGCGCCCAAATTGACAAAAACGGGCCAAAAAATGGCCGCAAACGCCAAGATGGCGGACAGCCCGTTGCCATGACAACAGGCGTTTCAATGAGTTTTTTACTTGTCTTGATGTGATAGACATGTGTACCAAATTTCGTCGTCCTACGTCAAACTAAAATTTTTTTTCCCCATTCTAGATGCCATTTTTGGCGTTTCTAGGGGGCGCTGTCTAGGCATTTTTGCATTGGCGTGCATAC
This sequence comes from Telmatherina bonti, assembly GCF_933228915.1. Classification (NCBI taxonomy): domain Eukaryota; kingdom Metazoa; phylum Chordata; class Actinopteri; order Atheriniformes; family Telmatherinidae; genus Telmatherina; species Telmatherina bonti. The sequence goes on along the minus strand of NW_027634816.1, from coordinate 32,486 downwards.
AAACGCCAAATTATCGAAATTTTCACCGGACGTGAGGTGTGTGCCAAGTTTCGCAACTTTTCACGGGGTCTAAGGGGGTCAAAATTGAGTGAGTTGTGCTTAGAACGAGAATAATAATAATAATAATAAACATTACAATAACAATAGGGCCCTGCCATACTTCGTATGGCTCGGACCCTAATTAAAGCCGCAAGCGGCATCCATCGGGTCCTCGCCTCATGCCGAACCCTCCACCCGAGTCCTGGTTCTCCTAATGCTACATGTGAAGGACCCGCACAGCCAGTTCATTTTAATAGAGAAATACAATTCACATATTGAGAAAAGAATGTGTAAACGCCAAGATGGCGGACAGCCCGTTACCATGGCAACATGTGTTTCATTGACTTTTTAGCTTGTCTTGGGATGATACACATGTGTGCCGAATTTCGTAGCCCGAGATGAAAGTAGACGATCGGGCCCCTAGGGGCCCCCCCAAAAAGTGTCCCCCCCACAATACATTCTATAATGTGTTAAGGACCTACCAAATATGAATAGTTACAGTTTTGGTGCACATCGTATGAATTTGTGCAAAGATATAAGCAAACCGTGTTTCATGGCGAGAATGTTTTTTTTCCAAGATGGCGGATACCCCGTTGCCATGGTAACGGCTGCACAATGAAGTTTTTTGCTTGTCTTGGGTTGATACACATGTGTGCCGAATTTCGTAGCCCTAGCTCAAAGTAGACGATCGGGCCCCTAGGGGCCGCCCCCAAAATGTGCCCCCCCCCACAATACATATTACAACGCGTTAAGGACCTGCCAAATATGAATTATTGGAATTTTGGTTCCAATCGGATGCATTTTGGCAGAGATATAAGCAAACCGTGTTTCATGGCGAGAACGCGTTTTTCCATGGGTTGCCACGGTAACACGCTTTCTCCTATCAGAAAGATTTGAATAACTTTTTGTCCCCATCTTGTCACGAAGCTCCATGGGGAATGTGGAGCCAATAGCATGAATCCCCTCAGACTAGTTCGTTCAAATACGATGCGCTTAAAGTGATAAAAAGGGCATAAACGCCAAGATGGCGGCCACCCCGTTGCCATGGTAACAGGTTCTCAATAGAGTTTTTTGCTCGTCTTGGTTACTTATACATGTGTACCGAATTTCGTAGCCCTAGCTCAAAGTAGACGATCGGGCCCCTAGGGGCCCCCCCAAAATGCGCCCCCCCCACAATATATATTACAATGCGTGAAGGACCTACCAAATATGAATTATTTTAATTTTGGTTCCGATCGGATGTATTTCTGCGAAGATATGAGTGAACCGTGTTTCATGGCGAGATCGCTTTTTTCCATGGGTTGCCACGGTAACACGCTTTCGCCTATCAAAAAGATTTGAATAACTTTTGGTCCCCATCTCGTCACGAAGCTCCATGGCGAATGTGGAGCCAATAGCATGAATCGCCTCAGACTAGTTCGTTCAAATGCGATGCGCCCAAATTGACAAAAACGGGCAAAAAAATGGCCGCAAACGCCAAGATGGCGGAAAGCCCGTTGCCATGACAACAGGCGTTTCAATGACTTTTTTACTTGTCTTGATGTGATAGACATGTGTACCGAATTTCGTCGTCCTACGTCAAACTAAAAAATTTTTTCCCCATTCTAGAGGCCATTTTTGGCGTTTCTAGGGGGCGCTGTCGAGGCATTTTTGCATTGGCGTGCATACAAACGCCAAATTATCGAAATTTTCACCGGACGTGAGGTGTGTGCCAAGTTTCGCAACTTTTCACGGGGTCTAAGGGGGTCAAAATTGAGCGAGTTGTGCTTAAAATAATAAACATTACAATAACAATAGGGCCTTGCCATACTTCGTATGGCTCGGACCCTAATTAAAGCCGCAAGCGGCATCCATCGGGTCCTCGCCTCATGCCGAACCCTCCACCCGAACTCACCACAAAGCTTCCGGGTAGATGTGAAGTAAAAGGCATGAATCCAAAACTAGTTTGTTAAAAAATAATGCACATTCAGTAATAAATAGGCATAAACGCCAAGATGGTGGACACCATGTTGCCATGGTAACAGGTGGTCAATGCACTTTTTTACTCGCCTTGGGTTGTTACACATGTGTGCCGAATTTCGTAGCCTAAGATGAAAGTAGACAATCGGGCCCCTGAGGGCCCCCCCAAAAAGTGCCCCCCCCACAATACATTCTATAATGTGTTAAGGACCTACCAAATATGAATAGTTAAAATTTTGGTGCACATCGCATGAATTTGTGCAAAGATATAAGCAAACCGTGTTTCATGGCGAGAAGGCTTTTTTCCAAGATGGCGGACACTCCAGTGCCATGGTAACAGGCTCTTAATTGAGTTTTATGCTTGTCTCGGGTTGATACACATGTGTGCCGAATTTCGTAGCCCTAGCTCAAAGTAGACGATCGGGCCCCTAGGGGCCCCCCCCAAAATGTGCCCCCCCCACAATACATATTACAATGCGTTAAGGACCTACCAAATATGAATAATTGGAATTTTGGTTGCGATCGGATGAATTTCTGCAGAGATATAAGCAAACCGTGTTTCATGGCGAGAACGCATTTTTCCATGGGTTGCCACGGTAACACGCTTTCACCTATCAAAAAGATTTGAATAACTTTTGGTCCCCATCTTGTCACAAAGCTCCATGGGGAATGTGGAGCCAATAGCATGAATCCCCTCAGACTAGTTCGTTCAAATACGATGCGCTTAAAGTGATAAAAAGGGCATAAACGCCAAGATGGCGGCCACCCCGTTGCCATGGTAACAGGTTCTCAATAGAGTTTTTTGCTCGTCTTGGTTACTTATACATGTGTACCGAATTTCGTAGCCCTAGCTCAAAGTAGACGATCGGGCCCCTAGGGGCCCCCCCAAAATGCGCCCCCCCCACAATATATATTACAATGCGTGAAGGACCTACCAAATATGAATTATTTTAATTTTGGTTCCGATCGGATGTATTTCTGCGAAGATATGAGTGAACCGTGTTTCATGGCGAGATCGCTTTTTTCCATGGGTTGCCACGGTAACACGCTTTCACCTATCAAAAAGATTTGAATAACTTTTGGTCCCCATCTTGTCACGAAGCTCCATGGCGAATGTGGAGCCAATAGCATGAATCGCCTCAGACTAGTTCGTTCAAATGCGATGCGCCCAAATTGACAAAAACGGGCAAAAAAATGGCCGCAAACGCCAAGATGGCTGACATCCCGTTGCCATGACGCCAGGTCTACGATTGACTTTTTTGGTCGTCTTGAGGTGGTAGACATGTGTACCGAATTTCGTTGTCCTACGTGAAAGTAGACTTTTGACACCCCATTTTATTTTCCATCTTTGGCGTTTCTAGGGGGCGCCGTCGAGGCATTTTTACATTGGCGTGCACATGGACCCCAGAATATCGCTATTTTCGCCGGGACTGAGGTGTGTGCCAAGTTTCGCAACTTTTCACCAGGTCTAAGGGGGTCAAAATTGAGTGAGTTGTGCTGAGGAAAAAAATAATAATAATAATTAAAGCCGCAAGCGGCATCCATCGGGTCCTCGCCTCATGCCGAACCCTCCACCCGAACTCGCCACAAAGCTTCCGGGTGGATGTGAAGTAAAAGGCACGAATCCAAAGCTAGTTTGTTCAAAAACAATGTACATACAGTGCTAAATGGGCGTAAACACCAAGATGGCGGACACCCCGTTGCCATGGTAACAGGTGGTCAATGCACTTTTTTACTCGCCTTGGGTTGTTACACATGTGTGCCGGATTTCGTAGCCATAGGTGAAAGTAGACAATCGGGCTCCTGAGGGCCCCCCCCAGAAAGTGCCCCCCCCCCACAATACATTCTATAATGTGTTAAGGACCTACCAAATATGAATAGTTAAAGTTTTGGTGCACATCGCATGAATTTGTGCAAAGATATAAGCAAACCGTGTTTCATGGCGAGAAGGTTTTTTTCCAAGATGGCGGACACTCCATTGCCATGGTAACAGGTGCTTAATTGAGTTTTTTGCTTGTCTAGGGTTGATACACATGTGTGCCGGATTTCGTAGCCCTAGCTCAAAGTAGACGATCGGGCCCCTAGGGGCCCCCCCAAAATGTGCCCCCCCCCCCCTACAATACATATTACAATGCGTTAAGGACCTACCAAATATGAAGTATTGGAATTTTGGTTCCGATCGGATGTATTTCTGCGAAGATATGAGTGAACCGTGTTTCATGGCGAGGAGTATTTTTTTCAAGATGGCGGACACCCCGTTGCCATGGTAACAGGTTCTCAATAGAGTTTTTTGCTCGTCTTGGTTACTTATACATGTGTACCGAATTTCGTAGCCCTAGGTCAAAGTAGACGATCGGGCCCCTAGGGGCCGCCCCCAAAATGTGCCCCCTCCACAATACATATTACAATGCGTTAAGGACCTACCAAATATGAATGATTGGAATTTTGGTTCCGATCGGATGCATTTCTGCAGAGATATAAGCAAACCGTGTTTCATGGCGAGAACGCTTTTTTCCATGGGTTGCCACGGTAACAAGCTTTCTCCTATCAGAAAGATTTGAATAACTTTTGGTCCCCATCTTGTCACGAAGCTCCATGGCGAATGTGGAGCCAATAGCATGAATCGCCTCAGACTAGTTCGTTCAAATACGATGCGCTTAAAGTGATAAAAAGGGCATAAACGCCAAGATGGCGGACACCCCGTTGCCATGGTAACAGGTTCTCAATAGAGTTTTTTTGCTCGTCTTGGTTACTTATACATGTGTACCGAATTTCGTAGCCATAGGTCAAAGTAGACAATCGGGCCCCTAGGGGCCCCCCCGAAAATGTGCCCCCCCCCCACAATACATATTACAATGCGTTAAGGACCTACCAAATATGAATTATCTGAATTTTGGTTCCGATCGGATGTATTTCTGCGAAGATATGAGTGAACCGTGTTTCATGGCGAGAACGCTTTTTTCCATGGGTTGCCACGGTAACACGCTTTCTCCTATCAGAAAGATTTGAATAGCTTTTGGTCCCCATCTTGTCACGAAGCTCCATCGCGAATGTGGAGCCAATAGCCTGAATCCCCTCAGACTAGTTCGTTCAAATGCGATGCGCTTAAAGTGATAAAAAGGGCATAAACGCCAAGATGGCGGACACCCCGTTGCCATGGTAACAGGTTCTCAATAGAGTTTTTTGCTCGTCTTGGTTACTTATACATGTGTACCGAATTTCATAGCCATAGGTCAAAGTAGACTATCGGGCCCCTAGGGGCCCCCCCCCAAAATGCGCCCCACCCACAATACATATTACAATGCGTGAAGGACCTACCAAACATGAATTATTTTAATTTTGGTTCCGATCGGATGTATTTCTGCGAAGATATGAGTGAACCGTGTTTCATGGCGAGAACGCTTTTTTCCATGGGTTGCCACGGTAACACGCTTTCTCCTATCAAAAAGATTTGAATAACTTTTGGTACCCATCTTGTCACGAAGCTCCATGGCGAATGTGGAGCCAATAGCATGAATCGCCTCAGACTAGTTCGTTCAAATGCGATGCGCCCAAATTGACAAAAACGGGCCAAAAAATGGCCGCAAACGCCAAGATGGCGGAAAGCCCGTTGCCATGACAACAGGCGTTTCAATGACTTTTTTACTTGTCTTGATGTGATAGACATGTGTACCGAATTTTGTCGTCCTACGTCAAACTAAATTTTTTTGACCCCATTCTAGAGGCCATTTTTGGCGTTTCTAGGGGGCGCCGTCGAGGCATTTTTGCATTGGCGTGCACGCGGACCCCAGAATATCGCTATTTTCGCCGGGACTGAGGTGTGTGCCAAGTTTCGCAACTTTTCACGGGGCCTAAGGGGGTGAAAAATAGCCGAGTTGTGCTCAGAACGAGGAGAATAATAATAAACATTACAATAACAATAGGGCCCTGCCATACTTCGTATGGCTCGGACCCTAATTAAAGCCGCAAGCGGCATCCATCGGGTCCTCGCCTCATGCCGAACCCTCCACCCGAGTCCTGGTTCTCCTAATGCTACATGTGAAGGACCCGCACAGCCAGTTCATTTTAATAGAGAAATACAATTCACATATTGAGAAAAGAATGTGTAAACGCCAAGATGGCGGACAGCCCGTTACCATGGCAACATGTGTTTCATTGACTTTTTAGCTTGTCTTGGGATGATACACATGTGTGCCGAATTTCGTAGCCCGAGATGAAAGTAGACGATCGGGCCCCTAGGGGCCCCCCCAAAAAGTGTCCCCCCCACAATACATTCTATAATGTGTTAAGGACCTACCAAATATGAATAGTTACAGTTTTGGTGCACATCGTATGAATTTGTGCAAAGATATAAGCAAACCGTGTTTCATGGCGAGAAGGTTTTTTTTCCAAGATGGCGGATACCCCGTTGCCATGGTAACGGCTGCACAATGAAGTTTTTTGCTTGTCTTGGGTTGATACACATGTGTGCCGAATTTCGTAGCCCTAGCTCAAAGTAGACGATCGGGCCCCTAGGGGCCGCCCCCAAAATGTGCCCCCCCCACAATACATATTACAACGCGTTAAGGACCTGCCAAATATGAATTATTGGAATTTTGGTTCCAATCGGATGCATTTTGGCAGAGATATAAGCAAACCGTGTTTCATGGCGAGAACGCGTTTTTCCATGGGTTGCCACGGTAACACGCTTTCTCCTATCAGAAAGATTTGAATAACTTTTTGTCCCCATCTTGTCACGAAGCTCCATGGGGAATGTGGAGCCAATAGCATGAATCCCCTCAGACTAGTTCGTTCAAATACGATGCGCTTAAAGTGATAAAAAGGGCATAAACGCCAAGATGGCGGCCACCCCGTTGCCATGGTAACAGGTTCTCAATAGAGTTTTTTGCTCGTCTTGGTTACTTATACATGTGTACCGAATTTCGTAGCCCTAGCTCAAAGTAGACGATCGGGCCCCTAGGGGCCCCCCCAAAATGCGCCCCCCCCACAATATATATTACAATGCGTGAAGGACCTACCAAATATGAATTATTTTAATTTTGGTTCCGATCGGATGTATTTCTGCGAAGATATGAGTGAACCGTGTTTCATGGCGAGATCGCTTTTTTCCATGGGTTGCCACGGTAACACGCTTTCGCCTATCAAAAAGATTTGAATAACTTTTGGTCCCCATCTCGTCACGAAGCTCCATGGCGAATGTGGAGCCAATAGCATGAATCGCCTCAGACTAGTTCGTTCAAATGCGATGCGCCCAAATTGACAAAAACGGGCAAAAAAATGGCCGCAAACGCCAAGATGGCGGAAAGCCCGTTGCCATGACAACAGGCGTTTCAATGACTTTTTTACTTGTCTTGATGTGATAGACATGTGTACCGAATTTCGTCGTCCTACGTCAAACTAAAATTTTTTTTCCCCATTCTAGAGGCCATTTTTGGCGTTTCTAGGGGGCGCTGTCGAGGCATTTTTGCATTGGCGTGCATACAAACGCCAAATTATCGAAATTTTCACCGGACGTGAGGTGTGTGCCAAGTTTCGCAACTTTTCACGGGGTCTAAGGGGGTCAAAATTGAGCGAGTTGTGCTTAAAATAATAAACATTACAATAACAATAGGGCCTTGCCATACTTCGTATGGCTCGGACCCTAATAATAATAATAATAATTAAAGCCGCAAGCGGCATCCATCGGGTCCTCGCCTCATGCCGAAGACACCCCGCCCCCCCCTCCATTGTGGACGAGGTTAAGGACCTAGAAAATAGAAATGCAGTTAACTTTGATGCCGATCCAATGTATTTTTATGGACATAAACAATGTCTATCCAGTGAAAAAAAAATATACTGGTCCACCAAATCATGACTCATGTGGATATGCTGTTCAACCAGTTTCAGAAATTAAACATCAACCCTGTCTGGATTAAAACTCTTTTTCAGAGGTTCAAAGACAACATGCTCAACATCAGGTAAATATTTATATTTATATAAATTATAATTTATTGTTTACTCAGAAAGTTATTGTTAAATAGAGCAGTCACTCATTTAAGACTGTAAAAGCCATAAGTTTATTGACTTGACATCACAGCAAATTATTCTTATGAAGCACATCGCATTTTATTCTTTTGGTATTTAAAGAAAGATTCTTTTAAGTTTTATGATAAACCTTTTCTTAATCCAGACTGTGACCTAAACAGGTCAAGTGATCGGCAGATTTAGATTATAATGGTGTTTCATGAGTGTTTTTAGTGCATAAAAACCTCAATTATGTTATTATGTTGTTTGGACCAGGATGTCAGTCCCGTCTCTCTGTGAGGACAGCACTGCTGGACAGCCGGTGAAGAGACAGGATGCTGGGACCAGGAGAACAACAGAGGCTGGCTACAGAGGTCAGTCATATTTTCAGTCAAATCCATGTAGTTTATATTCTTACTTTGGTGACATGATGCTAGAACAATACTGAAGATCTGGTACAGAATTATTGACACCCCTTATCAATAGAATTGCTAAGGTCTAACTTTCTTATAATTGAAAACTTTTGATGTTTGCTTCAGGTCTGTGATACCATCCTGGTGCACGCTGAGGAGCAGCTAAACACGACTGTTGAGGCATGTCCCATGTTGGACAAGGCCAAGGCAGAACTGTCCCTCTTCTACAAGAACAGTGAAGTTAAAGGTTGTGGTGCAGAAGTGCCTCTGTAGCAGTTTCTCATAAAGAACAACCTTCAGATGAGTCACAGCCTTCTCCAGATCATTATGTCAACACCATAACAACTGCTGAATCTGAGAAATGCTTTTCTACTCGACTGTGAGAAACTCCATGACACAGGATCGCCTCAACGCCATGCCATGCTCTTCATGGAGAATAAGCTTGTTGGGGACATTCAGACTTTAATAGGAGGGTTATTGAGAGATTTGCCTTTAATAAGGAGAGGAAAACTAAATTCTTCTACCAGTTTTATTTGATCTTTTGTTGTTCTTGGAGAAAACCAAATATGAAATCAGTTCATTCATCAGGTTCTAGTGTTCATTATTTAGTAGTCAAAGAATTATTACTGAATGTAGATTGTTGCAAAAGTCCTGTCAAAAGTTTGAGTGAGGTTAGATTTTTTAAGGAAAGGTATGCTGGTGTTTACTTTCTGTAGCCGCCACCAAAAGCACTTCTCATGCTTATTGTCTTATTAAGGCTTGTGACAAATATTTATGTGTAGATTTGTTTTACCACTGTTTATATTTCAAAATATATTATGAGCTAATTAATGTCTTTTTTTTTTTTTTACAAAAATATTTGTATTAAATAAAATGTTAAATACAATCCTGTCATTATAAAACAAAATTTTCCTTTGAGCTAAATTATGAATTTCTGGTATTTGTCATTGTTGTCATTTTAGGATATAATAAAGTATTTGTGAAATACATAACTTTTAAAGTAGATTTTTTTTTATTGCTATAATTATTGTTTGTCTTCAACAATAGATAGATTTGACAAAGCCCCACCTAAAAAATAATAAAATATATATACACACACACACACACACACATACATATATATATATATATATATATATATATATATATATATATATATATATATATATATATATATATATATATATATATATATAATGTGTGTATGTGTGTGTGTGTGTGTGTGTGTATGTATGTACATGTGGACATTTATGGGTCACTGAATACAAAATATACAGTATTTTTTTCCATTTTATTTGTTTATTTATTTTCCTTTATTCATCCATGTCCAAGGTGTCATCACCTTAATCCCCTCCGTCTTCAAGATGACAACGAGGTGTTCTCTGTCTTGTACCACAGTGGTTTGTCTTTCACTGGCACATCCACAAGAAGTGCTTTTTCCAGCTGTCATCCTCATTTTTGTGTTCCAATCCACCTTTTTCTCGTCTCAGCTTTATCACATCCGGATAATTTTACCGTGGAGCTGCGGAGAAGTGCATCAATGCTGCGTCACAAAATCATGCAGGCTTTTGTGTATAAAAAAAAAAAAAAAAAAAAAAAAAGCCTTCACTCTCCTGTTTTCCTTATATGGAAGAGAGACTTTTTGTGTTATTTATTTGTTTATTGACACAACAGGGCTGTCATTCATAAAACTAGCAGCATCCCCACAGTCATTATAAAAACAAAAACCACGATTCAGCGAATAACTCCTAAATGTAGTTGATATTCAATAGAAAATTCGTTTTGTAAAACTGGCTTTGTTCAATAAAGTTTATTGAAAAAAAAAAAAAAAAACGTTCGTCAGAGCTGCTGCTGCGCTGCAAACTGCAGGTGCACGTCGGCTCCTTTGATGTGTCCGGTCGGACATCTTGTTTTCTAGAAGCTTCCAGAAGCTTCTCCGGTCTTTCAGATCGAGCTTCTGACCTGACCGCACGTCTCGTTGAGAGCCTGTCTGAATATTGGTGGATTATTGTCACTTCATCCAGAGATTTTCGAGCTTTTCAACCGGGAGAACTTCTTATAAAGCCTTCGTGTCTTCGACTGGTAAGTTTATCATTTTTATTTTGATCAATTAGATGTTTTTCCACCGTGTTGGCTTACTTAGCTTAGCTTAGCTTCGCTTAGCTTAAGTGGACCTTAGCTTCGTGTAGCCTGTAACCTGTTTATCCCTCTGCATTGAAATTATAGTTAGATGTTTTTGGGGGTTTTTTTTTGTTTGTATTGTTTTGGTTTTTTTTAACGTGAGCTCAAAAAAATATGTCTTAACAGCGAACAGTGTTTTTATTAACTAAATGCCTCTCTTACATGGATATCTAAGCTAAGCTAATTTAGCTTAGGAGATGATTAGAAGTTTTACTGCACATGAATGGAGATATTTGTGCTCCTAGCTCTAAATTTGCTGAGCATTTTATTTAGTTTTTCTGTGAAAATGGCTTTATTTTACTGAAGATTTAGTGAGACGATGCTATAAAGTTGGGATGTTTTTAGATTAAGTTCTGAAGAATCTGAAAATAAATTTAAAAGTTAACAATTTAATTGATATATTAATTGATATATAAGAATAATAATTAATATACTAAGAAATTGTATTACAGAAAAAAGCTAAATAAGACTAAAAATGATCTAAAAAAAAAAAAAAAACATTTGAGGAATATTAAATCAACTTAGAAAGAGTGGGACAAAGAAAATGACATATCCAGATATTTTGCTGGTAACAGTAGTGTTAAATATGACATGAAAGAGGCAGTCATGAGTATTAGGCTGATTCTGGATTACCAGTCGCTTTACACTCTGTTTTGGTAACTGATATTACTGTAGTTACAGTACTGTGTGGAGGTGTGGGGTAACAATTACAAAACCACACTTATCAAATGTCCAGAAATGATAACTGAGCAAGGCAGAAATAGTATAGAATACAGACGTATTATATAAACTGAGTAGTTCTGTTATTATTGATATAATTGTTGCTATTGTTGTTGGTCTTGCTGCATTGCTCCATTACTGTAGTTGATTGTTGTATTCTTATAGATTATGAGATATTGAGGATATTGTACAGGTATCACTGATATACTGGGTGGTTGTTTTTGTGTTGCTGCTACTGCTGCTGCTGCTGTTGTATTTTGTTGTGCTATTTTTTTTTATCACTGGGGGTAGGTTTCATTATTATCATTTCAAGTCCGCTACACCCATACAGTTGGACTCAGTACCTCATATACTACTTGCACAGAAACTATGAAGTACTTCTACTGTGTACTTTTCCTGTTATTCATTTATAAAGTGTCAAACACGTAAAATGAAATACCTTTTTGGATGACTTTGAAGTGGATTAAAATTCATTTCCTTAATAGTTAGTCCGCCAAACCCATACAGTTGGACCCAGTACCTCATATATTACTTGTACAGAAACTATGAAGTACTTACAGTACAGGTTTGGTGTACTAACTATTCAACAAATGAATTATATCATACTTCAAAGTTAGCTGATAATGCATTTTATTTCCATGTGTAAGGAACTTTCTGAATGCATTACAGGTAAAGTACACAATAAAAGTATTTAATTGTTTTTGTGCAAGTAGTACATAAAGTACTGAGTCCAACTGTACAGGTTTGGTGGACTAACTATTGAAAAAATTAATTTTATTACATTTGAAAATCATCCAAAAAAGTCTTTGATTATTCACGTGTATGGGATTTTATGAATTGATTACAGGAAAAGCACACAGTAAAAGTATTGCATAGTTTCTGTACAAGAAGCAAATGAGGTATTTAGAACTGTACAGTTTGGTAGACTAACTATTGAAGAAATTAATTTTATTACACTTCAAAATCATCCCAAAAGGTCTTTCATCAATTATGTGTAAGACATTTAATCAATAGATAACAGGAAAAGTATACAGTAAAAATACTTCATTGTTTTTGTGCAAGCAGTACAAAGGGTACTGAGTCCAACCATATGGGTTTGGTGGACTAACTATTGAAGAAATTAATTTTATTACACTTCAAAATCATCCCAAAAGGTCAATCAATTATGTGTAAGACATTTAATCAATAGATTACAGGAAAAGTAAAAATACTTCATTGTTTTTGTGCAAGCAGTACATAGGGTACTGAGTCCAACCATATGGGTTTGGTGGACTAACTATTGAAAAAGTTACTATTGAAGAAATTAATTTTATTACATTTGAAAATCATCCAAAAAGGTCTGATTATTCACGTGTATGAGATTTTATTAACTGATTACAGGAAAAGTAAGTCATAGTGTTTATGCAAGTAGTATATGAGGTACTAAGTCCAACTGTACAGGTTTGGTGGACAAACTATTGAATATATTCATTTTATTGCACTTTTCACGTGTTGAGCAACAAATTTTTTATTTAGTTTTTATAATTATCATATCACTAAGAAAAAAAGAGATGCTTTATTTTGAAATCCGAAGTAATCGTTGGTAGAAGTTGGCTTTACCATAAAGTTGAAAGTGAACGCGCACTTACAATAAAGTGTAGGCTGGCTTGACCAGTTGTTGTTTCTTCATCACTGTAGTTGATTCTTGTATTCTTATAGATTATGAGATAGTGAGGATATCATTGTACAGGTATCACTGATGGGTGGTTGCTGCTGTTGTGTTTCTGCTACTGCTGTTTTTGTTACATTTCTTTATGACTTTCATTATAAGCTTATGCTTCTACCCACTCCTTTTGAACATTTTTTCATGTTTTATTTCTGTTTTTGTTTTGTTTTTAGATTTATCATCATGTTCAAATCAACTTTTAAACCTAAATTTTCTAGTAAAATATTTTTGCCTGATAGTAGTTACACTTAAATCTATGAGGGTGGAACACACAAGTTAATGGTTGGATTACTGCATGTTATCCAACACATGACATAGAGGCAATAAAAATTAATTATGAATGTGTCACTCTTCCATAATTGTGTGTGATTTACCTTCTGTTTAGTCTTGTGGAGTTTTATTTGGTAGAAGCAGAAATATGTTGTCTTCATTGCAATTGATGATGGCTTGCAAATGTTTGTGTTATACCAGTATCATTCTGTTGTTTTCTTTATGCTTATTTTTCTGTATTTTGTCTAACCTATTTTCTCTTTTTATACAGCTTTTGTGTAAGACTGTTTGTGTGAGCGCCTGTCTCTCTGTTGGGGGTGTTTGTGTGTGTGCGAGTGAGTGTGTGTTGTGGTTTCTTTTTTTTTTTTTTTTTGCAGAGATGCCGAGAAAGAAGAACTTCCGGAGATGCCAGGCAGCCATGAGGAGGGCAGCCAACAGACTGACGATCGAGGCCTCTCCTCAGCCTCCCGAGGTCCACTGTGCGCGTATGTATCTCTTATTCGCACCTTATCTGCCTGTATTCATATTTCATATATTTTTATACTTTATATTCATATATTTTTTATCTTTGTATATTTTAATAGTTTTTACTGTATGGCTACCCCTGCACAACAATTGCCTGCCTAATAAAGTTCTTATCCAAGCATTTTATGTACTTTTAGTTAGTTGTTATTCTGTTATTGATCTATTTTCTCTGTATGTCTGTAGCGCACGGAACTGGGCACCGACATCAGGTGGAGAAGTGGGAGACGTCGGTGTTCACCGGGCGGCAGCACAAACTGGTCCTCCCGCAGGAGTCCCATGGCAAGAAGGTAATGTTGTGTTTGAAATAGACTAACATAATAGTTACCCAAGTGAACAGCACATGTTGAAATAAATACAAAAATCTTCTCATTCAGGTGGTCTTAGCCATTGGTGACTCCCATCTTCGAAGCCTTGCAGGTATTTACATCACTATTTTGTATGTTCAATAAAGTATTCATTTGTGCTGTATTGATGTGTTTTATAAAAATGTTTTACAGATAAAAACAATTACAGTAGAAACCTTCTTTGATTTTATTTTAGATGGCATCGTGCAGGTCGACGGGGAGCGTCTGGCGTGGGGGTTCATGTCAACGCCCGGAGCTGGCGCCCGAGAGTTGAGGACAGAGGTGATTAACGCAGTAGTCCCTCTGACACCCGACTTGGTGTGCGTTTTAGCTCCGAGCAATGACTTGACTTCCAAGCACACCATCGGTCACGTGGCTGCAGACTTTGAGAGGTACCTGGCCGCCGTCTGCAGTCGCTGGCCTAAGGTAAGCACACCCTGAAATTACAGTCTTTGTGGCAGGCATGATTAGCTTCTCCCTTGTATTTTACATGTAAAAGCTGTTTTCTCTGAATACAGCTCAAACACTTATGTAAAATGCATATTTTTGTTTTTAATGTTTTGATACTGCATATGTAAGAGCAGTCTTTGAGAAGTCTGTTTTCCTAAATGACTAAAAGTGTTTTTGCAGTATGTTTAAACTCAGTAGTGTGAACAGAATTTCATCCGATAAAAGTTGACAGAAAAATGTGTAAATTGATAGCCTTCTGACTGTTCAAGAAAAGATCAGAAAACGAGAGATGTTGATGAGTTGTTTCTCTACAGGTGTGTGTGCTGGACTTTCCCCCGAGGCTGACTGTCGAGGAATCCCTGCAAGAGCTCTACCGTCAGGAGTTTCACCGCGTGGCAACCCGCATGGGTACGTTAAAATATGTACTTGTGCTGTTGCATGTTTATCAAAGAAGACATCAGACATGTGTCGTGATTGTATTTTCCTTCAGCATCGTGGTATATAGATGTATGTAATTGTGTTGTTTTGCAAGCATAAAGAGCTGTGCTATGTGTTTTTCTTTGAAAGCTGTGAAGTACTACCACCTCGTGGATTACTTCCCCCGACGTTGCCTCAGCATGTGGAGTCATGATGGTGTAAGTAAATCTTTTGTCTTGATGAAGTTTGATGCACTCATGCTCAAGTCAGTGGCTGGGATCCAGGACCTTCTGATCCAGAGATGAAAAACTGTTTGAATAGAGCTGTGTGTATTTAGTGAGAGATGTTGTGGAGAAACTTAACATTTCATTCATGTCGTCGTACTAGGTGCACCTGAGTGATGACGTCGGGATGGTGCGCTTTGCAGAGTTGCTGTTCGACGTCGCTTACCTGGTTTGCCCTTTTTCATTTAAAACACTTTTTACCTTACAAACATTCAGCTGGATGTGATTTTGGCTGCTGACCAAGTATGTAAAAAGCTATATTGTTTATAATTATTATGTCTTCATTTTTTATTGAAGCAACTGGAGACCGTGCCACCAGCCCCCCCGGTGTGTCGTCCGTCACCACCTCCTCGCTTCACTCCCCGTGTGGTTGTGAAGGGAGAGGTGCGTGTCCGTCGGAGTCCAGGCCCCGAGGAGTGGATTGCTGTTCGTCCGGGCGGCAAGGTAATAATATGGCAGGAAATGTCACAGCTCTAAGGTTTTTATTGTTGTCACTGTTCCACAGACAAAAATTATCCGTGTTTATATTTTTAATTTTTTTTTTTTTTCAGTCCTCTGGAAAATGCAGTGCAGTTCAGCGGGAGGTCAGTGTGATAATTGTACAGAAAGACGTTTGAAGAAATGTTTGCTCCAATTGGAAAAGCAGTAAAAGTCACTGCTTATGTTTCTGTTTTTGTATTTCTAGCTTGCTGGCATCCCCCTGAATCCTGTGCTGTTCAGCAGTGAGATGTTGGAGGAGATGGAGAAGGTTTCACCATCAAATCTGACATCTCCTGCTGTCTTCGCTGGTGTTTCACCACCAAAGGTAAAGTGCATAAAGACAAACATGTTTATGGGTTGTCATAAAATGTTTTGTTCTGAAAGAGTCATTGATTAACGATAGACTTCTATAATGCTGAATGTGTTCAGTGTCCATATCAAATTCACGGTGTGCAAATCTTTGTGTTTTGGACAGAGGCGGCGCGTGAAACACCAGTCCAAGAGGACTCGCCCGGACAAGCGAAGGGTAAGGAGATTTGGCAATGAAAATTTTTGTATTGAATCTTTTTCCTGTGACGATGTAGTAAAATAAAGTTGTTGTTTTTTTGTTTTTTTTTTTTTTAATCCCCAGACCGAGACGACATCCAGCCGAGGGATGTCGTCTGACTCCAAGGCTACTGTGGAGTCGAAGAAGGTAAGAAATGTTATTTTGTGTTTAAAGGTCTTTTTAAATTATAAATATGTGTATATGTTCATATTTCTGTATTGTATGGGGGGGGGGAAATTTCTCATGTATTTTATTTATTTCTATTTTGGGTATATGTAAAGTAAAATACACTTGTTTTGGTTTCTCTTTAGACCGACACTTCATCCAGCCGGGGGTCGTCGTCGGAGTCCGAGACCACTGTGGAGGTGAAGACGGTAAGGAATATTATTCTTAAAGACTACCATCAAATATTTTATGATTACACATGACAGTGTTTTGAGCCCATTGCTTGTTGATTTCCTTGCTTAGGTTGAGACATCACAGAGCCAGGGTGTGTTGTCTTCTACTGATGAAGATGAGGAAGCTACTGTGGAGGTAAGTGAGGTGAGTATGGCTAATGCTGATGTTGTTCGGGGTTCATTTCACCAGGGGCACGGTCAGTTTAGGAATCCAGGAGTTCAGTGCATGGCGATAGCTTTGGTCAGTTTAGCCAGACATATGGTGTCTAGTGTGATGAATTGGAGGACACAAGATTTAGATTTAGCTCTGTGGTTAGGAGATGACCTCTATAGTGATCTAAAGGACCGTGGTATAATCCCTTCAGGAGAAAACTTTTTGATGGTCCCAGAGTTGCCGAGACAGAGAGTTTTGTACTGGCAGAACTTTAAGTTTGAGTTCCCCGATACTCTGAGTGGGGATGTCACTGTGACTGAGGGAGAGTTTATTGAGTGTGGAGCATATGTGACTTTAGAAAATGGGCTGGAAAGGATGCTATCTCAGTACCAGACATGTCTTTTGACCTTGTGTTCAAATACATGTGCTGTCATTTCTGCTGGTGGTAGGTATGCTGTGGTAGACTCTCATTCCCGTAGTGCTACTGGCCTGTTGGACGTCAATGGTACCAGTGTAGTTTTGTACTTTGGTTCCATTAGGGAAGTGTTTAATCACGTCAGTCGTTTGGCAGTGATGTTAGGTGGTCGTAGCAAGCCTTTTGAGATCAATGGTGTTGATGTTAGCAGGGAGTGTGTTGACGATGTGCCAAGTAGCTTATTTGGTTGTGATTCTGATGATGACAGTCAGCGAGGAGTAAAACGTCAGGTGTCAGCAGATTGGGATGAAACAGACCTTTCCAGCCCATCTGAACATGTGGCAAAGAAACGTCATCATGTTTCAGATGAAGAGTTTGCTGTTGAGGAACAGGTTTTCTTAAGTCAGGTTTTCTTAAGTCAGCTAGTTAGTTCAGATGTGGAGCTAGTCAGTGAAGAACATGAACAGCTTATGTTTAACCCTCTCTGTGAAAGTACTTGCCAAAGCTTGTGTACC
Organism: Telmatherina bonti; assembly: GCF_933228915.1. Lineage (NCBI taxonomy): Eukaryota > Metazoa > Chordata > Actinopteri > Atheriniformes > Telmatherinidae > Telmatherina > Telmatherina bonti. The sequence goes on along the minus strand of NW_027634816.1, from coordinate 14,667 downwards.
AAATTAAAAATAGAGTTTGAAAGTGTAAATAGTGCTGCGTCTAGTCGTGTCGGCGTGTTAGGCGTTCCGTGCCAAAATAGAGACATAGTTGCTGACGGTAGCTGCTACTTTAGGGCCGTTTCTCAGGCAGTGAGTGGCACACAAAAGCATCACATCAAAATTAGGAGAGCGGTTGTTAAACATTTAATAAAAAATGACTTCCAATATAGAACTAGTCTAAGAGAAGGTTATTCCTCTGTGGCAGATTACATAGACAAATCAAAAATGAAATACGTTAGCACCTGGGCCACAGAATTAGAAATCCAAGCGACAGCAGATTTATTGGGCATTAATGTATTTACATTTTATGGTGGTCGTTGGTTAAAGTATGGATGCAGTAGCAGTGTGTCAGAAAAATCCATTTATTTGGAAAACTGCCTGGGTAATCATTATGAAACTGTAGTTTGCGTTAAAGAACCTGAACTAGAAAGTTGTTATGAGTACTGTAAAGTAGATTGTTCAGAAGCGTATCGTACTAGATTGTCAGGCAAAGGTTTAGTTAGAGATGCTTCACCAGAAAATGTCACATCCACTTCCAAAAAGGGTGTAGAGCATGACAGAAGTTTGTATATTTCAAAATATAGGAAAGTAATGAGAAAAAACAAAATTACGAGTATAAATAAAATGAAATATGCAGAGGATGCGCGTCGCCGTCAAAATGTGAAGGACCAAAGCAAAATCAAATATGCAAAGGATGCGCGTCACCGAGAAAACGTGAAGGACCAAAGCAAAAGAAAATATGCAAAGGATGCGCGTCACAGAGAAATGGTTAAAAGAGTAGTGAAATTAAAGAGGCAAGAAATAAAAGACAAAGATAAAACACAGAATATTGAGTTCGTCACAGAGAGGTTTTTAAACAAAGTTGAAGATGGTCCAGAGTATGTCTGTTGTGTCTGTTTCAGGCTGTTGTTTCCCCATCAGGTGTTGAGTTGTAGGAAGGCTGCCTATAACAAGACTAAGATAATAGCTTCTTTAGCAGACAGGTGTATTAGAACTGACTATTTACATGAATGTAGTGAGGATTGTGTTCAGCCCTGTCAGATACTGACTTCAAGTAGAGGACATCTTTGGATTTGTTACACTTGTCGCCATAAAATTTCAAATGGCAAAATGCCTGCTGAAAGTGTAACAAATAATTTGGCAGTAGATCCAGTTCCCCCAGAATTAGCTTGTTTAAATAGGTTAGAACAACATTTGATTGCTTTAAATATTCCGTTCATGAAAATGCTCGCGTTGCCCAAAGGCGGCCAAAATGGAGTTCATGGACCAGTAACCTGCGTTCCATCAAACGTAGTTCAGACATCTAACATGTTGCCCCGCTCAAATATGGAGGGCTCTTTATTGGCAGTAAAATTAAAACGCAAGTTAACTTATAAAGGCCATTATGAGTATGAGTTTGTAGATACGATGCACATTCGGCAAGCTTTACGGGTTTTAAAGCAATCAAATAAGTTTTATAAAGACATAGATTTTAATGAGGAATGGGTGAATGAGTTGTGTAGCTTAGACCATCTTGAGGATGAAGAAAAGGAAAAGAAGGAAGTAGTTGAGAGTGCTGCAGATGATGCTGACAATGAGGACATGCTGCATGATCGGCAGCAACATTGCATGTTTTCAGACACGTGTCTGATGCCGGTAGATATTGGTCAGGAAGTTTTAGATCAGTATTTTGACAGTATAGTTAATGTTGCACCAGCTGAGGGCAATAACCCAGTTAAGTTGTTGTCGGATCATGAAAATGAAGCAAAGTGTTTCCCGGTGTTGTTTCCTAGTGGTCGTAATATGTATCATGAAAGGCGTGCTTATGATGTGACATTGTCACGTTACTTTAACAACAGAATTCTACATGCTGATAGAAGGTTTGCGCAGAATATTGAGTATATTTTCTTTGCTCAGTACATGTCTGAGGTAGAGCAAGTTGTTTCTAAGGTTAGCATAGCATTAAGAAAAGGAAAAGGAGGTGAGGTGAATGTAGAAAATGAGGAGTCCCTGAAGCAGTTGTTAGAGGTGGATGATGGTTTCCGGTTTCTTAAGCCTATTAGAGGGACTCCAGCCTTTTGGCAGGGAGTACAGAAAGACCTGATGGCCTGTGTTCGGCAACTTGGGATTCCAACGTGGTTTTGTTCATTCTCTTCCGCGGATCTGAGATGGCAAAACCTTCTTAAAACGATTTTAAAACAGGAAGGTCGAACACAAACATTAGAAGACTTGGAGTGGACTGATAGATGTGATCTGTTGCGACGTAATCCTGTCACTGCCGCCAGAATGTTTGATTTCCGCTGGCATTGTTTTCTGAAGGAGGTCCTTATGTCTCCTTCAAATCCAATAGGAAAAATTATTGATTACTTTTACCGGGTAGAGTTTCAATGCCGCGGGAGTCCTCATGTGCACTGTCTTTTCTGGATAGAAAATGCACCTAAAATAGATACAAACACAGATGAAGAAGTGGTAGCTTTTATTGATAAGTATGTAACATGTGAGCTACCAGCACAGGATGAGACATTATTGGAGAAGGTCACATCTGTGCAGCAACATTCAAAGAGACATTCAAAAAGTTGTAAAAAAGGTGGCACTGAATGTCGCTTTAATTTCCCCAGACCAGTGTCAGGTAGGACATTTGTTGTTAATGTTAATTTGAATCCAAATGAGTGTGATAAATGCAAGAAACGAAAAGAAAAGAAAATAAGTGATTCAGATTCTGATTCGGATAAAAAATATGAAGTAAAAAGGTGCACATGTGGTAATGAGTACTATTATAACCTGCTTAAGGTAGATAAGGATTTGGCATTAAAAACTCTGGAGGCAGTGAAAAAAGCGGTAAAAGAGGAGACTTTTAATAGTCTAGATGAGTTGTTCCAGCATCTAAATATTAATCAGCAAATATTTGAGATTTGTTACAAGCGACTGAATATGTGCAAAACCAAAATTATTTATAAAAGAGACATTAAAGAGGCATGGATAAATCCATATAACAAGTCTCTTTTAAAATGCTGGAATGCAAATTTAGATATTCAATATGTAACCGATGCGTACGCCGTTATAGTTTACATTATTTCATACATCAGTAAATCAGAAAAAGAGGTAGGACTGTTACTTAGTAAAGCGCATAAAGAAGCGACAAAAGATGGAAACGTGAATGCTCAACATGCACTGAAAACAATTGGCAGCGTTTATCTCAACAGTCGTGACGTGTCTGCTCAAGAGGCAGTTTATAGATTAACGGGAATGCATTTAAAGGAGAATTCACGTAAAGTAGAGTTTATACCAACAGGGGACAAAATAGTTAAAATGAGTAAACCGATTAGTTTAATCCAAGAAAGTGGACTATCTGGAGACGACGTGTGGATGGTTAGTGTCGTAGATCGCTATAAAAGTAGGCCTAATAATAGCACTTTTAATGATATGTGCATTGCGACGTTCGTGTCTGAATATCGTGTTATGAGAGGAAATGAAAAGTCAAAGGATGCGATACAGTTGCAAAGGGGGTTAGGGTTTATTCTAAAACGAACACGAACAAAACCCGCTGTAGTTCGTTATGCGCGCTTTTCAAAAACAAAAAACCCCGAATTATATTACAAAAGTCAGTTACAGTTGTTTCTTCCGTACCGCGTCGAAGACGATCTAAAAGCTGCTGACTGTGCGACATTCGAACAGTTTTATGAAAATGGTTCCGTGATCTTTAGTGATGGATCAGAACACACAGTTAAATCTGTCGTCGATGAGAATAGGAACAAATTCGAGGTAGAAGATTCAGACGAATTAGAAGAGTTACAGAATAAACTTGAAAATGAGGAAGGCCCAGTAGATGCTTGGGCAAATCTCTGCCCTGAACAGGAAGTAGAGCGTTTAGAATGTAAAGAAGAAGTTAAAGCAAAAGAACAGGCACCAGAGGAAGATGTAGAAGTAGGTCAGGAGCCCATCGACAACATTCCAGATTTAGCTCTTAGGAACGATCAGGCGTGTCAGTTAGAAAAAACTAATAACCTAATGAGTAGAAGTGAGGGCCTAGAATTAATTAGATCTCTGAATGAGAAGCAGCTCTCGGTCTTTTATAAAATCCGCAACTGGTGTTTAGACAAAGTAAATGGTAGAAACCCAGAACCCCTCCACGTGTTTATATCTGGAGGAGCTGGAGTCGGAAAGAGCTACCTAGTTAGAGCGATTCAGTATGAGGCTATGAGGTTATTGTCACCAACTTGTCAGAAGCCAGATAATATTTGTGTTTTATTAACGGCTCCTACAGGAATAGCTGCTTATCATTTAAATGCAGCGACTATCCACAGTACATTTGGCATTGGCAAAGACGTCAGCCTTCCTTACACACCTTTGAGTGAGGAAAAGCTGAACTCTTTGCGTGTTAAATATGCTGATTTGCAGATAGTCATAATTGACGAAATCTCCATGGTCAATCATAATCTATTGGCTTATATCCATGGCAGATTGAGACAAATCAAACAAACTGGTGACTATAACCCTTTCGGTAACGTCAGCATTATCGCGGTCGGAGATTTTTATCAGTTGCCCCCGGTAAAGGGAAAAGCGTTGTATGTGCAGGATGTAAATATGACGTTGTGGTCTAGTTTATTTCAGCTCGTCGAGTTGACAACAGTCGTTCGGCAACAAGATGAAGAGTTTGCGCAATTATTAAATAGGATGCGAACGCATAAAAAAGGCACACAGATGTTAGCACGCGATATAAACATCTTGAAAAAGTGTGAAACAGGTGAAGAGAGCACAGCCTTACACATTTTTGCTACAAATTCCCAGGTTGATGAATATAATGAGAAACAGTTAACAAGCATATGTCCTGACTACATAATTATAACTGCTCAGGACTTTGGTTACAATAAAAAAACTGGTAAATTAGAATTAAAGTCAGATCATCATGTTAGGGCCAAGAAAACTAGTTTACCAAGGGAGTTGTATTTGGGTAAAAATGCTCGAGTCATGTTGTCTCAGAACATTGATGTAAATGATGGTTTAGTAAATGGTGTATGTGGCACAGTGATTCACATTGAACAGCCTGTTAAAAATGAGTTTCCTCTCAGAGTTTATGTTAAATTTGATGATGAGAAGATAGGCATCAAGACGAAGAAACAAACCACTTATCCATCAGCAGAGTTAGTAGGTTCAGTACCAATTGAACCTCAGGAAGAGAGAGCCAATAAAAAAGGCATGAGACGACAGTTTCCATTAAAGTTAGCCTGGGCCTGTACTGTACACAAAGTACAGGGCCTTACAGTAGATAGTGCTGTCGTCTCTTTAGCTAAGATCTTTGCACCAGGACAGGCTTATGTGGCATTAAGTAGAGTTAGAAGCTTGTCTGGTTTGATTATTCAGAAGTTTAAAGAAAAAGTTGTTTATTGTAATGACAGCATTAAAGAGGCCATCAATAATATGCCACCATTTATATCTGAAAGCCACACAGTAGAAAAGGATGGTTTTAGAGTATTTTTAATGAATGTTCAGAGTTTAAATCGCCATGTTTCAGATTTGGCCCACTGTACACAGCATTTGCAGCCTAACTGTATTGCTGTGACAGAGACATGGATACCTGCTGATGTTAGCTTAGATTCTGTAGAAATCACTGGATATAGGTTTAGTAATGCTCCACGTAGTTTAGCCTACACAAACATTAATCCAGTGTTAACTTCACTTAAAAGTCAACAGCGTGGTGGCGTTGGTATGTACTGTGACAGTAATGTAGAATTTGAAAGTGTCACAGTAGCAGGTTTAAATGTAGAGTGTTTAGCTGTAAAATGTGCCACATACAACATTTTAATAGCAGTCATTTACAGGCCACCATCATATCCTGTTTCTCTCTTTTTCAGACATTTTGAAGCATTGCTAAATGTATTAGAGTCACATAGTGGAACAATAGTTGTTTTTGGTGATTTCAATGAGGACATTTTGAAGTCCTCAACAATTTGTCAGAAAATGAAAGACAGAGGATATGAACAACATGTTTCGTCAGCCACAACAGAGAAAGGCACCTTAATTGACCATGTTTATGTTAAAAATAGTAATTATAGAGTAGAAGCGGTAGTGGTGCCTACATATTTTAGTGATCATGAGGGCATCATATGTTCCTTTAAGTAAGGCAGCCCACATGCTTTTAACTTAAGAAATGTTTTCTCCACTGTCAATATATTTAACATGTAGTTGCTGTGCTGCTCTTCACCTGAGTTCCCTGTTTGAAATCATTTGCGCGTAATAAGTTAATTTAGTCCTCTCTTGGTATCCATTATATTGTGTACAACTGTTAGTCCATGTTCCAAGGTATTCTGTGCTCCCTGTCTAGGAAGTAGTGAAAGTGTTAAAATAGTTAGATTTGTTGGTGGTTGAATAGAAAATAAATGGTTTTTAATTTGTTAGTGTTAGTGTAGTGTAGCGATCCAAGTTGCAAAGTTGTCGATACAGGCTTTGTTGCGCTGTGTGGTTAGGTTGTTGGATGTTGTTTAGGATCATGCCTCTTTTTCTATTGGTTTTATTAAATTGGATCATTTTAGTTGTATGTAACTGTTGTGTTTAAGTGTAATTACAGAGATAATTAAGTGAACAGGTAACTGCAGCCAAGGTAGGTACACAAGTAAATGTAAGTATTCATTATCCTATACAGTTACTTTTTCACACAATTAGACTCGTGACACACTTCAGTAAGTCTTGGTTTAAAAAAAATATTCTTGAGTGTTTTTATATCTGGTTTATATTAGTAGTTTATCTTTAGCTAACAGAAGCCAATGATGAACAAAGTTACACTGAGCTCTGTTGGTGGTCCTGATCCTCATTAGGCCTGTGAAGAGCATGAAAAAAGCTGTAACCTGAGGCTTCATATTTAATAGTTGCACTGTGTATTTACGGTTATTACAGAGGCACAGTCGCTGTATCCTTGTTAGACCTTGACCAGTCTGTAGCATTAGTATCGCTTGTGTTATAGTAATCCAAAACTGTATTTTATAGTGTTACTATATTGAGTAGAGAAGTGATGTCTAGAATAAAACATTGCCTGATGCAATTATGTATCTTTCATGTGATTGATGCTTGCAATATGCATGTGTGTGTATGCGTGCGGGGCACATGTACATTTACATATGCACAAACTCATACAATTTTTTTGTCATTTCCCTAGGAGACTTTGGCTTGTAGCAGTTGGCAACAAGTTGTTCACCAAGATGAATTGGAAGACAGTCTTTTGTATTATTTTCCCTAATTTTTCCCTTTCTTATTTTTTTTAACCCATTACATATCCTGTGTATAGTGGTAAAAATAAACTGTAGAATTGTAGCAACAGTGGAGTTTAGATAATAGTCTATACATAGCATTTTTTAATGAACTTGAGTTCTAATTTGTTGCCATATGAATAAATTCCTTTTTAAGTTATACAGCATGTCTTTGGAGTTTTTGTCGGTCATGGTACAAAAAAATAATGCAAATGAGAAAAAAATATTGTATAGATATGATGTATCTGTTGTAATTGGTGAACTGGTTTACTATAAACACATGAATGTTATGGTCAAAACGGATTATAATAAACCAATTTTTTGCTATTTATTTTCTAACAAAAGTCTGAAGTAAATATTTAGTCATTGAAAATATTTGTCATTGGTTAGGGCACACACAGTTGTTTTCTGAGCATTTGCACTCAATTGTAAAAACTTGAAATACACAGCATTTTATCAGAGTCATGGTGAGTGTGAAGTGTGCAGAAATAAAGGTAGGTGCAGGAGCACTGTGAACCCCAAGGAAGAATGTACAGCTGACAAAGGAGGTCATGTTATTTATTGCTGCAAAGCATTTTCCATGAATTTATGTAAAATTATTTTGTATTCACAAAATGCATGTTTTATGCTAAAAGACTTTATAAAACAAAATGGAAGAAATTCAGAAGACATCAAAAATACAACATGGTGATATACTTGCTAACATGATCTGCTTAGTAATAATGGTTGTGTTATTGTAGCCAGCTAACCTTTTTGATTACATACTGGCATTTTGGTTAGCACTATGGCCCCCCGCCGACCATATCGTGCCTATTTAGGCAGAGTATAATGTGGTTGGAAGCAAAAAGGAAAATAAATGCTGCCAATTTTAGTGTATATATGGGTGAATTTTACTTTATGAGAGAGGACTGTTTTTCTGTGGGTTGCCATTCCTATTGGAAAGATTGGAATAACTTTTGATCCCCATCGTGTGACAAAGCTCCCTGCTGTCATCTGCAGGAATCCCAATCAGTCAGTCAATCAATTTTCTTTAAACACAATATGCATTCAGTAAACAAATGGACACAAAATCCAAGATGGCAGACAATCTGTTGCCATGGTAATGGACTTTATGGACTACTTTTGCTGTTCTTGTGTTATACGTGTGGCAAATTTCATTTTCCCCCATCAAAGTGGAGATTTGGGGACCCACATGACCCCCCCTATAAGCAGCCCCCACAGTGCATAGTGTCATGTGTGATGGGCCTAACAAATATAAATGCTGTAAATATTGGTGCAGATCACATGTATTTCTGCAGAGATGTGAGTAAACTGTTTTGCATGGAGAGAAGGCTTTGTTTCATTGGTTGCCATGGTAACACCGTTTCTCCTATTAGAAAGATTAGAACAACTTTTGATCTTGTCACTAAGCTTACTTCCAAATTTGGAGTCAGTCGCATAAATTCCCACAAAATTGTTTAGGTACAGTGTGCAATAAGTGGGGGGAAAAAAAAAAGCTTTAAAACGGCAGGATGGCGGACACCCTGTTGCCATTCCAACAGGTGCGTAATGGACTTTTATACTCCATGTGAGTTATTATCTGTGCGGAATTTGAATTTCCTACGTAAAAGTAGACACGAGTCGCATGAAGCTCCTCAGACTACTTCGTTCAAATACAATGCGCTTCAAGTGATAAAAAGTGCATAAATGGTAAGATGGCGGACAACCCGTTGTACTGGTAACAGGTGCTTAATTGAGTTTTTTTTTTGCTTGTCTTGGGTTAATACATGTGTGCCAAATTTCATAGCCCTCTGTCAAAGTAGTTGTTCCGGACCCTCGGGGACCCCCCCCCCCCCTCCACAATGCATGTTCCAATGTGTTAAGGACCTACCAAATATGAAAGTTTACATTTTTGGTGCAGATCGCATGCATTTTTGCAGAGATATAAGCAAACCGTCTTTCATGGCGAGAACACATTTTTCCATGGGTTGCCACAGTGACACGTTCTGTCCTGTTGGAAAGATTTCACTAACTTTTGTTCCCCATCTTGTAACGAAGCTCCTTGCTGAGCATGGAGTCAATCGCATGAATTCCCTCAGACTAGTTTGTTCAAATATGATGCACTTAAAGTGATCAAAAGGGCACAAACGCCAAGATGGCGGACACCCCGTTGCCATGGTAACAGGTTCTTAATTGACTTTTTTTGCTCGTATTGGTTACTTATACATGTGTACCAAATTTCATAGCCCTAGGTCAAAGTAGACGATAGGGGCCCCTAGGGGCCCCCCACAAAATGTGCTCCCCCCACAATACATATTACAATGCGTTAAGGACCTACCAAATATGAATTATTTAATTTTGATTCCGATCTGATGTATTTCTGCGAAGATATGAGTGAACCGTGTTTCATGGCGAGAACGCATTTTTCCGTGGGTTGCCACGGTAACATGCTTTGTCCTACTGGAAAGATTTCACTAACTTTTGCTCCCCATCTTGTAACGAAGCTTCCTGCTGAGTATGGAGCCAATCGCATGAATCCCCTCAGACTAGTTCGTTCAAATACGATGCGCTTAAAGGGATTAAAAGGGCATGAACGCCAAGATGGCGGACACCCCGTTGCCATGGTAACAGGTGGTCAATTGAGTTTTTTGCTCGTCGTGGGGTGCTACACATGTGTGCCGAATTTCGTAGACCTAGGTCAAAGTAGACGATCGGGCCCCTAGGGGCCCCCCCAAAATGTGCCCCCACCCCCACAATACATATTACAATGCGTTAAGGACCTACCAAATAAGAATTATTGGAATTTAGGTTCCAATCGGATGTATTTCTGCGAAGAAATGAGTGAACCGTGTTTCATGGCGAGGAGTATTTTTTTCAAGATGGCGGACACACCGTTGCCATGGTAACAGGTGCTTAATTGAGTTTTACGCTTGTCTAGGGTTTATACACATGTGTGCCGAATTTCGCAGCTCTAGCTCAAAGTGGACGATCGGGCCCCTAGGGGCCCCCCCCAAAATGCACTCCCCCCACAATACATATTACAATGCGTGAAGGACCTACCAAATATGAATTATTTTAATTTTGGTTCCGATCGGATGTATTTCTGCAGAGATATAAGCAAACCGTGTTTCATGGCGAGAACGCTTTTTTCCATGGGTTGCCACGGTAACAAGCTTTCTCCTATCAGAAAGATTTGAATAACTTTTGGTCCCCATCTTGTCACGAAGCTCCATGGCGAATGTGGAGCCAATAGCCTTAATCGCCTCAGACTAGTTCGTTCAAATATGATGTGCTTAAAGTGATAAAAAGGGCACAAACGGCAAGATGGCGGACACCCCGTTGCCATGGTAACAGGTTCTCAATAGAGTTTTTTGCTCGTCTTGGTTACTTATACATGTGTACTGAATTTCGTAGCCATAGGTCAAAGTAGACTATCGGGCCCCTAGGGGCCCCCCCCAAAATGCGCCCCCCCCCACAATACATATTACAATACGTTAAGGACCTACCAAACATGAATTATTTCAATTTTGGTTCCGATCGGATGTATTTCTGCGAAGATATGAGTGAACCGTGTTTCATGGCGAGAACGCTTTTTTCCATGGGTTGCCACGGTAACACGCTTTCTCCTATCAAAAAGATTTGAATAACTTTTGCTCCCCATCTTGTCACAAAGTTCCATGGCGAATGTGGAGCCAATAGCATGAATCCCCTCAGACTAGTTCGTTCAAATGCGACGTGCCCAAATTGACAAAAACGGGCAAAAAAATGGCTGCAAACGCCAAGATGGCGGACAACCCGTTGCCATGACAACAGGTCTACGATTGACTTTTTTGGTCGTTTTATGGTGGTAGACATGTGTACCGAATTTCGTAGCCCTACGTTAAACTAAAAATTTTTTGCCCCATTCTAGAGGCCATTTTTGGCGTTTCTAGGGGGCGCCGTCGAGGCATTTTTGCATTGGCGTGCATACAAACGCCAAATTATCGAAATTTTCACCGGACGTGAGGTGTGTGCCAAGTTTCGCAACTTTTCACAGTGCCTAAGGGGGTCAAAATTGAGTGAGTTGTGCTTAAAATAATAATAAACATTACAATAACAATAGGGCCCTGCCATACTTCGTATGGCTCGGACCCTAATAAAGCCGCAAGCGGCATCCATCGGGTCCTCGCCTCATGCCGAACCCTCCACCCGAGTCCTGGTTCTCCTAATGCTACATGTGAAGGACCCGCACAGCCAGTTCATTTTAATAGAGAAATACAATTCACATATTGAGAAAAGAATGTGTAAACGCCAAGATGGCGGACAGCCCGTTACCATGGCAACATGTGTTTCATTGACTTTTTAGCTTGTCTTGGGATGATACACATGTGTGCCGAATTTCGTAGCCCGAGATGAAAGTAGACGATCGGGCCCCTAGGGGCCCCCCCAAAAAGTGTCCCCCCCACAATACATTCTATAATGTGTTAAGGACCTACCAAATATGAATAGTTACAGTTTTGGTGCACATCGTATGAATTTGTGCAAAGATATAAGCAAACCGTGTTTCATGGCGAGAAGGTTTTTTTTCCAAGATGGCGGATACCCCGTTGCCATGGTAACGGCTGCACAATGAAGTTTTTTGCTTGTCTTGGGTTGATACACATGTGTGCCGAATTTCGTAGCCCTAGCTCAAAGTAGACGATCGGGCCCCTAGGGGCCGCCCCCAAAATGTGCCCCCCCCACAATACATATTACAACGCGTTAAGGACCTACCAAATATGAATTATTGGAATTTTGGTTCCAATCGGATGCATTTTGGCAGAGATATAAGCAAACCGTGTTTCATGGCGAGAACGCGTTTTTCCATGGGTTGCCACGGTAACACGCTTTCTCCTATCAGAAAGATTTGAATAACTTTTTGTCCCCATCTTGTCACGAAGCTCCATGGGGAATGTGGAGCCAATAGCATGAATCCCCTCAGACTAGTTCGTTCAAATACGATGCGCTTAAAGTGATAAAAAGGGCATAAACGCCAAGATGGCGGCCACCCCGTTGCCATGGTAACAGGTTCTCAATAGAGTTTTTTGCTCGTCTTGGTTACTTATACATGTGTACCGAATTTCGTAGCCCTAGCTCAAAGTAGACGATCGGGCCCCTAGGGGCCCCCCCAAAATGCGCCCCCCCCACAATATATATTACAATGCGTGAAGGACCTACCAAATATGAATTATTTTAATTTTGGTTCCGATCGGATGTATTTCTGCGAAGATATGAGTGAACCGTGTTTCATGGCGAGATCGCTTTTTTCCATGGGTTGCCACGGTAACACGCTTTCGCCTATCAAAAAGATTTGAATAACTTTTGGTCCCCATCTCGTCACGAAGCTCCATGGCGAATGTGGAGCCAATAGCATGAATCGCCTCAGACTAGTTCGTTCAAATGCGATGCGCCCAAATTGACAAAAACGGGCAAAAAAATGGCCGCAAACGCCAAGATGGCGGAAAGCCCGTTGCCATGACAACAGGCGTTTCAATGACTTTTTTACTTGTCTTGATGTGATAGACATGTGTACCGAATTTCGTCGTCCTACGTCAAACTAAAATTTTTTTTCCCCATTCTAGAGGCCATTTTTGGCGTTTCTAGGGGGCGCTGTCGAGGCATTTTTGCATTGGCGTGCATACAAACGCCAAATTATCGAAATTTTCACCGGACGTGAGGTGTGTGCCAAGTTTCGCAACTTTTCACGGGGTCTAAGGGGGTCAAAATTGAGCGAGTTGTGCTTAAAATAATAAACATTACAATAACAATAGGGCCTTGCCATACTTCGTATGGCTCGGACCCTAATAAACATTACAATAACAATAGGGCCTTGCCATACTTCGTATGGCTCGGACCCTAATTAAAGCCGCAAGCGGCATCCATCGGGTCCTCGCCTCATGCCGAACCCTCCACCCGAGTCCTGGTTCTCCTAATGCTAAATGTGACGGACCCGCACAGCCAGTTCCTTTTAATAGAGAAATACAATTCACATATTGAGAAAAGAATGTGTGTAAACGCCAAGATGGCGGACAGCCCGTTACCATGGCAACATGTGTTTCATTGACTTTTTAGCTTGTCTTGGGATGATACACATGTGTGCCGAATTTCGTAGCCCGAGATGAAAGTAGACGATCGGGCCCCTTGGGGCCCCCCCAAAAAGTGTCTCCCCCACAATACATTCTATAATGTGTTAAGGACCTACCAAATATGAATAGTTACCGTTTTGGTGCACATCGTATGAATTTGTGCAAAGATATAGGCAAACCGTGTTTGATGGCGAGAAGGTTGTTTTGCAAGATGGCGGACACCCTGTTGCCATGGTAACGGCTGCACAATGAAGTTTTTTGCTTGTCTTGGGTTGATACACATGTGTGCCGAATTTCGTAGCCCTAGGTCAAAGTAGACGATCGGGCCCCTAGGGGCCCCCCCTAAAATGTGCCCCCCCCACAATACATATTACAATGCGTTAAGGACCTGCCAAATATGAATTATTGGAATTTAGGTTCCGATCGGATGCATTTTGGCAGAGATATAAGCAAACCGTGTTTCATGGCGAGAACTCTGTTTTCCATGGGTTGCCACGGTAACATGCTTTCTCCTATCATAAAGATTTGAATAACTTTTTGTCCCCATCTTGTCACGAAGCTCCATGGGGAATGTGGAGCCAATAGTATGAATCCCCTCAGACTAGTTCGTTCAAATACGATGCGCTTAAAGTGATAAAAAGGGCATAAACGCCAAGATGGCGGACACCCCGTTGCCATGGTAACAGGTTGTCAATAGAGTTTTTTGCTCGTCTTGGTTACTTATACATGTGTACCGAATGTCGTAGCCCTAGGTCAAAGTAGACTATCGGGCCCCTAGGGCCCCCCCCCAAAATGCGCCCCCCCCACAATACATATTACAATGCGTGAAGGACCTACCAAACATGAATTATTTTAATTTTGGTTCCGATCGGATGTATTTCTGCGAAGATATGAGTGAACCGTGTTTCATGGCGAGATCGCTTTTTTCCATGGGTTGCCACGGTAACACGCTTTCGCCGATCAAAAAGATTTGAATAACTTTTGGTCCCCATCTTGTCACGAAGCTCCATGGCGAATGTGGAGCCAATAGCATGATTCGCCTCAGACTAGTTCGTTCAAATGCGATGCGCCCAAATTGACAAAAACGTGCAAAAAAATGGCCGCAAACGCCAAGATGGCGGAAAGCCCGTTGCCATGACAACAGACGTTTCAATGACTTTTTTACTTGTCTTGATGTGATAGACATGTGTACCGAATTTCGTCGTCCTACGTCAAACTAAAATTTTTTTCCCCCATTCTAGAGGCCATTTTTGGCGTTTCTAGGGGGCGCCGTCGAGGCATTTTCACATTGGCGTGCACGCGGACCCCAGAATATCGCTATTTTC